>NC_091980.1:84362940-84725369 GCF_044704955.1 Pristiophorus japonicus
GGGGGGATGGGAGGAGGGAGGGGAGGGGTGGAAGAGAGGGGGGGGGGGGAAGAGAGAGCGGGGGGGGCGGGGGAACAGGAGCGCGGGTCGGGTCAGTGGGGGGGGGGGGGGGAGCGGGTGTCGGGGCGGGGGAAGCGGGTGTCGGGTCGGGGCGGCGGAGGGAGCGGGTGTCGGGTCGGGTCTGGTCAGCGGGGGGGAGTGGGTCTCAGGTCGGGGGGGGGGGGAGCGGGTGCCGGTCGGGTCTGGTCGGCGGGGGGGGGGGGTGGGGGGGGGAGCAAGTGTCTGGTCTGGTCGGGGGGGGGGGTGGGGGCAGAGCAGGAGCTGGCCGTGGGAGGAGCCTCATTGATGCAGCCCCAGTGAGGCCATTCAGCCAGGGGTAGGGGCTGCGTGCTTCGGGCCCCTCCCACACAGTTCGGTGCCTGGAGCTACTGCACTTGCGTGCCGACAGTAGCGCGCATGTGCAGAGGTCCCGGCACTGTTTTCAGCGCCGGGACCTGGCTCCGCCCCCCCACAGCTCGTGCTGGCTGCAGGTAGGTGCAGAATACCGAGGATTTTTTTTAGGCGCGAAAAACGGGCGCCCAGCTCGGAGGGGCGCCCGTTTTTTTTCTTGTGGAAACTTGGGCCCAAAGACACTGGAAGAAACTCCCCTGTTCTTCAAATAGTGCCTTGGGATCTTTCATGCTCACTGTTTAATGTCTGATCTGAAAGTAGAGCGCTTGCTTTGGGAGTCTCGTGTCAGGCATGCGAACAACATGGCCTGCCCAGCGGAGCTGATCAAGTGTGGTCAGTGCTTCAGTGCTGGGGATGTTGGCCTGGTCGAGGACGCTAACATTGGTGCGTCAGTCCTCCCAGGGGATTTATAGGATCTTGCGGAGACATCGTTGGTGGTATTTCTCCAGCGACTTGAGGTGTCTACTGTACATAGTCCATGTCTCTGAGCCATACAGGCTCATTATTAAATAATGCACTTGACTGTGGTAACCTTCCGTTTTTTCTTTCTAATTCATTAGAGATCAGACCTGTAAATGGATCGAGAATCAGAAGATACAGAGCTTTTTGAAAAATTGGGGACTATTGTAAATGTTTCGGATGATGAGACAGAGAAGCAGAATGCGGCATCTGAGTATTTAAGTTGCGAGTCAACTTCAAGCAGACTATCGCCTGTGGAGAGTGATATTTCGGGAGCCAATGGCAATGCTGAAAAATCACAATTGGCTCACATTGCCGATGATCAAGAGACCGCTGAAGAGCACTTCTTTGAATGCAAAGAATCACCGGAGACTGATGGGTTTGAAGGCTTAGAAGATGATGTGATGAATTTAGAGTTGGAGGATGATTTTGAAATAAAGGAAACCAAAAAGCTTGAGTTTGATGAAGAATATTTACGGGAACTGGAAAAAGATCTGCCTGGAGAAGAAAAAAAGGTAATCAGCGTGCTTTCACCTCGTCAGATGGCGGCATTTCTTTTGAATTTGAAACTGTTCTTTAGTTTTTTTAATGTCATATTTGTGGATTATAAACCATATTTTTGGTGTTTTATCATTTAACTAACATGACTGCTATTTGCATGCTGGAGTGTTGCAAATTCTGAAATCTAAACATAAACAAAAATTAGGCTTTGCATCCCTGGGCACAAAACAATTTTGCTCTTTCACCATAGAAGCACGTCTGCAATTGTCATGTGCCCACAATTACAGCCATATATCCCAATACATCAAGCTTCCTTCTGTGACTGCTTGTTAAAAATGTAAAAACATGGGATAAAATGAGGACAATTCACCCACTAAATCCATTCTTTTCAAGGACAGTACAACATTCACACTACCCAAACCATTACACATTTCTTCCAGTCCCCTTCCCAAAATTGTAGGCAACAAACCTCCAGTATACCTATCTAACCTTAAATCCTATGTTGCTTGCCTATGCCTAGGATATGCGACACAGAAACAGGCCATTCAGCCCAATCAGTCCATGCCGGCATTTATGCTCCACTTGAGCCTCCTGTCTTTCCTCATCTAAATCTATCAACATAACCCTTTATTCCCTTCTCCCTCATATGCTTGTCTCTCCTCCCCTTAAATGCATCTACAAAATTCGCTTCAACCACTCCCTGTGGTAGTGAGTTCCACATTCTCACTATTTGGGTAAAGAAGTTTATTCTGAATTCCCTATTGGATTTCTTGTTGACTAATATTGATGGCCTCAAATTAAGCTGTTCCCCACAAGTGGAAACAGCCTCTCTGTATCCACTCTATCAAAACCTTTCATCATTTTGAAGACCTCTATTAGGTCACCCTTCAACCTTTTTTCAAGAGAAAAGAGACCCAGCCTGTTCATCCTTTCCTGATATCGATACCCTCACATTTCTGGTATCATCCTTGTAAATCTTTTCTGCACCCTCTCCAGTACCTCTATATCCTTTTTATAATATAGCGACCAGAACTTACGCAGTAATAAGTGTTGTCTAACCAAGATTCAATACGGGTTTAGCATAACTTCTAGTTTTCAATTCTATACCTCTAGAAATAAACCCATGTGCTTGGTTTTCCTTTTTATGGCCTTGTGCCGTAACTTTTAGTGATTTGTACTCCGAGATCCCTTTGTTCCTCTAGATTTGCACTCTCCAAGTAATAAGTGATCTCCCTATTCTTCCTACCAAAAGGTAATAACCTCAGATTTTATCAGTGTTCAACTTCATTTGCCAATTATATTCCCATTCTGCTAGTTTATTAATGTCCTCCTGTAATTTGTTGCAATCCTCCTCAGTATTGACTATCCCAACCGCGCCCCCCCCCCCCCCCCCCCACAACAACAAATTGGTGTCATCCGCAAATTTAGAAATTGTCTTTTTGATTCCAAAGTCTAAATCGTTAATATAAATTGTGAACAATATTGGTCCCAGCACTGATCCTTATGGAACACCACTACCCACCTTCTGACATTGTGAATAGCTACCCTTTACTCTCACTCTCTGCTTTCTGTCTTGAAGCCAGCTAGCTATCCATTCTGCTACTTGTCCCCTGACTCCACATATTTTTAATGTTCATTAGTCTATTTTGGGGTACCTTATCGAAGGCCTTTTGAAAATCTAGATAAATTGCATCTACTGCATTACCGTTGTCTACTCTCTCTGTTACCTCTTCAAAAAATTTAAATGAGGTTGGTCAAGCAAGACCATTCTGACTATTCATTATTATATTTTTGGTTTCTAGATGGTGTATTTTCTCCTTTAGTTGCCTACCTTGATATGACATTTCCATTATCCCAGCATTTCAGGAAGCAACATGTTATCGTCTTCCATCTGTACTTGTGTTTGAACCCTCAGTTGTGGTGTTAATTCTGGCATCTATTCCACAACTTTGCGGGTGAATAAAATCCCCAGAGGTATCAAGTTTTAATTGACTTTTTTTAATGAATTTTTGTTTGTACTCTGTCCAAGTTGAACAGTTTGCATTAGCTGTGCATTTTAAAACCATGATCATTTCTTATTTTAACAAGAAATTTAGTTCTGAGAGTTTCTTCTTGACTTAGAGCCATAAATTCTGGAATCCTCCTTTTCACGCTTCCTTAAATCCATTGCAGTGTATCTGGCATGGATTTAAGGAAGTGTGCCCAAGATTGCCCACCTTATTAGAAATGTGGGCCCTGCAGTGATTTAACTAAAGTTAGTAACTTTTTTTGATATCTTGTGGTCTATTCTATTACGGTTAGTCTAACTGATAATGTCACATTCACTTGACATTTTCAGTGGTTAACCTTTTTCACCATTGCTAATGCTTGTTCCTTTATTATATACACATTCCATACTTACCATTCCAGCATACATAAATCCACATTGAAATCCACTTAATTGATTGATCCAGTTCCTATGAATACCTCTTTCCTCATCGTGTGTCAGTTGGCTACGTGCTTTGCAACATTTCCTTCTGGATCGAGTTTTCCAATTATTGTCAGCTGTTTTGCACTTGATATTATTTTTCCTAAATCATCCAGATTCGTTTAGTCATTCGATTCCCTCTTAATGTGCACCGCTTGTGCCTACTTAGAGCTTCTTTTGCCGTTAAGTTTTGCCATTAAAGCTGCTTACTTCCACGCATTCCCAAAAATGGGAAGGGAGGTGAATGGATTGCGAAGGAAAACCAGAAAACGCTGGAAACAGATCAGTCAGCCGCTGTAAAGAGAAAAAGAAGCATGTTGACATTTCAGATAGTGTCTTTGTTGATACTGGATTCTTTTCCCTTCAATCTGTTTCAGCGAATTCACTGACACACGAACACTTTTAGTCTTAGCAACATAAGACTTTTATTAAAGAATTTCCGGCCGGGACCTGTTAAGATAAAGGGAACACCCTATTTGAGCCTGTCCACCTCTCTCTTGACAAGTCCCGTAACAGTACAAAAGCTCAACACTTATACATTGTTACATCAGAACACATTTGAGTGACACTCAATTTATACAATCATTGGTCGATTTCCCCCATAGCATACCCAATTGCAGGCTAACAACTCTCCAAATAGGGTGGGCTCCAGAGATGTGTTTACTGTTTCGATTGTCATCACATTTCCCTATTTTACGGCTGGTTATAGCAGCCCCTCGTCTGACTCATGTCTGAATTTTGCTTTTTCGCGTAACTCGTGTTTGACCACAACTCTGAGTAACCCCTTTTTGTGCTGACATTGTAGTTATCACAGCTTGACATCTTTGGTCAGCCATTTACCCATGATTCTTTCTAAAAGCCATTCTACACAAACTATTCTTCATAAACTATTCTCCTATTGCCTCTTCTCCTTCGATACACGTTCGCTGCCTTGCTATATACGTTCTCATTCCCCCCTTTATCATTCTATGATAACCCTGGTGATTATTCCAGGAGTATCGCATTCAGCCGTTCGCATTCTTGTTTCTCATACTCCTCTTGATTCTCAAGTAAACTTTTAGTTTGTTGAACCAAATTCCGGGAGCTCGTGACTAAGAATTTGCTCCAACTTCGCCATCATCACCTTACAACAGACATTAAAGCAGCCAATAAGCAGACAACAGGTAACTATTATTACGACGAGAATGACTGCTCCATGCATTAAATAGGATCCCCATGATCCTCCGAGTAACCAATCTAACCAACCATCTCCTTTCTTTGGGCCCTGCCTAAACTCAGCCAGCTGCTTTTTTATGGCATCAATGGCCTGGGTGATATTGTATGATTCATCCGTGACATGTGTTATACATTTGTCTCCTATAATGGTGCACACTCCTCCTTGTTGGGCCAGCTGATAATCTACGGCATAGCGGGTTTGCTGCGTATACAATCTTGGTTCAGACAGTTCTCTGTTGATGGCATCCAGTCCCTTGGAAGTGCTATTTCCCAAAATCGCCAATCCACAAATAAGGTAGTTCCTATTTTTGGCACTAATTACCCCTGCTGATCCACCTACAGACAGGGCCCCAAGGAACCCATAGCCGAGCAACGATCCAAGCATGATAGGGTCTTCCCAATCCGCACAGAATTCCTTACTAATAGCTCGGGTCACTATTCTTCGTTGCACATGTCCTCTCTGAGGGCATGGAACGATAAGTGGCCCGTTAGTCCCTACTGCAAAGAGGACGGGGAAGGTTGGTGTGGCTGTCTTAAAGGTACCATTAAGGAGGAACACAAATCCTTCCTTAGCTCTATAACACTTTATGTTGGTGTTGCTAACACTCGTGAACTGCTTATACCACCAATTGCTAGGTTCCCTTGAATTTGAGCCTCATCCTACCAATTGGTAAGCATCAAACGGGTATGCCCATGTTTCTGAGCTGACATGAGTTCCGTTACACTGACCGCAGACAACTTGCCTTCCTGCGGTCACATTCAGGCATCTTTGCTCGTTACAGGTACAGGTAAACTGGCCCTTACGCACTCGACAGTACTGACGGGCACACTGCGTCTGCACACAGGTGGCGTTCCCGGGGACCAGGGCATATACACAACCCCACCCTTGTCCTGAGAAGCAAAGCAGGTAGCTTTCAATGTCTGAGCATACCGCTCCATTCTTTCAGGATTCATGGAGTCTATTAATTCCACACATCTTCCCGGTATACCCTTTCTATATTCGCCCGTTTGTCCCTCACAGGGTGCGTCCGAGGTATCCGCCGTATATAAGTCGTAGGGGGTCCACCCAGGGGTAGCCACGAACAGGGCCTCTACTGATTGGGCTAGTGGGTAACACACAGTTCGATTGCCATGCAATCGGGTATGGGTCTGATAAAATAAGTTATCCTGTAGCCCTTCCAGTTCTGCTAGGATAGCACAAGATAGCACAATTATACCTGCTAGCTTACACATGTTTAGATAATTTTAGACGATACTATACATTAGTTAACAATAAGATAAGGATAGCTCAGAAAACAGCTAAGTCTGCTTGTTCCTTTCTCCTGCCGTGTTCTTGGCGTTTTTCTTTCTTCCTGCCCTAAAGATGTGGTTTATTCAGCTATGGAGGAGAGGAAGTCTGGAACAGAAACAAGGGTTAGGACGGCTGATAACATAGGCTTATGTAGTAGCCAGTTTACAGTGGTGCAGGTGAACCCAGGCACTCCTTCGTTCAACCTTAGCTGCGGTGGGGGTAGTGAGTAACACCTGAAAAGGCCCCTCCCATCGTGGCTCTAGTCTCTTTCGAATCCATTTCTTAATCAGGACATATTTTCCTGGTCGCACGAGAGATGATTCGGGTAACTCTGGGAGGTCAAGGTGAGCATCTCGAACCTGGTTGTGGGCTATTCGCAAAGCCTGAGTCAGGGCAAGAATGTATGTAGTCATTTCCTCAGTCATATGGTGAAATTGGACAGTGGAGGGGACATTCTGATTCCATGGGGTCCTAAGGGGCCTACCATAAATGACCTCAGCGGGGGTCAGTCTAGCCCTAGCGGTGGGAGTAGTTCGGATCTGGAATAGAGCTATGGGGAGGAGTTTAAGCCAATTGAGTCCGGTTGATGCTACCAGTTTTGCAAGCTTGGTTTTAAGAGTCTGATTAGCGCGTTCGACAAGTCCCGCAGCTTGGGGTCGGTAGGCACAATGCAGCTGCTGGTTAATGCGCATCTGGGAACAGAATTCTTTATTGACTTGGCCAATAAAGTGAGGGCCATTATCGGAACTCAGTCGAACTGGGATACCATATCTGGGAACAATTTCCCTCATTAACACTAACAACAGTTTGAGCCTTATTGTCCAGAGTAGGATAGGCTTCGATCCATTTACTAAACACATCAACTATTACTAACACATATTTGTAACACTGAACCCTTTGCAACTCAATGTAATCCAACTGTAAGGTCTCAAAGGGGCCTTCTGGTAGGGGCGTCTTACCCTGATCACAGGGGACTCCCTTCCCTGATTATGCTGTTGGCAAACAAGGCAACGACTACTGATGTTCTGGGCTAGCATCTGGAGTCTAGGGTGCCACCAAGTGGCCAAAAGCGTGTCACTTGTTGCCCTTGCTCCACAATGAATAGCAAAATGCATACATTCAATAACCCATAGAGCCAACTCGTCAGACATGCAAGTCTGTTCCGCGGGAGTGGTCCAGAGTTTAGAAACATTGTCATAAGTACATCCATAATCTTTCCACAACAGTTTATCTTTTTCAGGAGCGTCCTCCTGTACTTTAATGACATCTTGGATGGTTGGCATTGGTTTTTCCGAGGCTAACTTATCCTTGGCAGGATTTTTAGTTTGACTCATCATTCTAGGCACCACCATTTGTTGTCCACTCTGTCAGCCTCTCTTTTAGCCTCTCTGTCAGCACAGCGGTTTCCTATATCAACCGGAGAGTTTCCGGTAGTGTGGGCAGTGCACTTGACAATAGCAATACGTTTAGGGAGCATGAGGGCTTGCAACAAATCGGATACTAGTTGCCTATGAGATATCTCGTTTCCCTGTGAGGTCAGGAATCCCCTATTTTTTCCATAACTGTCCGAAATCATGGGCTACCCCAAAGGCATACCTAGAGTGGGTATAGATATTGACTTTGAGGTCTTTGGCCAAGATACAGGCTCGGGTGAGGGCGAATAGTTCAGCTTGATGGGCAGAATAGGCGGTTTCAAAGGCGGCAGATTCCAAGACCTGATTCTCCTGGTTTACTATGGCGTATCCTGAGATTCGTGTACCTTCTGGATTAATAGAAGAACTTCAGTCAACATGCATAACACAGTCTGGGTCTTCCATTGGTACGTCAACTAAATCTTCCCTGACCGACGAGGCCTCCTGAATTAAAGATAAACAATCATGACTGGGTTCTTCCTCATCTTGGGGTGGCTCAGTAAGAAAACAGGCCGGATTAATGGTAGTACAGTGCCGAAAGGTCAGTTTAGGATTATTCAGTAGGTAGATCTCATATCTGCTTTGCCTGGCCATTGTAAGGTGTTGAGTCTGCAGTTGGCCCAGGAGGGCAGCTACGGAGTGAGAGGTGTACACAACAATATCCTGCTGGAGGGTAATGTTGGCAGCGGATTGAAGGCTATTGTAGATAGCAGTTAATATTTGAGTACATACAGGGTGCCCCAAGGCAACGGGGTCTATTTTGGAAGAGTAGTAGGCAACAGGCCTATGCCTATCCCCGTGTTTCTGAGTTGCGGAGTTGGAGCTGAAGGTGGATTCACTCTGGAGCATCCACGATGCTGAGAATGACGTGAGTATCACGTGTAGCGAGTTGGTCTTACCGCAGGAGAAGGGTCCACAGCCAGCGAGGGAATGGAAGACCAGCAGGAAGAGTAGTGCAAGGAAGGTAGTGCAGGGGTCCCCTGTGGTCATCCCACTGCAAAACAGATACACTGCTTTGAGTGCTGTTGAGGGGGATGACTCATCAGGAGCGGGCAGCAGCAGCCAAGTTCATGGCACCGTGGCTGGCTCTGTTGCACAGGAAGGCAGGAAAAAGAGTGGGCGAGCGATAGTGATAGGGGATTCAATTGTAAGGGGAATAGATAGGCGTTTCTGCGGCCGCAACCGAGACTCCAGGATGGTATGTTGCCTCCCTGGTGCAAGGGTCAAGGATGTCTCGGAGCGGGTGCAGGACATTCTAAAAAGGGAGGGAGAACAGCCAGTTGTCGTGGTGCACGTTGGTACCAATGACATAGGTAAAAAAAGGGATGAGTTCCTACGAAATGAATTTAAGGAGCTAGGAGCTAAATTAAAAAGTAGGACCTCAAAAGTAGTAATCTCGGGATTGCTACCAGTGCCACGTGCTAGTCAGAGTAGGAATCGCAGGATAGCTCAGATGAATACGTGGCTTGAGCAATGGTGCAGCAGGGAGGGATTCAAATTCCTGGGGCATTGGAACCGGTTCTGGGGGAGGTGGGACCAGTACAATCCGGACGGTCTGCATCTGGGCAGAATCGGAACCAATGTCCTCGGGGGAGTGTTTGCTAGTGCTGTTGGGGAGGAGTTAAACTAATATGGCAGGGGGATGGGAACCAATGCAGGGAGATAGAGGGAAACAAAAAGGAGGCAAAAACAAAAGACAGAAAGGAGATGAGGAAAAGTGGAGGGCAGAGAAACCCAAGACAAAGAACAAAAAGGGCCATTGTACAGCAAAATTCTAAAAGGACAGAGGGTGTTAAAAAAACAAGCCTAAAGGCTTTGTGTCTTAATGCAAGGAGTATCCGCAATAAGGTGGATGAATTAACTGTGCAAATAGATGTTAACAAATATGATGTGATTGGGATTACGGAGACGTGGCTCCAGGATGATCAGGGCTGGGAACTCAACATCCAGGGGTATTCAACATTCAGGAAGGATAGAATAAAAGGAAAAGGAGGTGGGGTAGCATTGCTGGTTAAGGAGGAGATTAAGGCAATATTAGGAAGGACATTAGCTTGAATGATGTGGAATCTATATGGGTAGAGCTGCAGAACACCAAAGGGCAAAAAACGTTAGTGGGAGTTGTGTACAGACCTCCAAACAGTAGTAGTGATGTTGGGGAGGGCATCAAACATGAAATTAGGGGTGCGTGCAATAAAGGTGCAGCAGTTATAATGGGTGACTTTAATATGCACATAGATTGGGCTAACCAAACTGGAAGCAATACGATGGAGGAGGATTTCCTGGAGTGCATAAGGGATGGTTTTTTAGACCAATATGTCGAGGAACCAACTAGGGGGGAGGCCATCTTAGACTGGGTGTTATGTAATGAGAGAGGATTAATTAGCAATCTCGTTGTGCGAGGCCCCTTGGGGAAGAGTGACCATAATATGGTGGAATTCTGCATTAGGATGGAGAATGAAACAGTTAATTCAGAGACCATGGTCCAGAACTTAAAGAAGGCTAACTTTGAAGGTATGAGGCGTGAATTGGCTGGGATGGATTGGCGAATGATACTTAAGGGGTTGACTGTGGATGGGCAATGGCAGACATTTAGAGACCGCATGGATGAACTACAACAATTGTACATTTCTGTCTGGCATAAAAATAAAAAAGGGAAGGTGGCTCAACCGTGGCTATCAAGGGAAATCAGGGATAGTATTAAAGCCAAGGAAGTGGCATACAAATTGGCCAGAAATAGCAGCGAACCTGGGGACTGGGAGAAATTTAGAACTCAGCAGAGGAGGACAAAGGGTTTGATTAGGGCAGGGAAAATGGAGTATGAGAAGAAGCTTGCAGGGAACATTAAGACGGATTGCAAAAGTTTCTATAGATATGTAAAGAGAAAAAGGTTAGTAAAGACAAACGTAGGTCCCCTGCAGTCAGAATCAGGGGAAGTCATAACGGGGAACAAAGAAATGGCGGACCAATGGAACAAGTACTTTGGTTCGGTATTCACGAAGGAGGACACGAACAACCTTCCGGTTATAAAAGGGGTCGGGGGGTCTAGTAAGGAGGAGGAGCTGAGGGAAATCCTTATTACCGGGAAATTGTGTTGGGGAAATTGATGGGATCGAAGGCCGATAAATCCCCAGGGCCTGATGGACTGCATCCCAGAGTACTTAAGGAGGTGGCCTTGGAAATAGTGGATGCGTTGACAGTCATTTTCCAACATTCCATTGACTCTGGATCAGTTCCTATGGAGTGGAGGGTAGCCAATGTAACCCCACTTTTTAAAAAAGGAGGAAGAGAGAAAACAGGGAATTATAGACCGGTCAGCCTGACATCGGTAGTGGGTAAAATGATGGAATCAATTATTAAGGATGTCATAGCAGTGCATTTGGAAAGAGGTGACATGATAGGTCCAAGTCAGCATGGATTTGTGAAAGGGAAATCATGCTTGACAAATCTTCTGGAATTTTTTGAGGATGTTTCCAGTAGAGTGGACAAGGGAGAACCAGTTGATGTGGTATATTTGGACTTTCAGAAGGCGTTCGACAAGGTCCCACACAAGAGATTGATGTGCAAAGTTAGAGCACATGGGATTGGAGGTAGTGTACTGACATGGATTGAGAACTGGTTGTCAGACAGGAAGCAAAGAGTAGGAGTAAATGGGTACTTTTCAGAATGGCAGGCAGTGACTAGTGGGGTATCGAAAGGTTCTGTGCTGGGGCCCCAGCTGTTTACACTGTACATTAATGATTTAGATGAGGGGATTAAATGTAGTATCTCCAAATTTGCGGATGACACTAAGTTGGGTGGCAGTGTGAGCTGCGAGGAGGATGCTGTGAGGCTGCAGAGCGACTTGGATAGGTTTGGTGAGTGGGCAAATGCATGGCAGATAAAGTATAATGTGGATAAATGTGAGGTTATCCACTTTGGTGGTAAAAACAGAGAGACAGACTATTATCTGAATGGTGACAGATTAGGAAAAGGGGAGGTGCAAAGAGACCTGGGTGTCATGGTACATCAGTCATTGAAGGTTAGCATGCAGGTGCAGCAGGTGGTTAAGAAAGCAAATGGCATGTTGGCCTTCATAGCAAGGGGATTTGAGTACAGGGGCAGGGAGGTGTTGCTACAGTTGTACAGGGCATTGGTGAGGCCACACCTGGAGTATTGTGTACAGTTTTGGTCTCCTAACCTGAGGAAGGACATTCTTGCTATTGAGGGAGTGCAGCGAAGGTTCACCAGACTGATTCCCGGGATGGCGGGACTGACCTATCAAGAAAGACTGGATCAACTGGGCTTGTATTCACTGGAGTTCAGAAGAATGAGAGGGGACCTCATAGAAACATTTAAAATTCTGACGGGGTTAGACAGGTTAGATGCAGGAAGAATGTTCCCAATGTTGGGGAAGTCCAGAACCAGAGGTCACAGTCTTAAGGATAAGGGGTAAGCCATTTAGGACCGAGATGCGGAGGAACTTCTTCACCCAGAGAGTGGTGAACCTGTGGAATTCTCTACCACAGAAAGTTGTTGAGGCCAATTCACTAAATATATTCAAAAAGGAGTTAGATGAGGTCCTTACTACTAGGGGGATCAAGGGGTATGGCGAGAAAGCAGGAATGGGGTACTGAAGTTGAATGTTCAGCCATGAACTCATTGAATGGCGGTGCAGGCTAGAAGGGCCGAATGGCCTACTCCTGCACCTATTTTCTATGTTTTCTATGTTTAACACAGCAGTGGCACAGTCTTTCAAGATTGTACAATACAGTTGAAAGGGCCGGTCATAAAGTGGCCGGCCCAAAGCCAGTGCTTGCAGCAGGGCTCTTTAGTTCCTTAAAGGCTTGAACGTCTGTGGCTTCTATTTCAAAGCTGCCTTCTTTAGTTGTGTACGGTGTGAGGTGCTTAGTCATCAGGGCAACGTTAGGGATCCAGGATCTACAGTAATTGATCATCCCCAACCACTGCTGCATCTGTTTGGCCGTCCTAGGGACTGGAAATCGGCAGATGGGTTCAACTCGGCTAGCCTCCAAGGCCCGGTGGGTGCCTGATAAGATGATCCCCAGAAATTTGACCTGAGACTGGCCAATTTTGACCTTTGATGCAGACACTATGTATCCCAGGGAGGACAGGTAATTCAGTAACTGATTAGCATCCTCCCGATTACTTGGTTCATCTGCGCTGGCTACCAGTAAATCGTCCACATACTGAATTAAAGTAGATCCCTTAGTCAGCGTGAGAGACTGTAACTGTTTCTGCAGGCATCTCGAGAACAAGGTCGGGGAGTGGATAAACCCTTGGGGAAGTCTATTCCATGTATATTGCTGTCCCTGGTAAGTGAAGGCGAACAGGTACTGACTTGACTGGGCTAGCGGCAAGGCGAAGAATGCATGTTGGAGGTCTATTATTGCGAAGATCTTGGCGTCTGCTGGGATTAGCGATAGTATCTGCGCTGGGTTGGGAACCAGGGCGTGTAGGGGCCAGACAATAGCATTGATGGCTCGAAGGTCTTGGACCAAGCGGAACTGATCTACCTTGCCTGGCTTAGGAACTGCCAGTATTGGTGTATTGCACGGGGACTGACATTGGACTAGAATCCCCTATTCCACTAATCCCTTGATCAATCGGTGGATACTCGGTATCGCTTGTGGTTTCAGTGGGTACTGGCGAATGGAGGGCCAGTCCACATTATCCTGTATGAGGATCTCAATCGGATCAATTGGAGTGTAGCCCACTTGAGAGGGGTCTTCTGCCCATATGTGGGGATCCACGTAATCGGGTATATTGGCACCGGTATGGTGGCATAGCACTGTCAGGATCTTCTCGGGATCCGTGTGAAATTGGACCGTCCGGCCATGTCGCACAATCTGCAAATCCAGGCTGGTAGGGTCAGCCTCATCTATAGCTTGGCGCACCATAGTCCCCAAATCTTTAACGTGGTGGGGAGGTAATACTTCGCGAGTGATGTGGGGTGCCACCGTCGGGGGCTGTTGCCACAAATTCTTATTTATTTCCACAAAATCCGCCTTCCCCTCTGGTCCTGACACTCTGGCTCTTAGGAGGATTTCCCACTCCCCTCCCACATGGTCCTGATAAAAATTCTGAAGATCCTGATTCTTTCCACTAGGATCATAGGCCAGGGTCACATGATAGGGCGCTTGGGGCAAATCCAGGGACCACCATTGAGGAGTCCGAGTAGTATAGCACTGTCGTTTAAAGGTTCCTTGCTTTACAATGATTCCGTCATCCCCGCATTCCAGATGCAATTGAAATTTACAGAGGAGATCCCTAGCCATCAGATTACAGTCCAATTTGGTGGTGATTACAAACCGATGTTCCACAGATTCTTCCCTGTAATTTACTTTAACTGGTTCCGATACCGGGAATGTTGAGACCTGTCCCAGGAACCCTGATAGTCCCTGTGTTTCGGTGGAGGTGGGGAGTTTAAGCTTTGACTGCACAGAGGACATAGACGCTCCGGTATCTATTAAAAAGGGTTGCCACTCATTCTGAATTTTCAACGATATCATTGGTTCCTCATCTGAGGAAGGTCCTCGTACGGTCAAGCTGCGTGGTCAGTATTGATGTTCGGGTCTCAAGGGGGCAAAGGGGTCTTCCTGCGAGAAGGTTGTATATGGCCCTCGTCCTCTTCCTCCTCGTGCCCCCCTTGTCCCCCTTGTCTCCTTTGGGATGGACAATTTCTACTCCAATGTCCTTCTTCCCCACAATTAAAACGCCCATCTCTTCTCTCCCATCCTCGGCCTCTTCCCATACCGGGCCGGGGACAATAGGATGGTCCGTAATTAGCAGGGCCTGGGCCATTCAGGTGTTGGGTATATCCGTATCCTTGGTTATCCACCCATCCCTTTACACAGTACTGTGGTTCCATTTGATATCCCCTTGGGTCAGGTTTCGGTCCTCCCCGTGAAGGCTCTTCCCTTATTACATATTCGGTCTTGACCCGGGTTGGGGGGGCACCTCCTCCTTCCCCTCCCTTCTTCTCCTGCCAATAATATTTTACCACTCTTTCCATTTGGGCTTTACTGTTATCTGCCCAATTCATATTATTTGTCCGGATAGCGTGAGCAATCAAATAGGACAGGCACTAAAGTAGGATAGCGCAGAATTGAGGTGAATTATCCCCTGCCCTGAAGGCATTATCTCCTGATTGACCTCCGTATATTTCAATAAATCTTTCCATGAATTCATCGGCAGTTTCTTCTCGTTTGGGTTTAGTCTCTAACACTGCTGCCATACTAATGGGCTTCTGAAGGGTCTTGCTGAGAGCATTAAAAATGGCGTCTAGGCGATCCGAGTCCTGAGGATGAGCAGTCACTAACTCATCGTGGGTGGCTCGCCTCAAATTTTCTAAGAACCGGACGTGTTCAGTCGGGCTCAGGGTCTGCTGCACTAAGGACCACAAGTCTCTCGATTCCGCATTATAAACTCCAATGGTGAGTCGGAGGCGATCTATAAACTTGACAGGTTCCTTCTTTCGATCGGGTATTGTAGCCAGGATAGCCATAATCTCATTCGGCTTCCAGGGTACATAGACATCTATGGTGGGGTGATCCGCAGCCTGTGCTGCATCCGGATTAGGCATGGGTCGAACTGGGAACTGCCTAGTTTCTACCCTAGTTTTCTGGATGGAAGTATTTCCTGAGGCTGTTTCTCTATCCGAAGAGCACTCCGAGCCTGTAGAACTAATGCTGGAGCTTCAGCTATGACGAGTGGGTCGTTGCTGATGGCCCCGGGGTTCAGACTGAGAGCGGGGATGATGAGAGTGCCTGCGTCTCCTCCCTGGACTAGGGGTAACTGTTTTCCGAATGGTCAGGCTACGTTTTCTAATTTTAGATCTGGTCCGAGCGGCTACAGGGTCTGTGAACTGAGGACTTGAGTCATGGTAGGAGTCACTATCTGAAGAGGAAGAGTCTGTCTGGGCTTGTTGGTTCATTGGTGTGGGGTTACGGTTATCGTCACCTCCTACCGCCGGAGTGTAGGGTGGAGGTCGCCGGGAAGGAGACTGTGGTGAGGGGCCTGGGACTGCGAGTAACCATTCCTCAAATTCATCATCCTCAGTCAACGCAACGCCAACCATTCGACTACGTAGTCTATCGGTACTCTTCTCAGAGGTCCCAGGGGAACTCTTAGTACATTTCTCGTGCGCGCACTTTTTCTTTAAGATGTCTACAGTTTTAACATGTCCTCCTTCTGTCAAGGACAGCCCTAATTTAGTGGCATTTTCCTGCCAGCTTGACAGAAGGGACTCATCTTTCAGCTTTTGACAGTACTGTCTCCATTTGGCTATTAAATCCTTATCCCTTTTTCCTCTCCCCTTTTTCCAAATTATTCCCTGTGCTTGTTTTACTACTTCCAAGCTTTTGGTGCCCCCTAATGGCCATTGATCATCTCCTAATAACTTATTCAAAGTTCCAGATAACAGTCTAAATTGCCCGGCTCTTTCAGGGAATTCTTCACATAACTTCTGTAGCGGACTACCCGCATCCATCGTTTTATCTACCTGATTACCCATCCTCGCGTCGGATCGGGGTCCTAATTAATCCGAATCGTCCCCCACGCCGCCCCGTGGTGGTCTCAGTTTAGCTTACCCAGAGCCTAGGTGGACCAAGTGATATACAAGATCGACACCGTACCTGGCGTAAGTACAATTTAAGATTTACACAGTCCCGCTTAGCTCCGCGGTTCACGCGATTTTTCTCTTCGTGTCGCTACACGGCTTATCCCAAATCTCTGCGTTTTTCTATGTGGCCCGCGCGATTTTTCTCTTCGTGTCGTTACACGGCTTCCTAATTAAATCCAATCAGTGCCTAGACGGGCCAAGTGATATACAAGGTCGACGTCACACCTGACTTGGACACTTATTTCCTAAGTTTAGAAAGTGTTCGCCAGATTGACTTGGATCTCGTTCAGACACCACCTGAGAACCAGCGAGTGGCTAAACTTTCCTCAGACTTTTGAAACCGGAGGAAACTGGGGCAGTATTGAAATTATACTTACTCCAGTGGCCATTTCCCACTCGTCTCGTCCAAGGCTAGTCTAGCTCTTAGTTCGCAAGTTTTCGGCAGTCGTAGGTTGAGATCCCACTTCTGACACCAAATGTTGATACTGGATTCTTTTCCCTTCAATCTGTTTCAGCGAATTCACTGACACACGAACACTTTTAGTCTTAGCAACATAAGACTTTTATTAGAGAATTTCCGGCCGGGACCTGTTAAGATAAAGGGAACACCCTCGATTTGAGCCTGTCCACACCTCTCTTGACAAGTCCCGTAACAGTACAAAAGCTCAACACTTATACATTGTTACAGCAGAACACATTTGAGTGACACTCAGTTTATACAATCATTGGTCGATTTCCCCCATAGCATACCCAATTGCAGGCTAACAACTCTCCAAATAGGGCGGGCTCCAGGGATGTGTTTACTGTTTCGATTGTCATCACATTTCCCTATTTTACGGCTGGTTATAGCAGCCCCTCGTCTGACTCATGTCTGACTTTTGCTTTTTCGTGTAACTCGTGTTTGACCACAACTCTGAGTAACCCCTTTTTGTGCTGACATTGTAGTTATCACAGCTTGACATCTTTGGTCAGCCATTTACCCATGATTCTTTCTAAAAGCCATTCTACACAAACTATTCTTCATAAACTATTCTCCTATTGCCTCTTCTCCTTCGATACACGTTCGCTGCCTTGCTATATACATTCTCATCTTTCAAGACGAAGGTGAACAAACATTTTAAGAGTTGGAGAAAAGGGGAGGAGCGAGGAAGGAAAACACTAGAAAATGAACTGCAGTCACGTTGGATGGTGGGGGGGGTGTTAACAAAAGCAGGAGATTGTTGGATAAAATTAGATTCTCAGACGTACAATAACTGACATTAATGACACAAAACAGAACTTGCAAATAGCTAATACAGAGAGGGACAAACCCTTTGAAAAGATAAGAAATTGAAGATGAGCCGAGAGAGAGGGTGGAATTAAAATTACTATAGTGCAAATCATCATTATAGGCAGTCTCTCTGTTAGATCTCTTAATTTTAATGAAATACGAACTCCGATGGTAGTTTTAACTTTTTAATCTTGGCAGAGAGTAACAAGCTGCTGGCTGATTGCCAGTTTCTTTGTCTTACTGAGACACATGGTCAAAATGGCTGTATTTTATACCGGGTTCAATTTACAGAAAAGAACTCGCCGCCTTTGACCTTATTGGCTCACTAGCCAAGGTCCGAAAATGTCAAGTTGATTGATGAGTTAATGCAACATGCCGAACTGCATGTAGCAGCCTTGACTTGGGGGTCTGTGAATTTTCACAGTCTGTCTAAATGAGCCTGTTTGAATACTCTATCACCCTCGGAATCGAGGAAGACTTGCTTCCACTCTTAAAATGAGTCTTTAGGTGGCTGAACAGTTCAATACGAGAACCACAGTCTCTGTCACAGGTGGGCTAGATAGTCGTTGAGGGAAGGGGTGGGTGGGACTGGTTTGCCGCACGCTCTTTCCGTTGCCGGCACTTGATTTCTGCATGCTCTCGGTGATGAGACTCGAGGTGCTCAGCGCTCCGGATGCACTTCCTCCACTTAGGGCGGTCTTTGGCCAGGGACTCAAAATATATACTGCAAAATAGAGTATATAACTACAGTTGTGGTTATTAAAGTCAGTGTTAAGACCAGAAGATAAATGAGATTTATCCTTTAGTCAGATCACGCTAAAAGTTTGCGCTCGCAGGCCTCACTACTGGTTTTACAGGATTAAAGGAGCCTGAAAAGTGGTCAACTCTATATACCAGACCTTGCAGTTGTGCTCTACAACTTCCCAGTGGCAATAGTAGTGTATAGAGCATGTCACATGGAAGTTCTGGGGACATGAAGCACCGCATTGGAGAACTGAAGTGTCTCATTGTGGGTTTTCTGTTACAATATCTGTACAATAGCTACTGTCGTAGTCGTGAAGAGTTCATGTTTCTCACCAAAATATAGGGTGACACTAGAATTTAAATCCTTTAATTCCTGTAGAGATATTTGAAATGGAAGGGTATTGAAAGTGGTGGTGATGTAAGAAGGTATATAATTTCATACACTTTTCACTGTTACTGTACTGTACTTGGAAAGACTACACTTCATATTCATGCACTAGATTTTTAGACCTTGACAAACATTCTGTTTTACAGCGGAGGCAAGATGAGAGTTTGACGTTGAAAGAAGTTGGAAATGGGCAATTTAAAAAAGGAGGTAGGTGTTTTCAGCATGATTTAGTCCATGTGTAAATATCATAAACGGTCATTTCGCTGAACATGGTCACGATGTAGTTTGAAATGGTTTTGTCACTTAATTATTTATCCATTTACCCCTGTTGCCTTGTTAGTGTGTTAATATTGAGAATAAAACTCTCTCAATTCCTTATTTCCTGATCTCCCCTGGTTGTACCTTTTGTAGCTGAGATAGGATACTGTTTCTGGATCTGTCTTTCCTGTTCTGAAGTGTTTTCCTTGTCTACATGTTGCCCCTGGCAGCAACATTTGTAGACATGATATCAGCTCTCTCATATGCTGCTGACATCGAGTTTTTCTTCTCCACTACCACTCTTGGCTCTTCCTGTCTTACTGTGTAGCCAATATCAAGTGCTAAATGAGCAAACATTTCCTTCCAACTCATCTAGGACAAGACAGAAACCATTCTGTTGAGCTCCTTCGCACCTGATTCCCCCTCTCCCTGTCAGCTTCCTTGGGCTAGGACTGCGCCCAATCATGTGCAACCTTGGTGCTTAATGTGACTTTCAAGATCCACATCCTTGTCACTGCCAAGATCATCAATTTCCACCTTTTTAGCGGTATTCCATTCTATGCCTGCCTCATCCATCACTGCTGCTGGAAAGTCTTATCCACAGCATCATTGCCTCTGCACTCGATTATTCCAATGCTCTCCTTGCTGGCTTCCAGCTGTGCCCTTCACAAATTGTAACATTCAAAACGTCACCACCCATGTTCTGTCCCACTCTAAAATCTGTTCTTTTACCCCTGTGCTCACAAACCTTATTTGGCTACCTTTGTATTAACTTTGAAATCCTTGACATTGTTTAAGCCGGTCCAAGGTTTGCCCCTAACGACCTCTGCAACTTTATTCAGCCCTATGTTTCTGTACATATCCTCTGTACATCTGCCTCTGGCCTCCTCTAGACTCCCTCTTCCCTACATTTTCAACGGTTGCTCCTTCAGTTGTTTAATTGTCGCACTCTGGACAGCTTTTTTTTATAGCCCTCTGTCTTGCTTCCTATTGTCTCACTTTCAAAGCCTCCTAAAACCAACCTCTTCGATTTTTCTTTCAGCATCATCTGTAATTCTTCTCCTTCCACTTCTCAGTTCTAGTTATTTTTTGACCTCTGATGTGGTTTGTGAAGTTTTACTATGTTACAGGCACTCTAGTCAAAGGTGCTGTTACAGAGCCTAACTTTCAAAATTCAACACCCAGTTGACAAAAGCAGTTTATTTCCTGGTACTTATCCTTGGGTATGTTAGGCAGGCACAATGTTGGCTTCTAACATTGTGGTCCATGGTAAGTAGCTCCCAATCTTCGTAGCTTACGGTTACTTAAATATTAAATAATTCAAGCAATTGGAACATTGAAATTGTGCTCATTAATTAAAATACTTTGGAAATCAATTTCTGCTTGTGAATATGCCCCTTTTGAGGTAAGCAATTAAGTGATATATTTTTATTGTGGAAATAACATCTTTTTGCCAGGCATCCAATATTACTGGCCAACAAAAAAAATTGCTGCAAGACCGCAAAACATCAATTGCTTACATAGCCCAATCTTCCTTGCATTCCTCTTTTTGTTTATTTTGTTACACAGTAAATGGAGAACAGTCACAAGCAAATCTTTTACCTATGCTGTATTTTACTTGCAGAGTATACAGAGGCTGAGAACTCTTACACAGAGGCTCTTGGTGTTTGCCCAGCCTGCTACCAGAAGGACAGGTCTATCCTCTATTCCAATAGAGCTGCTGCTAGAATTAAACTGGTAAGCATTTCTCATTGGTTGTGTCAACATGCAGTTCTGCAGGATGGATTTGTAGACATGCAGATGAACAGATTATCTGTTTCCTACGAAGAACTCATCTATTCGTAGCAAGTTGACTTGTTGAACAGCTTGCTTGCTGTGTTTTGATAGCTGAGAACAGTAACACAGTTGAACTATTGGTGTGCAACGTTCGCAAATTAAATTGAGAATTGGGAAAGGCCAAATATGTGATTACTCAGATTTGAATAGGTCCTTGTTTAGCATGTTGATCTACCTTTTCTTTACAGCTCTGCTTCAAATTATTGTGCCTTGTGGGCCTGGTCATTTCCTTTTTACAATACTGGAAATCCAGTTTTTTTTTAAAGTTAGGTGTCACTGACTGTTCCACAACAATTTTTAAATATTAAATAAAGACAGAAAATGCTGGCAATACTCAACAGGTCAGGCAGCATCTGTGAAGAGTATTTTGCTTTTGGATTTTTAAATATTTTCCCCCAAGAAATCTGATGGCATTTATGCATGAAAATGAGGATGAAAAATCTACTGTATGTAAGAGCCTGGCTGTGAAGATGAGATAAGATACCAGTGCCTCCAAAAATGACGTGCAAAAATGTTTGTAAAATCATTGGTCCTTCCTGAGTGTTTCATTTTGTAAACTTTTTGGCACTAATACTTTCAGCTGATGTACTGTTCTATAATAACAAAAATGTAAGGGAGGATTGTGAGATATAAAATTATCTCACTTGGTCACAGTGACCTGAGGTAAAATCGTTAGTTACTGCAGTGTATCCAAATCAGCAGAGTGGACTTTTTCACCCCCCCCCCCAGAGTTCAGAAAAGTGAAATGTTAACCAGACACTAGAAGACTACTGCAGGAATAATTAATAATTATGGTAATATTTAATGTGTAAGTTGGTTTTAAGAGTAGTGAACTCATAGTTCGGCTTTGTGAAATTTAAACTAGGTATAATGTCTAACCTAGCTAATTCCTTGTTGGGTCACGGTTCCATTGGCTTCAACTATATTCCAGTACCTCATTCAGGTAGCTACTAGGTGTGAACTCTAATGGTGAATATTTATAGGTGATTCAACCATAAGGGGCTATCACAGCCAAACCTAATCCTGCCCTGGCCACGCGGAAGACTTCATCGTAATACTGTGTGTAAATCCATCCTTTTAAATATGTTTATGATACCACTATATCTCGTGCACAAATGAAAATGCAACGCTTTAGTAATTGTATTGTTTGTATGTGTAATATAAAAATGTTGGTGTTCTGAAGATTGTTGGTCATCAATGTTCTTGTTTATCTGGAAAATTGAGATAGAGCTGATAATGTAACATGTGAATCCTTTATAATACAATGGGTTTGTTTTTGCTCTTCGGGAATGATAGATATCAGCTATCAGGAAATTATGGAATTATTCTATTTCTACAGTATTATAAATATGCTGTCTAATGAAAGACCAGTGTACTCTGATAACATCTCACAGGGTAAGACAATATGGCAAATGGTGCGGTTGTTCTTCTGTTTACCAGCCAAACGGGACTGCAATATCCATTTTTAAGTTTTGATTATTTCTGTAATTTAGATTTGGTGGAAAGAAATTGCATGAAATTGTGTTTGAAATTTACAAAAATGTTTTGTACTGAAGAGTGTGAGTTTATGTTGTAAAGCATTGCTTAATTAAACCATTGTTCTCAATGAATTTTCTGATCAATATTTTTTCTGCTTCAGGATAATAAGGAAGATGCCATATCTGATTGTACCAAAGGTAAGTTTTATGCTTAGCAAGTTGCTTTCTCAAATCACAAATTGTTACAGAAATTAAAGATTAGCATTTTAGATTTTGGAGCCATCTTAAAAATGTACAGCTCTCTGGTTTCATTATTTTTTATGCTAGTTTCTCTGAAACTGAAAGAGAAATCTGAAAAAGTTGATGAAGCTCTGCAAGACTATAAAACCATTTTAGAAAAAGATCCATCAACTGTGGTAAATACTGGCATGAGTAAACTTTTTTTTTCAATTTGTAGCTATTGAATTAAATCCTAATTACATCCGTGCTATATTGAGGAGGGCGGAAATGTATGAGAAAACTGAAAAACTTGATGAAGCTCTGCAAGACTATAAAACCATTTTAGAAAAAGATCCATCAATAGTACAAGCCAGAGAAGCCTGCATGGTAAGTATGTTATAACTGAATTCACATTACAAACAGGAAGTGAAATAACCAATTGCAGTCTGATGATCTGTCCTCTCATTGTATCTTAGAATAACCTACCAAATATGGACTGGTTTCTCAAGTCAAAGTTGCTTTACACTGTAGCTACACTGGATTTGGCATTTAGAAAAATTGTATTTATCTTTTTTTCTTTTTAGAACTTACTTTACTGTTCACGCACTATGTCATTCCTTTGCCAAGAAGGAGAGCAAGTAATTTGCTCTTGTGTCTCTCCTGGGTGTGGGATGCTCCTCATCTCCATATGATAGTTTGATCAAAATTTGGAGCTTGCTATTTGGAGGAATACTGGTGTGAACTTGCGTCTTTCCCTTTGTTGCACTGTACAATACCGCACCAATACCCAGTGTCCCCCCCCCCCCCCCTCCAAAAATAACTTCTGATCTAAATGAGATCTCCAAGGGTTGGGCAATCAGTTTCACACACGTTGGTACTGAGTTGAGTCTGAGCACTTAGACCTTGAGAGAAGATGCTTAAATTTAATACAAGGAAGTCAGCATTAACTGCTCAAATTTCTGTAAAAATGGTTGCACTATACTAACTTTAAAAAAAATTTGTTCTGGGATTTGGGCATCACTGGCAAGGTCAGCATTTATTGCCTGTCCCTAATTGCCCTTGAGAAAGTGGAGGTGAGCTGCCTTCTTGAACCGCTGCAATCCTTGTGGTGAAGGTCTCCTGAAATTGCTGACTCATGTTTTGGATTCATAGGCAGTCCCTCGGGATCGAGGAAGACTTGCTTCCACTCTTAGCATGAGTTCTTAGGTGGCTGTACAGTCCAATACGAGAACCACAGTTTCTGTCACAGGTGGGACAGATAGTCGTTGAGGGAAAGGGTGGGCAGGGGGCCTAGTTTGTCGCATGCTCCTTCCGCTGCCTGCGCTTGATTTCTGCATGCTCTCGGCGACAATACTCGAGGAGCTCAGTGCCCTCCCGAATGCACTTCCTCCATTTAGGGCGGTCTATGGCCAAGGACTCCCAGGTGTCAGTGGGGATGTCGCACTTTATCAGGGAGGCTTTGAGGGTGTCCTTGTAACGTTTCCTCTGCCCGCCTTTGGCTCGTTTGCCTTGGACGCGTTCCGAGTAGAGTGCTTGCTTTGGGAGTCTCGTGTTTGTCATGCGAACTATGTGGCCTGCCCAGCGGAGCTGATCAAGTGTGGTCAGTGCTTCAATGCTGGGGATGTTGGCCTGGACGAGGATGCTAATGTTTGTGCATCTGTCCTCCCAGGGGATTTGCAGGATCTTGCGGAGACATCGCTGGTATTTCTCCAGCAACTTGAGGTGTCTACTGTACATGGTCCATGGCTCCTGAGCCATACAGGAGGGCGGGTATTACTACGGCCCTGTAGACCATGAGCTTTTATTGCCAGCATTTATTGCCTGTCCCTAATTGCCCTTGAGAAAGTGGAGGTGAGCCGCCTTTTTGAACCGCTGCAATACTTGTGGTCAAGGTCTCCTGAAATTGCTGACTCATGCTTGGGATATGGTTCCACTGTCCATCTGGTACTTCACTGACCGACCTGCGAGCACCATCAGAGCAGGCCGGGGAGCGGAAGGAACTACGTGACTGTTTGGCCCAGAAGTCTGTGCGGCCCCCGGCCTGCGAGCACCATCGGAGCAGGCCGTGGAGCGGAAGTAGCAGCGTGGCGGCATACCATTCCAGGGAGCAGCACGTGCTGGAGCAGGAGAGCAATGGCAGCGAAGAGAGCAACTGGATTGGATGTCACCAAGATCCAGGTTGCTGATTGGAGTGTGGGCAGGTACAACATGAGCGGCGAGGTCGGGGCCAAGGAGAGGCGTGAGTTCGGGGCCCAGAAGAGGCAGGGGCCCAGAAGAGGCAAGGGCCCAGGGGCAGCACAGGCCAGCCCACACTGCAATATGTGTGTGCACTAGGTCCGTGCAGCCGAGCTGATCTCCAGTCGTCTTGGATAACCCTTGCCACTGGACCAAGCCCGTGTGGTGGCTGTTGTGCAACGACCACCATACGTTAAAAAAATCCACGTATAGGCATCTTCCACGCTTCAAGATTTAGTTTGGGATCTGCAGTATTGGCCCTGAAATTCCGTTTTGGTCTTCCTGCGGGCTTTTTAGAGAAAAGATACGCACCTAACTTAAACTGCTGCCCACGTTCAACTTTCCGATGCTGTGGCCTGAGCTGTGACTGCCAGTTGCAGTGCGTGCACGTCGGGACGTGCGCAGGCCTGGAGCTGGAGTCACATGGCTCTGGGCAGCCAATCAGATAAAGTATCATAGTAACAGTAGTTCCGAAAGGTACTAAACTCCTATTACATTGAGAAACAGCAAACACCCAAAACACTAATAAAAAAAAATAGAAAATATATACTACATTCTTTTAAATTAAAGTTATTAATGTCTTAAAAAAATATATATATTTTCCCGATTTTATTTTGAAGTTTTTTTTAAAATAAAGTTACTGTTGTGGGGAGGGTTTTTAATAAAAATATCTTTTCCTAATTTTTTTATGTTTTTGTGTTTTTTAAAACACTTGCCCCTGTAAAAGTAGGCTATGTTACCTGCTTTTTCAGGCGCAAGATATTTAAGGACATTTGTATGAGTAAATATTGGAAATTTGCACTTACAAATGTCGTCACTCCCAATCTGCGGAGGATCTGTCAAGCCAGAAACTTGACGGATCGGAAAAAACGGTTTTCAGCGCATGCACATTGCGCGCCAAAAACCGGCTTTTCCGATGCCTTCCCAGATCCGTACAAACTTCGTACGGACCAGGGAGGCCGAAATTTCAGGGCCAATAGGTCCTTCATTGAAACACCTGTGAACTTTTTGGCGTGGAAGCAAGTCATCCTCGACTCGAGGGACTGCTGCCTAATAATGATGATGATGATGATAATGAAGGTACTTGGTGTTGTTAGGGAGGGAGTTCCAGGATTTTGACTCGATGACAATAAAGAAGTGGCGATATATCTAAAAGTCTGGATGGTGTGTAACTTGGAGGGGAACTTGCAGGTGGTGCTCCCATGCGCGTGCTGCACTTGTCCTTCTAGGTGGCAGAGGCCGTGGTTTTGGGAGGTGCTGCTGAAGAAGCCGTGGCAAGTTGCTGCAGTGCATCTTATAGATGGTACACACTGCAGACGTGGTGCGCGGAGGGAGTGAATGTTGAAGGTGGAAAGGGTGCCAATCAAGCGGGCTGCTTTGTCCTGGATGGTGTCTAGCTTCTTGTGTTGTTGGAGCTGGTCTCATCCAGGCAAGTGGAAAGTATTCCATCACATTCCTGACTTGTGCCTTGTAGATGGTGAAAAGACTTAGGGGAGTCAGGAAGTGAGACACTTGCCGCAGAATACCCAGCGTCTGACCTGCTCTTGAAGCCACAGTATTTATATGGCTGGTCCAGTTAAGTGTCTGGTCAATGGTAATCCCCAGGTTGTTGGTGGGAGAATTCGGCGATGGTAATGCTGTTGAATATCGTGGGGAGGTGGTTAGACTCTTGCTTGTTGGAGATAGTCATTGCCTGGCACTTGTGTGGCGTGAATGTTACTTGCCACATATCGCCCAAGTCTGAATGTCATCCAGGTCTTGCTCAATGTGGGCATGGACTGCTTCATTTTCTGAGGAGTTGTGAATGGAATGGAACAGAACACTGCAATCATCAGCGAACATCCCCACTTCTGAGCTTATGATGGAGGGAAGGTCATTGATGAAGCAGTTGAAGATGGTTGGGCCTAGGACACTGCCCGTAGGAACTCCTGCAGCGATGTCCTGGGGCTGGGATGATTGACCACCACCAAACCACAACCATCTGCCTTTGTGCTAAGTATGACTCCCAGCCAGTGGAGAGTTTTCCCCCTGATTCCCATTGACTTCAATTTTACTAGGCTCCTTGATGCCACACGGTCAAATGTTGCCTTGATGTCAAGGACAGTCAGTCTCACCTCACCTCTGGAATTCGTCTCATTTGTCCATGTTTGGACCAAGGCTGTAATGAGGTCTGGAGCTAAGTGGTGCTGGCGGAACCCAAACTGGGCATTGGTGAGAAGATTATTGGTGAGTAAGTGCCATTTGATAGCACGGTCGATGACACCTTCCATCACTTTGATGATTGGGAGTAGACTGATTTGGTGGTAATTGGCCGGATTGGATTTTTCCTGCTTTTTGTGGACAGGCCATACCTAGGCAGTTTTCCACATTGTCGGGTAGATGCCAGTGTTGTAGCTATACTAGAACAGCTTGGCTAGAGGTGCGGCTAGTTCTGGAGCACAAGTCTTCAGCACGACAGCCGGGATGTTGTCGGAGTCCATAGCCTTTGCTGTATCCAGTGCACTCAGCCGCTTCTTGATATCACGTGGAGTGAATCGAATTGACTGAAGACTGACTTCAGTGATGGTGGGGACCTTAGGAGGAGGCCAATTTGGATTATCCACTCTGCACTTCTAGCTGAAGATGGTTGCAAACACTTCAACTTTGTCTTTTGCACTTGCGTGCTAGTCTCCGCCATCATTGAGGATGCGAGTAGTCATGCTCCTCCTGTTAATTGTTTAATGCCCACCACCATTCACAACTGGATGTGGCAGGACTGCAGTGCTTTGGTCTGATCTGTTGATTGTGGGATTGCTCAGCTCTGTTTATAGCATGTTGCTTCTGCTTGGACTGTGGTTTGAAATTATATCCCATTCCATGATTTGGGATTTCAACATTTTTGTTTAATCCTTATTTTGTAGTCAATAATTTTAATTGGTAGTTTACAAGTTCAAGCTTCAGTAGTTCCATCCATCAGGGCTTTATTGCTTCTTGCTTGAAGGGAGGTTTTCCATAAATTTTCTGTATTTTGTTTGGTTTAAACCAGTCAGTCCAAAAATATTCCAATCTTTCTTTCTAAAATCCCATAAGAAGTTTCTAGCTCCAAGTCCAGCCCCCAGTACCAAACCCATTTGAGATGTTTGCACTGAGAAAAGACAAATGTAGAATGGTAAAACCTACATGTAGTTGCCAAGTCCTGAAGGACATAGCTGCCAGACTGGGTCTGCAGCAGGTGGTGAGACAACCAACACATTTCATAGTAAACTTTTATTCATCACTGAATATAATTTCTTCATTACGGTACAGATATGCAGCAGCTTTCATACCTTATATGGATATTATCATTTCAACCCCTAAATATATTCTGATCCTGCCAAAGACACTTTTTGGCCCTGTTATTTACGGGATTGCAGAGAGGCGAAAAACAGTCCAAAGAACCCAGCAAGACCGGGGATGCAGAGGACCTGCCAAACTTAGCGGCAAAACCTTATCATTTTTTTGGATGTGTTTCTCGCCTGGCAGCTGGTCAAATTGTCAACCTGCCCATCTGGAGAGGAAACTAACTCCACACTAACCTATGGCACAGGAGGCAGCCATTCAGCCCATCGTGTCCGTGCCGGCCGAAAAAGAGCTATCCAACCTAATGTCACTTTCCAGCTCATGATCCATAACCTTGTAGGTTACGGTACTTCAAGTGCACAAAGTACTTTTTAAATGCGATGAAAGTTTCTGCCTCAGCCACCCTTTTCAGGTAGTGAGTTCCAGACCCCACACACACACACTTGAGTTGAAAAGATTTCTCCTCAACTCCCCTCTAATCCTTCTACCAATTACTTGAAATATATGCCCCCTGGTAATTAACACTTCTGCTAGGGAAAATGACTTCTTCCTATCTACTCAGAATTTTATATACCTCAATTAAATCTCCCCTTAGCCGCCTCTGTTCCAAAGAAAACAACCCCAGCCTATCCAGTCTTTCCTTGTGGCTAAAGTTCTCCAATCCTGGCAAAATCCTCATAAATCTCCTCTACCCTCTCTAGTGCAATCACATCTTTCCTGTAATGTGGTGACCAGAACTGTACGCAGTACTCGAGTTGAGGCCAAACTAGTATTTTAAACAGTTCTTGCATAATCTCCCTGCATATTTTGTGCCTCGACTAATAAAGGAAAGCATTTCATTTGCCTTCTTGACCACCTTGTCTACCTGTCTTGCTACCTTCAGGGATCTGTGGATATGCTCTGTTTCTCTACACTTCTCAATATCCTACCATTTACTGTGTATTTCCTTGCCTTGTTAGGCCTCCCCAAATGCATTACCTAACACTTCTGGATTAAATTCCATATGCTACTTTTCTGCCCACCTGACCAGCCCAAAGATATCTTCCTGCAGTCTACAGCTTTCTCCCTCACTAACAAAAATTGGCCGTATGATTGAATCATCTGCAAACTTCTTAATCATGCCCTACATTGAAGTCTAAATCATTGATGTATTCCACGAAAAGCAAGGTACTGAGCCCTGCGGAACCCCACTGGAAACAGTCTTCCAGTCACACAACCCCTGTCGACCATTACTTTTTGCTTTCTGCCTCTGTGCCAATTTTGGATCCAACTTACCACTTTCCCTTGGATCCCATTGGCCTTTACTTGTCTGATCAGTTTGCCATGTGGGACCTTGTCAAAAGCCTTGCTAAAATCCATGTAGACTACATCAAACATGCTACCTTCATCGAGCCTCCTTGTTACTTCCTCAAAGAATTCAATCAAGTTAGTCAGACCCGACCTTCCCTTAACAAATCCATGCTGACTGTCCTTAATTAATCTGTGCCTTTCCAAATGACGATTAATATCGTCCCTCAGAATTTTTTCCAATAACTTGCCCACAACCGAGGTTAGTCTGACTGGCCTGTAATTACACAGTCTAATCCTTTCTCCCTTTTTAAACAACCATACAATGCTAGCAGCACCACGTCTGTAGCCAGAGAGGATTGGAAAAAGATGGTCAGAGCCTCGGCTATTTTCTCCTTTGCTTCTCTTAACAGCATGGGATACATTTCATCCGGGCCTGGTGATTTATCTATTTCAAAGATATTTCTCTCTCACTATGGAGGGCTGCAGAGAGAAATATAAATATCTGCAGTCCATATTCTACATGGAGGACCAAGTGTGTGACTGGGGAAAAATACACTAGTAATGTGCATGCTGAAAATATATCTATATCTATCCCATGTAAATTCTGTACATACCTCCAGAAAAAAGACCAGCTCTCATCCTTTATCATAGAAGTATTAATTGCAATAAAGGAGTCAAAAAGATCAGGACACCAAAACATCACTTCTAGAAACAAGATCTAACCTCAAGTATTATAATTAGTATGTCTACCACTTTTCCATTGGAAGGTCCTTTCTAGTCCTTTGGCTGTGAAGCTTCCAAATAGGAAATTCTAATGATACCGCACTATTCTGACAGTTGTAGTTACAGGCTTTGGCCAATGTACTTTCCCGACAAATTGCTCAAATTTGCAAAAAATATTTCTAACCTCCAATTTTGCCCTCGTTGAAATTTCAAATGTCCAAAATAAGGGTTTAAAAAATAACTGCATATTTCACAACAACTTGATTTAAATTTACTCATTACATTGTCTTATAATCCCTTCATTAAAGATTTATTTGATAGCCTCAGCCTCTTGCAAAAGCGTGTGCTTGAACTCAATATTTTTGTCTTGACGTTGGGAGCTGAATTTCGATTATGCGATCTGAACGTGTGCAGAGCTCCTCAATTTCCCAGGATGCATCAGTCCCATGCATTGTTTTAGATTTTTCTTTATCTTCTAGCAGTTTTTGCTTAGTTTTTCAAAATGCTTTGAAGAAAAGCTAGAGACTAAATTTCAACAGCTTTATTCGGGAAACTTTATTTGGGTTTTTTAAGTGTATGAGAATAAAATGACTACTAATTACAGGCCTGTTGTAATGTCTGTATTCAGAAAGCACGTTAAGCTTTCCTCGTGTGATCTTAAATTTTCCAAAAGAAAAGTTGAATTTTGAAACCAATTAATTATCTCAGCTGTTTTATTGACAGTTAGAAAAGGTAAATTTTCTAATTGCTTACACATGAAAGATATGCCAATAGTGAAAAGGGCATAGGGCCCGAAATTGGTGGACATACCGCCCGCGGACCGCTGACATACCATCCAAAATCGCAAAATTCATCGAAAAATACATATGTACAGCCTGGCGGAAAATTCATCAGCGACATACACTTTGCCCATGAACACACCAACATACTGCCCAAAATTGCAAAATTCATCACTTACCACCGACATACTGCCAACCCTGCAGACCGCCCTGGAAAAGGTAGTTTTAAGTTGATCTTCTGTCAGCGGTATGCATCTTTACCTGTAATTTTTTTTTAAATCTCTCACCCCTCCCTCCCCAGTCTCTCCCACTCCCTCGTCTCTTCCCCTCTTCCCTCTCTTCCCCCCCCCCGCCAACCCCCTCAAAACTCTTTCTATTTCACTCCTGACTCGGCTTCTCCTTCCCACCCCACCTCCTTTCAAAAATCGATAGTTATTAACCAGAGAAAGGTAATTCCACAGATGATGCTTCTCCCTCCTCTCTTTCTCACTGCCCTCCACCCCTGCACAGCACCTAGGTTCCTGAGCAGGACTACTGGCTTACAATCCAGGGATACCAGCAGCCCTCCAGTAAATCACCGAGTGGCCATTCATGATGTGCCATTTGAGACATTGTATGTTGGCATGCTGCTTAACAGGGGGCGGGGTAGATACTCTTGGCCGAGCCCAATTGTGTCCTCAATCAACATCCAAAACAGACACTTGGCAGCGGTGAGAGCCGCTTGATAGCAATTAGGAATGGAAACACTTGACTTTATTTACAGCTCTAATTGTGACGCTGCTAATGGCATTTTACATAGGATATACAGCACAGAAGCAGGCCATTCGACCCAACCAGTTCATGACTGCATTTATGCTCCACTTGAGACTTGTCCCGTCTTTCCTCAATAAACACTACCAGCATAACCCGCTATTCCTTTCTCGCTCATATGCTTGCCTAGCCTCCCCTTAAATGCATTTATACTATTCGCTTCAACCACTCCTTCTGGTAGCAAGTTCCACATTTTGGCTGAGATCTGCTAACTCAGTACAGACCAAGGAATCTAATCTGGCGCATTTTGGTCTATGTAACCATATTACATGCTGCCTATATCAACTATCACAGGCAGGAGTATTTGTTCACTCAGGACTTGTCATTCTATAACAGCCTTTCTGTGGTTCAAGTGCTTATCCACCCTATATGAACCAAAAGGCTGCATGTGGGGAGAGGGGAAAAATCTCTGTTACGCCTATAGAACTAGTTTGCCATTAATTCACAAATTATCTCTTGCATACTGGTTGAATATCTGGCAGAATATATATTGTAATCCACTGAGCTAAATGTCTACTAATCTTAGTGAGTGAATTTAACAGCTGTTACAGCATGGAAAACAGCTAATGTAACACCTCTGTTTAAAAAAAGGGGGCAGACAAAAGGCAGGTAACTATAGGCCAGTTAGTTTAACATCTGTAGTGGGGAAAATGCTTGAAACTATCATTAAGGAAGAAATAGCGGGACATCTAGATAGGAATAGTGCAATCAAGCAGACGCAACTAATTTACTGGAATTCTTTGAGGATATAACGAGCATGGTGGATAGAGGTGTACCGATGGATGTGGTGTATTTAGATTTTCAAAAGGCATTTGATAAGGTGCCACACAAAAGGTTACTGCAGAAGATAAAGGTACGCGGAGTCAGAGGAAATGTATTAGCATGGATCGAGAATTGGCTGGCTAACAGAAAGCAGAGAGTCGGGATAAATGGGTCCTTTTCGGGTTGGAAATCGGTGGTTAGTGGTGTGCCACAGGGATCGGTGCTGGGACCACAACTGTTTACAATATACATAGCCGACCTGGAAGAGGGGACAGAGTGTAGAGTAACAAAATTTGCAGATGACACTAAGATTAGTGGGAAAGCGGGTTGTGTAGAGGACACAGAGAGGCTGCAAAGAGATTTAGATAGGTTAAGCAAATGGGCTAAGGTTCGGCAGATGGAATACAATGTCGGAAAGTGTGAGGTCATCCACCTTGGGGGGGGGGAACAGTAAATGGGAATATTATTTGAATGGGGAGAAATTACAACATGCTGCGGTGCAGAGGGACCTGGGGGTCCTTGTGCATGAAACCCAAAAAGTTAGTTTGCATGTGCAGCAGGTAATCAGGAAGGCGAATGGAATGTTGGCCTTCATTGCAAAAGGGAAGGAGTACAAAAGCAGGGAGGTCCTTCTGCAACTGTATAGGGTATTGGTGAGGCCGCACCTGGAGTACTGCGTGCAGTTTTGGTCACCTTACTTAAGGAAGGATATACTAGCTTTGGAGGGGGTACAGAGACGATTCACTCGGCTGATTCCGGAGATGAGGGGGTTGCCTTATGATGATAGATTGAGTAAACTGGGTCTTTACTTGTTGGTGTTCAGAAGGATGAGGGGTGATCTTATAGAAACATTTAAAATAATGAAAGGGATAGACAAAATAGAGGCAGAGAGGTTGTTTCCACTGGTCGGGGAGACTAGAACTAGGGGGCACAGCCTCAAAATACGAGGGAACCAATTTAAAACCGAGTTGAGAAGGAGTTTCTTCTCCCAGAGGGTTGTGAATCTGTGGAATTCTCTGCCTAAGGAAGCAGTTGAGGCTAGCTCATTGAATGTATTCAAGTCACAGATAGATAGATTTTTAACCAATAAGGGAATTAAGGGTTATGGGGAGAGGGCGGGTAAGTGGAGCTGAGTCCACGGCCAGATCAGCCATGATCTTGTTGAATTGCGGAGCAGGCTCGAGGGGCTAGATGGCCTACTCCTGTTCCTAATTCTTATGAAAAATGCGTGGCCATTTTGAGAACCATTTAATGGCACACAGTAACGGGACACTGTTCCTCAGATCATAACATAAGAATTAGGAGCAGGAGTAGGCCATATGGTCATGGCTGATTTTTGACCTCATCCCCATGTCCCTTGAATCCCCTAGAATCCAGAAATCTCTCTATCTCAGCCTTGAATATACTCAACGACTCAGTATTCACAGCACTTTCAGGTAGAGAATTCCAAAGATTCCCAACCCTCTCAGTGAAGAAATTCCTCCTCATCTCAGTCTAAAATGGCCGACCCTTTATCCTGAGACTTATGCCCCCTAGTTCCAGACTCTCCAGCCAGGGAAAACGACCTCTCAGCATCTACCCTGTCAATCACCCTCAGAATCTTTTATGTTTCAATGAACTCCAGAGTATAGGCCCAATCTACTCAATCTCTCCTCATAGGACAACCCCCTCATCCCAGGGATCAATCTAGTGAACCTTCGTTGCATCGCCTCTAAGATATGTATGTCCTTTCTTTGATAAGGAGACCAAAACACTGCACAGTACTACAGGTGTGGTCTCACCAAAGCCCTGTACAATTGTAGTAAGACTTCCTTACTCTTGTACACTTTGCAGTAAAGGCCTACATGCTTTTTGCCTCCCTAATTGCTTATTGTACCTGCATGCTAACTTTGTGTTTCTTGTACGAGGACACCTAAATCTCTCTGACAACAATCATTTAATAGTTTCTCATCATTTAAAAAAAAAATTATGTTTTTCTATTCTTCCTACCAAAGTGAATAACCTTATGCTTTTGGTGTCTTCTACTGTGAAGATAGATACATTATATTTGTTTAAAGTCTGCCATTTCTTTATTCCCCATTATAATTTCACCTGCCTCATCCTCTAAGGGATCAATGTTCACTTTTGCTACACTCTTCCTTTTTACATACTTGTAAAAGCTCTTGTTATCTGTTTTTATATATCTTTACTCTCGTATTCTATAGAAACATAGAAAATAGGTGCAGGAGTAGGCCATTCGGCCCTTCGAGCCTGCACCACCATTCTATAAGATCATGGCTGATCATTCAGCTCGGGACGCCTTTCCTGCTTTCTCTCCATACCCCTTGATCCCTTTAGCCGTAAGGGCCACATCTAACTCCTCTTGAATATATCCAATGAACTGGCATCAACAACTCTCTGCGGTAGGGAATTCCACAGAAGTTTCTCCTCATCTCAGTCCTAAATTGCTTACCCCTTGTCCCCTGGTTCTGCACTTCCCCAACATCGAGAACATTCTTCCTGCATCTAACCTGTCCAGTCTCATCAGAATGTTATGAAGAATGTTCCCAATGTTGGGGAAGTCCAGAACCAGGGGTCACAGTCTAAGGATAAGGGGTAAGCCATTTAGGACCGAGATGAGGAGAAACTTCTTCACCCAGAGAGTGGTGAACCTGTGGAATTCTCTACCACAGAAAGTAGTTGAGGCCAATTCACTAAATATATTCAAAAGGGAGTTAGATGAAGTCCTTACTACTCGGGGGATCAAGGGGTATGGCGAGAAAGCAGGAATGGGGTACTGAAGTTTCATGTTCAGCCATGAACTCATTGAATGGCGGTGCAGGCTAGAAGGGCTGAATGGCCTGCTCCTGCACCTATTTTCTATGTTTCTATTTTTTCTATGTTTCCATGAGATCCCCTCTCATCCTTCTAAACTCCAATGAATACAGGCCCAGTCGATATATATCAGTCCTGCCATCCCGGGAGTCAGTCTGGTGAACCTTTGCTGCACTCCCTCAATAGCAAGAACGTCCTTCCTCAGATTAGGAGACCAAAACTGAACACAATATTCCAGGTGAGGCCTCCCTAAGGCCCTGTACAACTGCAGTAAGACCTCCCTGCTATTATACTCAAATCCCCTAGCTATGAAAGCCAACATGCCATTTGCCGCCTTCACCGCCTGCTGCACTTGCATGCCAACTTTCAATGACTGATGTACAATGACACCCAGGTCTCGTTGCACCTCCCCTTTTCCTAATCTGCCACCATTCAGGTAATATTCTGCCTTCGTGTTTTTGCCACCAAAGTGGATAACCTCACATTTATTCACATTATACTGCATCTGCCATGCGTTTGCCCACTCACCTAACTTGTCCAAGTCACCCTTGGCGTCCTCCTCACAGCTCACACTGCCACCCAGCTTAGTGTCATCTGCAAACTTGGAGATATTACACTCAATTCCTTCATCTAAATCATTAATGTGTATTGTCAATAGCTGGGGTCCCAGCACTGAGCCCTGCGGCACCCCACCAGTCACTGGCTGCCATTCTGAAAAGGACCCGTTTATCCCGACTCTGCTTCCTGTCTGCCAACCAGTTCACTATCCACGTCAGTACATTACCCCCAATACCTGTGCTTTAATTTTGCACACCAGTTTCTTCTGTGGGACCTTGTCAAAAGCCTTTTGAAAGTCCAAATACACCACATCCACGGTTCTCCCTTGTCCACTCTACCAGTTACATCCTCACAAAATTCTAGAAGATTTGTCAAGCATGATTTCCCTTTCATAAATCCATGCTGTCACTGCTTTCCAAATGCGCTGCTATTTCATCTTTAATAATTGATTCCAACATTTTGTTTCCCACTACTGATGTCAGGCTAACCGGTCTATAATTACCTGTTTTCTCTCTCCCTCCTTTCTTAAAAAGTGGTGTTACATTAGCTACTCTCCAGTCCATAGTAACTGACCCAGAGTCGATAGACTGTTGGAAAATGATCACCAATGTATCCTCTATTTCTAGGGCTACTTTACTCCCTTAGTCTGCATCCCAGATTACTTATCAGGCCTTCAATCCCATTAATTTCCCTAACACAATTTCCTGCCTAATAAGGATTTCCTTCAGTTCCTCCTTCTCATTAGACCCTCGGTCCCCTAGTATTTCCGGAAGGTTATTTGTGTCTTCCTTCGTGAAGACAGAACCAAAGTATTTGTTTAACTGGTCTGCCATTTCTTTGTTCCCCATTATAAATTCACCTCAATCTGACTGCAAGGGACCTACATTTGTCTTCATTAATCTTTTTCTCTTCACATAGCTATAGAAGCTTTTGCAGTCAGTTTCAATGTTCCCAGCAAGCTTCCTATCATACTTTCCCTCTTATTTTCCCCCTCCTACTTAAACCCTTTGTCCTTCTCTGCTGTATTATACAATTCTCCCAGTCCTCAGGTTTTCTGGCCAGTTTATATGACTCTTGGATTTAACACTATCCTTAATTTCCCTTGTTAGCCACGGTTGAGCCACCTTTCCCGTTTTATTTTTACTCCCGACAGGAATGTACAATTGTTGAAGTTCATCCATGTGATCTTTAAATGTTTGCCATTGCCTATCCACCGTCAGCCCTTTAAGTATCACTCGTCAGTCTATTCTAGCCAATTCACGTCTCATACCATCGAAGTTACCTTTCCTTAAGTTCAGGACCCTAGTCTCTGAATTAACTGTCAGTAAAAAATTCTACCATATTATGGTCACTCTTTCCCAACTTTTCTCCCTTTTTACCAAATTTTTGGTCATCCTTTGCTGGTTTCTAAAGATCTCCCAATTCTCAAGCTTACTACTATTCTTTGCAATATTATAAGCCTCATTTCATTTTCATCTAATACCATCCTTAACTTCTTTAGTTAGCCATGGATGAATCACTTTTCCCATGGAATTTTTATTTCTCACTGGAATGCATATTCGTTGAAAAATTTGGAATATTTCTTTAAATGTTTGCCACCACTTACCTACCATCATATCTTTTAATCTAATTTCTCAACCTACCTTAATGTTGTGGAGTATTTAAATATAACACTTGACACAAGTCTGTATGTGCAGAAGAAAGTTGTTTATTTTCCCTCGATCGATCAAGGGTGAAACAGCTCGCATCCACACCGCTCTCACAGAACAATCGTCGGGTCACTGTCTTTATACAGTCAAAATATATACAAGATCATGAAGTTCCACGCGGACGCTTTCCATTTGTTGTTTCACTGAAGTGTCACAAATTTTCGCCTACCTACTACGATTACATTGGTTAATACGATTATACTGATACAAAGTTTTGTTGCATCCCCCTGTGCGCCCTTTATCTGATTAGTTACATGCCGCATCATGCCTAACTCTTGCCCCTCCTGACCGATCTGCCCTCAACCAGCTGGGATGGTCTCAATCCTCCTTGGTTTCCCATTATCTCCTACCACTCCATGTGACCTAGCCTTGGAGTTTATTTTTCATTGAATAATGTCTCCAACCTAGCCCAATTGTCTGGTTTTTCTGCAATAAGCTGATTTATCTTCCTGAGAGTTCTAGTTCAACAGTTTCCCTGTGTTTTGCAGCACATGTCTTTTCTGGGTTTTTTTAACATTCAACCTTGCTTAATTAGGTTCCCTCTGATTAATTAAGTTCCCTCTGATAAAATTTTCCCCACTACAATCCCCAATTTGGTCAGATGGTTACCCCAAATACCCACCATGACCAATAATTCACCTTGTCTGATTCTCGTGTCCTCTGCCCCAGTCTCGGTGATCAGGCGATAGGTTGGGGGCACCCACCAATCAATCGGGTATTCATTCTGCAACAATTTGATCTGATCCCTAGCTTTGTAGCTTTGCTCGGGTATACCTCTTCTGTCTTTTGCACTTGTTACATAACATTACCAACCAACTCAAGGCTATTACTATCTGTACTGCCACTAGGGCATGTGAAAGGATCCTTATCCACGGATGTATTTCGACGTTCACCTCAAGTACCAAGGCGGGTTTTTCAGGTTATCCTTTATTTTACAGTCCAGTTCTTTGTCTTTAACCTTTAGCACATAATATCTTTTAATGTTATTTCTTAATGGTCCTTTGAGCTCAGTTAAATCTGCAGGTAACCGGGAAATTGGTGGCGCCTGCTATTCCATGTAATCATCAATATTTTGCTTAATCTCATCGCTTATATTTAATGTTATTGTCTTCCTGGCGTGTATATACATCATGTGTGCTCTTCCCACCGCCACAGATACTCTGGGAGTAAAGCAAAAGTTAGGCATTGTAATGTTACAAGTCAAGCCTCCGTAATCATCAGTTCCCAGGCTAGTTGCCACACAATATTCTCCTCGACCTTGATAGGCGTAATGTGTGGGTTCGGTTCGGGCAGGGCTTATTTCAATGACACATCCTTCTGTAGTATTGTCAAACCTGCAGCTATCTTTGTTCCCGTCTCCCACTAGGTGAGGGAATATAGTTAGGCTTCCTTCTGTCTGGCACCCGGATAAAGATATTCCCCCTAATCATTCCATTCTTTTTGATCGCATACTGGTCCATTGGGTAATGGCGGATGTACTCTTCCCCTTGTATTATCCCTATGTTTTCAACTTCATATTAAGGATACGGGTATGAGCCTTGGTTCATTACGAGGATCACTAGTATTAGCCCTACCATAGGGGTTTGTTTCACCTTACATCCTCCTGTAACCGCATACACCCTAGTTGTCAATAGAGAGCAGCAGCACACAGACTAGAAAATAAAACGGGGAGAGTGACTCTAAGTTACGGGTCTCTGCTGGAGCACTACTCTCCTAGCATCCTGCAGTCGACATCTTACTGGCCCTCCAACCAATTTCTTTCAGGGTGCAGGCGTCTGATGGCCCAGTGTGCTGTGCCATTTCTTTCAATTGGGTGCTATTTATCCAATCTGGAACTCGTCCAGTTTGCATTTGTCTCATCTGGCACATCATCCATCCCCCATAGGCATGACGTGTCTCTTTTCCTGTCTTCGGCATCATCTTCTCATTCTTGCTTATTTAGCTCGTTAATTGTTCATGCATAGCCTTCCAAAAACGGATATACCCTGTAGCAGTATTTTGGATGTTTTAGATCCTAACTCTGAAGATTCTTTCTCTATCCCGGCCTGTTTCCTCATTAGGACCTCCATCGTCCCATCAAACTATCTACTCCTGCTTGGATCACCTGTATAGTTAGTGCATTTACTAGAGAGGTGCCTGTATTTACTCCAGTTAGTACTCCAGTCATTTACTATAGATCTCCTCTGTCTTCCTCCTTTGTGTCTTAGCTGCTTGTGATACTCCCTTGCTCTTGATGCATCACTAGCTTTTCTCAGGATTGTGTCGTAACACCCGTGCGTACAACGCTTTAGTCTTGGGGCTACACTTTCCTGGTAGGTATAGGTCTGTTAAATTTATGCTCAAAGGTAACATTTCATGCTGCACATTGTCAAATAACAACATTCCCTCCGATCTCATCACCAACCCGCTGGGTGGACCTTCAGTAAGGAGGGGGCAAGTAATTGGTGGTAGTGTTGTTGGTCCTGGGGTCGTGACTATAGGTTTTTGCCAATAAATCATCACTGCTGGACCTGAACACTTTCTCTCTTCATGACATATGACCTATTCTATCGCTTTTAACGAGGACGGCTCTAAGACCGTGACCCTGTCTGGGTCTGGACAATGTATTATTACTTCTGTTCCAGGTTTAACTACCATGCGCTTTTCTGAGGTTAATTCCCCTGGTTTACAAAATTCAGGTAACATTTTGTTACCCACTCATCTTGTGGCTTCAAGGTAGACGCTCCTGACACTCGGATGCCGCCCCCTAGGGGCTGCTTTATGTAGTTATTGTACCTGCCGGTGTGGGTATATGCTTTTGGGACCCTTGGGGGCAGCCTTGTAGCTTGCCCTTGTAGAATCATAAGGGCGGTGGTGATCACGTTTATATACATTCTGTTGATAAAACAATCCTGGATATTCCAGGTTTTTAGTTAGATTCTTACCATTTCTACTTCTACCGGATTATTTGCACCCTTTCTCCGGACATGTGACCTTTTATTATGGCAAGTGCCCGTAGTATTGCAAATATTAATCCTAGTTCCCCGAAAAGTCCATCTATCAATGCATCCCTCCTTAAACTCTAAGGCGTATTTTAAGGAGTAGATTACCGGGAGTATCTTAGCTTCGCCATCAGCCGTACCCTTATATTCTTTCAGCTGGGACCAAGGTTTCCATCGGCCCCCACCTTTCATATTTATACACGCACATGTGTCACCACTGGTTAATACTTCATATGGTCCACTCCATCGTGGGACGAATCCAGGTTTTCCTGGCAATTCTCTCACCATTACCTTCGCTCCAACCTCCGGCACTACTGCCCAGGGGTTTTGTCCCTTTATCTTTATCTTTATCTTTATCCCTTTGTCTATCTCTTACTTCCTGCTGCATCTCTTTCAGCTGTTTACTCAATTCCATCACATACATCCTGATTCTATCTCATAATGGTCCTAATTCTGCCCCTCCTGTAACTATCCACTCGGGTAACTTAATTGCTCATCCAGTCATTAGGGGGTTAATCCTGTCGTTCGATTCGGTGTGGTGCGTAACCTCATTCTGGCCAGGATTGTCCGGTTTCCTGTATTTCAAAAACAAGTGATAAACTATCTTATCATCATCATAGGCAGTCCCTTGGAATCGAGGAAGACTTGCTTCCACTCTTAGCATTAGTTCTTAGGTGGCTGTACAATCCAATACGAGAACCACAGTCTCTGTCACAGGTGGGACAGACAGCGGTTGAAGGGAAGGGTGGGCGGGGAGCCTGGTTTGCCGTGCGCTCAATCCACTGCCTGCACTTGGTTTCTGCATGCTCTCAGCGACGATACTCGAGGAGCTCAGCGCCCTCCCGGATACACTTCCTCCACTTAGGGCAATCTTTGGCCAGGGACTCCCAGGTGTCAGTGGGGATGTCGCATTTTATCAGGGAGGCTTTGAGGGTTACCTTGTAATGTTTCCGCTGCCCACTTTTGGCTCGTTTGCCGTCGACGAGTTCCGAGTCGAGCGCTTGCTTTGGGAGTCTCGTGTCTGGCATGCTAACTATGTGGCCTGCCCAGCGGAGCTGATAAGTGTGGTCAGTGCTTCAATGCTAGGGATGTTGGCCTGAGCGAGGATGCTAATGTTGGTGCGCCTGTCCTCCCAGGGGATTTGTAGGGTCTTGCGGAGACATCGTTGGTATTTCTCCAGCGACTTGAGGTGTCTATTGTACGAGGTCCACATCTCTGAGCCATACAGGAGGGTGGGTATTATTACGGCTCTGTAGACCATGAGCTTGTTAACCGTTTTGAGGGTCTGGTCTTCAAACACACTTTTCCTCAGGCGGCCGAAGGCTGCATTGGCGCACTGGAGGCGGTGTTGGATCTTGTCAACAATGCCTGCTCTTGTTGATGGGAGGTTCCCGAGATAAGGGAAGTGGTCCACGTTGTCCAGGGCCGCGTCATAGATCTTGATGTCTGGGGGGCAAGGACAGGCTGGTGGGGGGAGGATCTTTGTCTTACTGATGTTTAGCGTAAGGCCCATGCTTTCATACGTCTCGGTAAATACTTCAACTATGTCCTGGAGTTCTGGGCCTCCTGGCTGGATCTTAACATACAAGTGCTCACAATTCAAGTTCTCGCAAATCATTTCCAAGGTTACTTCCATGTCTTATCTAGTCTCCCCCAAATGGCATTTCCGTCTCTCATCAGAGAAAATGACATAGAAACATAGAAAATAGGTGCAGGAGTAGGCCCTTCGAGCCTGCACCCACCATTCAATACGATCATGGCTGATCATCACCTCAGTACCCCTTTCTCTCCATATCCCTTGATCCCTTTAGCCGTAAGGGCCATATCTAACTCCCTCTTGAATATATCCAACAAACTGGCATCAACAACTCTCTGTGGTAGAGAATTCCACAGGCTAACAACTCTCTGAGTGAAGAAGTTTCTCCTCATCTCGGTCCTAAATGGCTTACCCCTTATCCTTAGACTGTGTTCCCTGGTTCTGGACTTCCCCAACATCGGGAACATTCTTCCTGCATCTAACCTGTCCAGTCCCGTCAGTATTTTATATGTTTCTATGAGATCCTCTCTCATTCTTCTAAACTCCAGTGAATACAGGCCCAGTCGATCCAGTCTCTCCTCATATGCCAGTCCGGGAATCAGTTTGGTGAACCTTCGCTGCACTCCCTCAATAGCAAGAATGTCCTTCCTCAGATTAGGAGACTAAAACTGAATGCAATATTCCAGGTGAGGCCTCACCAAGGCCCTGTACAACTGCAGTAAGACCTCCCTGCTCCTATACTCAAATCCCCTAGCTATGAAGGCCAACATGCCATTTGCTGTCTTCACCGCCTGCTGTACCTGCATGACAACTTTCAATGATTGATGTACCATGACACCCAGGTCTCGTTGCACCTCCCCTTTTCCTTATCTGCTGCCATTCAGATAATCTGCCCTTGTGTTTTTGCCACCAAAGTGGATAACCTCACATTTATCCACATTATACTACACCTGCCATGCATTTGCCCACTCACCTAACCTATTCAAGTCACCCTGCAGCCTCTTAGCATCCTCCTCGCAGCTCACACCGCCACCCAGCTTAGTGTCATCTACAAACTTGGAGATATTGCACTGAATTCCTTCATCTAAATCATTGATGTATATTGTAAATAGCTGGGGTCCTAGCACTGAGCCCTGCGGCACCCCACTAGTCACTGCCTGCCATTTTTAGATTGTTTCCAAACTTTTAATTTTTATTTTTCTAAACTGTTTAGTATTATTTCTTTTAAAAGGTTTCCAAACCCAAGATTTTCCAATATAACCAAAATGTTTATCAAGGCGAATCACCTGAAATATCTCGATCCCAATTCAAATACTGTACTGCCAATCTTTTATTTAAATCTCTTTTACTGAGCTGGAAGCTTTCACGTCATTTAAAATAAAATCCTACGCAAAGGAAAATGAGGGCGATGTTTCCCCCAGCTTATCGCCCCGAGAAACCCACGCAGGCTTTTTTAAAAAAAAAGGCATTTAGTATCTTTCAACCCAATGTAATCAATTTTTAAGTTTTCTTTGGACATCACCTCCAAAGACCTCCAGAGTACATCCGAACTCCCCCGAGTTTGAAGCAGACAGCCTTTTAAATGATGCGACGTGATTTAGAACATGGCGTCCATAACGCTGTGATTCGTTCAGAACAGTTCCACTTTTTCTGGGCGGTTTTTTGGGCGAGCGATATTGTGGGCGAGATGTGTGCAAGGTGGTGAAAGTGATGCTGGTCGATCTTCTGGCCGTTAGTTTAGGCAAATGTGATCTTCACGACAAAATAAAGTGGGCAGTCGGTATTATTGAATCTCGGTGTTAATTACGTGCGGAAAGTAACGCTGGGCAATATTATGGCCGTTGGTTTCATCCATTCTGATGATCCCGCGTAAAAAAAAAAAAGTGGGCGGGCGGTATTTTTTCCTGGCGTTACTTTCCCCATGTGTGTAACGCTCAACGATATGTGTCTATTTAAAAAAAAAAAGGGCATCAGCTTCCGTTTTGTGGCTAAATGGACGATATCTGGGCATTATACGTTAAAATAGGCATTAAGTGGGCGTTATGCATGCAAAGAAAGTGGAAAATCTAGCCCACTGTCTCTAATACATTTCATGAACTTGTCCTCCAGACTACCTTTACCAATTTGATTTGCTCAGTCTATATGAAGATTAAAGTTCCCCATGATTATTGTATTACCATGGTTACACGTGCCTATTATTTGTTGATTAATACTCTGGTATACTTGATCACTAAAATGCCAGACTGAACTTGAAGGATCAGATGATATAATTTTTACACATTCTGTTTGTAACTTAGGTGGACAGAATAACATTTTAGTCAAGAACTTTATAAACCAGTGAACATTTTCTACTTGATTATTTGTCATATGAACAATTATTTTTCAGCTGCAAATGTGGCTTTGTGAGCCACACAAATCAAATCGGAGAATATGAGAGTTAACAAGCAAAATTCATAAAAACAGATTGTAAAAGCTTCTATAAAATGTAAAACGAAGAGATTAGTGAAAATAAACCTGACTCCCTTCAAGGCAGAGACAGGAGAAATTATAATGAGGGGAAAAAGTAAATGGCAGACATTAAATGAATACTTTGTATCTGTCTTCATGATACATTCTGGAAATAGTGGGGAACCAAGGGTCTAGTGAGAATGAGGAACTTAAAGAAATTAGTATTAGTAAATAAATTGTATTGGAGAAATTCACAGGACTAAAAATTGACACATACCCTGGACCTGATAGCTTACATCCTAGGGTTTTAAAAGAGATAGCTGCAGCGATAGTGGATATTATTTTTGATCTTCCAGAATTCTCTCGATTAGAGAACGGCCCCTGTGGATTGGGAGGTAGCAAACTTAACCCCGCTATTCAAGAAAGGAGAGAGAGAAAACAAGGCAAATAGACCAGTTAGCCTGACATCAGTAGTAGGAAAATGCTAGAATCTATTATTAATGATACTGGGAGCCAGGAGGCTCTCCAGAAAGAACAATGTGGAATAACTTCACCGAGGCTGTCACTGCCACCACCTGGGTCCAGTGCCCAAAGAAGCTTCAACACCTCAGACCACTGGTCAAGGTCAGTGAATGCATCTTCAAAAGCCATCTCCTACCAACTGCATCATTAGCCTCGCACACTTCTTAATGCACGACTCTCTTTCCCCCACCCCTTGCAATCACTCACCTACCAGCAATCTATGCCAATCACGAGGCACATCTCTCATTCCTGGCTTCGCCTCACCCCCTTGGAGGAAATGGTGCTGGCCATTCTTGGCAGGGACATGGCTGAGCCCTTGGCCAGCGGCGGGGCTAAAAGAATACAAGCTGCTGGTATCCTTATATGTTATCCTCCTCTTGTTTTCCCACCCTTCCCTCACCACAACTCCACCCTTGTGCCTTCCTCATTTCACACACCCAACCACTGGTTTACCGAGAAGAGGGAGAGGAGAGTGAAGAAGAAGAAACACCATCACTCGATTTCACACTTTGTCACCTGCTCCTCGAGGTCAACCAGCAAGGCCATCTGTAGTGACCCCCACTGAAAGTCAACAGCCTTCCACCAGCCATGCTGCAGCCACTGGGATAGCACTGCATGACATCAGTAGGATAGGCAAAGGCACACGCAAGACAGTCAACTAACGGATCGCGTCAGGGTGATGAGTTGATTTCTTGATGTCATATTGGATGAATAGATGTATAAAGTTGGATTGGAAAATTTGCTTTGTGGTAGCTTTTATTTCAGTATTGTGGCCAAGAGGACACTGTGATGGTCAGTAACACAGGGAAGGCGTGGGACAAATGTTGAAAGTGGAATTGAGCTTGTGGTCACTGTTACCGCAGGTGGATGAATCCATCCCAAATATCCCGCCCAGAATGGGGCTGTCTGCATTGTATCATCTTCTGCTTCCTTTTCTTCTGCTTCTTCCTCTTCTGCATCTTGCTCTTCTCTCTGCGAGCGGATGCTGTAAATCTGAAATAAAAGCATAAAATGCTGGAAATACTCAGCAGGTCAGGCAGTATCTTAACCTGATTGTGAACTTTGTTTCTCTCTCCACAGATGTTGCCCGACCTGCTGAGTATTTGCAGCACTTTCTATCTGCAGATGCCTTCCTTTACCATTTGAGTCCAGCAGCACTCCTTGCACACACAAAATTTTTAACATGCATTGCAACAAGCCACTACTTCAATAAAATCAAGTCCAAAAACTTAAATGCAAACTTACCTGAAAGATGTGTGTCCCCCATTCAGGTGTGGTGACAGCGCCTCCGTGCGTCTGCTAAACGCTGGGTTTCCATGGCATGCTTAGGACCCAGCGCTGACCTCAGTGCTAACGTCCAAGTGATGCCGAGGTGACATTAAGTTGACGTGTCTCCATAATTTAAATTTTCAGGGCCATCGCTCTTACCGGCAGCATTGCTGGACCTCGGAAAATGGCAGACGCCACGGGATCTGCCACCAGCTGGTGAAAGAGCGGCCACCATCGTCTCTTCGTTACATTTTGACAGTAATGGGTGGCTTAAAGCCCATAATGACACATGGAAAGGATTTGCAGATGAGGATTTTAAAAGTGATGCCTTGGGAGACTGGGAGCCAGTGTAGGTTAATGCGGATAGAAGAGAAGGGCAAGTGGGACTTTGTGCAGAACAAGATACGAGTGCAGAGTTTTAGACAAGATAAAATTTAGAGGGTGGTGGAAAGCCGGCAAGGAGAGTGCTGGTATGTTGAGTCTGGAGATAACTGAACTGTGGGTAAGGGGTTTCAGTGATCTGGCATAGTTAGGCAATGTTGCGGAGGTAACGGGTATTGGTAACGGCTTGCATGCGGGGATTAATGTTCAAATTGGGGTCAAACCGAACATCAGGATTACATATGGTCTGGTTCAACCTGAGTGTGCAGCTGGGGGGGGGAGATTGAATCAATGGCAAGGAAGCAGGATTTATGGTTGTGGCCTAAGATGTTGACTTCATTCATCTCATATGTTGAGCTGAAAGAGGTGGTGAACTCATCTAAGACTTTTTGCCAGGCAGGCAGTCTGACAACACTAAGCTAGTCAAGTGGATGAAAGAAGCAATGGCTATCAACAGTGTGAGCCCATATCTGAAAATTATGTCACTAAGGGGCAGCATGTAAATAAAGAGGCTGAGAAATCGTTTGGGGAAACCTGGGAATGACAAGAGTGTGGTGGAGGGCAGGACTGGGGTGGGGTGGGTGGGGGGGGCAAGAATACAACCATGTAAGAAGAGAATGGTGTGATCAACTGTATTGAGAGCTCACAGGAGATTGAAGAGGGATAAAGCACCACAATCACAGGATGTCAATCATGATTTTTGCTCGGATCTGTTAAAAGGATGGAATTAGATTGTAGGGATTCAAACCAAGAATTTAAAGTGCGGGCACTGAGCTGGGAGGCAGTAGCATGATCAAGGACCATTAGAGGGGAAATAGAGATTGGAAATGGGACTTTGTTGGAGAGGATGGGTAGGTTGAGGGTGAGTTATTTTGAGGCGATATAATAATTGTTTTTGAATATATGAGCGGATGGTGCCTGAGGAAATGGAGCCATTCAAAGCAGAAAAGCAGAATATTTTTTCAAAGGTGAAACACCCACTCGTAATGTCGGCATGCAGAGGGATTTGGGGGTTCTTGTACACCGATCACAAAGTACAGCAGTTACAGCATGCAATTAGAAAGGCAAATGGTATATTAGCCTTTATTGTAAGAGTGTTGGAGTACAAGAGTAAGGAAGTCTTGCTGCAATTACACAGGGCTTTGGTGGGACCATACTTAGAATACTGTGTACAATTTTGTCTCCTTATCTAAGGAAAGATATGCATGCCTTGGAGAGGATGCATTGAAGGTTCACTAGATTGATTCATAGGATGAAAAGGCTGCCCTATGAGGAAAGATTGAGTAGAATGGGCCTATATTCTCTGGAGTTTAGATATATGAGAGGTGATCTTTTTGAAGTGTATACAATTCTTAGAGAGCTTGACAGGATAGAGGCTGAGAGGTTGTTTCCCCTGGCTGGAGAGTCTAGAACGAGGGGTCACAGTCTCAGGATAAGGGATCAGCCATTTAGGACTGAGATGAGAAATTTCTTCACTCAAAGGGTTGTGAATCTTTGGAATTTTCTACCCCAGAGGGCAGTGGTGCTCAGTCAATGAATATATTCAAGACAGAGATCGATAGATTTTTGGGTACTAATGGAATCCAGAGATATGGAGATAGGGCAGAAAAGTGGAGTTGAGGTAGAATATCAGCCATGATCTTCTTGAATAGGGAGCAGGCTCGAGGGACCATATGATCTACTCCTTTCATGAAACAGACCACAAAAACTCTTGAAAGATAAATACAATTGTGGGGTATGGGTTTTGGCTTTAGAGAAAGGTACTCCTCCTCATCACTAAGCTGTTCCTTTTCCTTAAAGCTTGTATTCTGGGAATTGCCAAGGTTTCTTTGTCTTGGAAGATGTTGGGATTGACAGCATGTGATTGTATAACAATTGTTTTCCAGTCCTGCAGAGAGAGCAAGTGACAAGAATGTCATTTTTGATTGGGATTTTCTTTTGCATCGAGAAACAGCACAAAAGGGATTTAAAAAGCCCATAGTGTCTCGGGTTCAAAATCAGGCATGACTAGTTATTTTCTACAATTGGGGACAATTCACATGACTGTCTTGCAAATGGTGTCAGTTCAGAAGTATTGGCCCAGAATTTGTCGTCAGCGGCAAAGCAAAGACATTTGCCGCTGGCCACAATGTATTCTTCTCACAAGGATCTTGCGATCCCTGTGTCGTGAACTTCGGGTTTTCTGACCTTCACTTCAAATCAATGAACAGCCGTGACGTCAACAGGCTGTCTAAGCAGCCAATCAAAACACAAAATTCTCAGACAGTGAACAACAAAGTGAGTAAACTTTTAAATTCTAACTTTAAAAAAATGTTAGAGAGAGCAAAACAAAGATTGGGGCTCAAATGGGGAAAAGGAAATAATGGACACATTTTTTTTAAAAAAATGTTTCAAAAAGTTTCTTACTAAATTTTTATTAAAATGGACAAATTTCACACAATTAAAATTAGTTTTCCAGGCCCTTAACGTAACAAGAAATAGGAGCAGGAGTAGGCCATTTGGCCCCTCGAGCCTGCTCCGCCATTCAATCTTGGCCGCTGATCTGATCTTGGTCTCAACTCCACTTCCTGGCCCGCTCCCTATAATCCTTGACTCCCTTATCGTTTAAAAATCTGTCCATCTCCACCTTAAATATATTCAATGACCTGGCCTCCACAGCTCTCTGGGGTAGAGAATTCCAAAGATTCACGATCCTCCGAGAAGAAATTCCTCCTCATTCCTCCTCACCTCCGTTTTAAATGGGCGACCCCTTATTCTGAAACTATGACCCCTAATTCTAGATTCCCCCATGAGGGGAAACATTCTCTCTGCATCTACCCTGTCAAGCTCCCTCAGAATCTTATGTTTCAATAACCTCTCATTCTTCTAAACTCCAATGAGTATAGGCCCAACCTGCTCAACCTTTCTTCAGAAGACAACTTCATCTCGGAATCAACCTCGTGAACCATCTCTGAACTGCCTCCAATGCTTCTCTCCTTAAATAAGGAGACCAAAACTGTACACCGTACTCTAGGTGTGGTCTCACCAACACCCTGTACAGTTGTAGCAGGACTTCTCTGCTTTTATACACTATCCCCCTTGCAATAAAGGCCAACATTCCATTTTCAAAAGGGAATTAGATGTGGCCCTTACGGCTAAAGGGAATCGGGGTATGGAGAGAAGGCAAGAGTGAGGTACTGAAGTTGCATGATCAGCCATGATCATATTGAATAGTGGTGCAGGCTCGAATGGCCTGCTCCTGCACCTATTTTCTATGTTACCCCTGATCCCTTTAGCCGTAAGGGCCACATCTAACTCCCTTTTGAATATATCCGATGAACTGAACTCAACAACTTTCTGTGGTAGAGAATTCCTAGGTTCACAATTCTCTGGGTGAAAAAGTTTCTCCTCATCTCGGTCCTACATGGCTTACCCCTTATCCTTGGACTGTGACCCCTGGTTCTGGACTTCCGCAACATCGAGAACATTCTTCCTGCATCTAACCTGTCCAATCCCGTCAGAATTTTATATGCTTCTATGAGATCCCCTCTCATTCTTCTAACACCATCCCTCTCCCTAGCATCTGCCTGAGGCTGAACCAGAGTGTCACAACCTAGGTGTCATATTTGACGCTGAAATGAGCTTTCGGCCACATATCCACGGCATAACTAAAACGGTCTATTTCCACCTCCGTAACATTGCTCGTCTCCACCCCTGCCTCAGCTCATCTGCTAAACCTTCATCCATGCCTTTGTCACACCTCGACTTGACTACTCCAACGCACTCCTAGCTGGCCTCCCACATTCTACCCTACGTAAACTTCAGGTCATCCAAAACCTGTGTCCTAACCCTCACCAAGCCCCGTTCACCCATCACCCTTGTGCTCGCTGACTTACATTGACTCCCGGTTAAGCAATGCCTCGATTTCAAAATTCTCATCCTTGATTTTTTTTAAAAACCCTCCATGGCCTTGCCCCTCCCTATCTCTGTAATCTTCTTCAGTCTCACAACCCCCTGAGATGTCTGCGCTCCTCAAAATCTGCCCTCTTAAGCATCCCTGATTTTAATCGCTCAACCATTGGTGGCTGTGCCTTCAGTTGCCTGGGCCCTAAGCTCTGGAACTCCTTCTCTAAACCTCTCCGCCTCTCTACCTCTCCTCCTTTAAGATGGTCCTTAAAACCTACCTCTCTGACCAAGCTTTCAGTTTTATTCTGTTTTTTTTCTTCTAACAACTTTTAATCCAGTTCACTATCCTCCCCCTAATTCTATACCCCTCAATCTTCCTTTCTAATCTCCTGTATCATAGGCTTTCCTAAAGTCCAAATCCAATACATTTTCCCCACCTACCATCTGTTACTTCCTTAATCAAATGAAGTTTGTCAAGTACGATAGCACCTTTTGAAATCCATGCTGGCTACTTCTAACTCTTTTCTCTGTCCGTCTAATGGTGTAAATACAAAATGCTTGTTGAAAAAAAGGAGAATCATGCTGTGGTACTTGATACATTTCAATAGTTGGCGTATAGAGTAAGGGTTCTCTGTTATGATCCGTTGGTCTCCTCGTTTACCTAGTAATTAGGCAGGTCAAATTGTAAACTATGCAAGGTCCACTTCTGGGAAAGATTGGCGATTCTGAATCTGAGAAAATATTTGTGTAAAGTGCAGTTCATGAATTTGTGTTTTTCCTATATTTTTATTTAGGAAATGAATGCAATAATACCAGTTATGTCTCACGCCCATTATTTCACAATTATGGATGAACAATTTTGTAGGATAGCTTTTTCTTGGTCAGTCACATGATTAATGCAAATTAGAACAGTGAAAGAATTACTACAGATTTACAATTGCTCTTTTTTTTGTGCAAATGGAATTTCTTTTATCAATTGTAAATGTCAAATATAGGAACTAACCTATTTTCAAACCAAAGTAGACTTATATAAAATAGGTGCATGAGTAGGCCATTCGGTCCTTCGAGCCTGCACCACCATTCAATAAGATCATGGCTGATCATTCACCTCAGTACCTCTTTCCTGCTTTCTCTCCATACCCCTTGATCCCTTTAGCCGTAAGGGCCATATCTAACTCCCTCTTGAATATATCCAATGAACTGGCATCAACAACACTCTGCGGCAGGGAATTCCACAGGTTAACAACTCTCTGAGTAAAGAAGTTTCTCCTCATCTCAGTCCTAAATGGCTTACCCCTTATCCTAAGACTGTCCCTTGGTTCTGGACTTCCCCAACATCAGGAACATCCTTCCTGCATCTAACTTGTCTACTCCAGTCAGAATTTTATATGTTGCTATGAGATCCCCTCTTATTCTTCTAAATTTCAGTGAATACAGGCCCAGTCGATCCAGTCTCTCCTCATATGTTAGTCCTGCCATCCCGGGAATCAGTCTGGTGAACCTTCGCTGCACTCCCTCAATAGCAAGAACATCCTTCCTCAGATTAGGAGACCAAATCTGAACACAATATTCCAGGTGAGGCCTCACCAAGGCCCTGTACAACTGCAGTAGGACCTCCCTGCTCCTATACTCAAATCGCCTAGCTATGAAGGCCAACATACCATTTGCCTTCTTCACCACCTGCTGTACCTGAATGCCAACTTTCAATGACTGATGTACCACGACACCCAGGTCTCGTTGCACCTCCCCTTTTCCTAATCTGCCGCCATTCAGATAATATTCTGCCTGCGTGTTTCTGCCCCCAAAGTGAATACCCTCACATTTATCCACATTATACTGCATTTGCCATACATTTGCCCACTCACCTAACCTCTCCAAGTCACCCTGCAGCCTCTTTGCGTCCTCCTCACAGCTCACACCACCACCCAGTTTAGTGTCCTCTGCAAATCTAGAGCTGTTCAAAATCAGGAGGGGTCTGGACAGAGTAGATAGAGAGAAACTGTTCCCATGTTATGGGGTGTTATCTAGTCCATCTCTCGATGTGAAGGAGAGTGCTTGATGCAACATTCATACATTGGTTGTTAATAGGAGCAGATAACCACAAGTAAAGTTACAAGAGAAATGTTTCAGAACTACTGTTCCCACAGGAGCGGCATGCATGTTTTATTTATGTACAGTGCATAAGAGCACTTAGACTGCAGGCTATCCTGTGGATAGATGGTGTAAAATGTGTTTCACATTTGTCATTTGCACTTGCAGCTTTACATCAGAATAACATTTATAGATTCAGAACTGCAATTTTATAAGTATATATACATAAAAAATGTTTCAAGCATTTTTTAAATAGTATAAAAATGTTCAAGTAGGGCTTAGCCACACTGCTGTATGCAATGGCTTTCAACAGAAACTCCACTTAAAATAGTATTGATTACACATGTGTTTTTCTTTGGAATTTCTTGCCTCCCTCAGTCTTTCCTTTCCTTCTCTGTCTTTCCCTACCTTCAGCAGGCTTTTAAAAGCCAACCTTGGAGTCACTTAACCATTGCTGCTTCACAAGGTAGATACAGATGAAACATAGAAACATAAAACAAGGCCTTTTGGCCCAGGTTTGTTCATTCATGCAGGAAGAGCATATAGTCCCCTCCTTCATTACAGTATCTAAATCTTTTTGATTCGCCCCTAGGCATTTTTCCCCCAGGCCTACTGGGAAATCCATCCCACAATTAGTTCTCCAAGTGCAGAGCTTCCTGATACTGATCTTATCCTATCTCTCTCAAACCTTATAAATCTTATACAGGTTATAATGTTATCATAAAGCATTCTTTTACAAAGGAGCAAGGTCACTTGTCAATCTGGTCTAGTCAGATTTTGAAAATCATTTCACTAGTTTTTTGTGAAATAATATTGAATCTGCATGTAATGTCTCTGTTATTCAGAGCATATGAATATTCCTAGTTTTCAAATCAATTCATTTGCAACAAACATCTAGTTTATAAATTGATGGTTTAAATAATTTACATAGATAATTGTTATGACACTATTGAATCAAGTTGTTAAATCAGTAAATTTACATTTCATTCTATGCAACAATAAAAATCTATTGTAATGTGATCTATTTGTGAAAATTACATTTTAAGAAAGTTGGTTTAACTTTTTAAGTTGGTTTAAAAGTTTTCATTGAAAATTTAAGATGAAGTGACTAAATATTTAAAAATTTACATCTAAAATTTTATTTACGTAAGCTTTTGCGTAAATAACAATGACTACACTTCAAAAGTAATTTATTAACTGTGGGACATCTTAAGAACTTGAAAGGCACTATATAAATGTAAATTCTTTGAAAGCCCAGGTCAAGAAAATCCTTAATTTAAGAGCAGGCTAAATCAGAGGCTTGGCTGCTGAGGCATTCTCGGTTCCAATTTTTTTATCAGTTCTCGGGCTCCCACACCTGATGATAACCCAGTTCAGTACCTATCTTTGCTCCCTTATGTCTGATGGCCACAAACTTAAACACATCTGGCACACGATTGGCTAGACCACATCAAGCTCTATTGTGCTTCACTCTCCTTAGCCAAATCCTCCTAACACTCCAGGACTAGCGTGGAGGACAAGGACAACCAACAGCTCTTTTTTGCCATAACAAAAAGGCTCCTGAAACCTCTTTCCTTCCTCCCCAACTCGTCTCTAGCACCAAGTGCAAACAGCTGATTAATCTTTTTGTTTCAAAGACTGACACTATCTATGCTGCCTCTGAAATTATCTTCCCAGCCTCTTTCCCTTCACCACAGCTCCAAATAAGCCCCTATTTACCCTCCCTGTAATTTCCAACCCCTGCCCTTTCCTTGTTCATCTTTTCACAAAACCCAACACTTGGCTCCATCCCCTTCCCACCCAACTCCCAACCATTCAATTACAGCTGAGGAAAAAGGACATTTCGGAGCTCCAGTTGGGAAGGTGACGTTGTCGGAGCTGATGCGACTTTGATGGAGAAAAGTGGGAGATAGGAATGGAGTCCTTTCAGGAAGCAGGGTGGGGAAAAATGGAAGCAAGATAGCTGTGGGAGTTGGTGGGCTTGTAGTAGATATCTGTGGAAGTCTATCCCTAGAGTTGGCGACAGGGATACTGCCTGCCCTGAATGTTTCCAACATTTTCTGTTTTATTTCTGATTTCCAGCATCTGCCGTATTTTGCTTTTTTGCACCATTGTAAAAGCCATGTTAAATTTTAAAAACCAACTAATTTACAAGCTGTCACAAGCTAAGTCTCCAGCTTGTGATTTAAATAGCATAGTTAATGAGACTTAGTGTGACCTTCAGAAACATAGTATTTTCAGAGTGCTGAAAGCACATTGACGCTGAAAATAGGCCTAACTTTGGCATTCTGCTGGAACTACTGAAAGCTAGGCCAGGACCTGGACAAACAGGGTTGCAGTCTTGCACTGTAGTATCCAGGGTGGCCTATTTGGTCCAGAGCCTCTGCCCGCCCCAAGCATAGCCATTGTTCTAATGGGTGAGGTAGGAGGCACTCTTGTTGGAGTTCCTGCAGTACAAGCTTTTAGTGGAATCCAGGGTATAGTCAGACCTCGCCTGGGGTGGAAATGTGGCTCAGACAGCAATCAAGGTCTGGATCCCCAAATTTAAGCCAAAATAATTTTGTTGAGTGCCTTTTTTTTTACAAGGGTAGCTATTTTTATTGGGAGGCCCTGACAAACGGCATCTGCCATTGACCGAGAACGTCGCTGGTCCAAGAAAGTCTGCTAGGATCGCTCCCTCTCCCTGCCTGTGCACTTCTCTCTCCACCCTGCCCGTGTATTTCTCTCTCCCTGAGATACTGGCATCGTGAAGATTCATTACCCGTGCCATTATATACACCTAAAAATAAAATTGCACGTAGCAAACACATAAGAGCATAAGAAATAGGAGCAGGAGTAGGCCATACGGCCCCTCGAGTCTACTCCGCCATTTAATAAGATCATGGCTGATCTGATCATGGCTGATCTGATCATGGACTCCGCTCCACTTCCCTGCCCTCTCCCCATAACCCCTTATCCCCTTATCGTTTAAGAAACTGTCTATTTCTGTCTTCAATTTATTCAATGTCCCAGCTTCCACAGCTCCCGGAGGCAGCGAATTCCACAGATTAACAACCCTCTGAGAGAAGAAATTTCTCCTCATCTCTGTTTTAAATGGGCGGCCCCTTATTCTAAGATCATGCCCTCTAGTTCTAGTCTCCCCCATCAGTGGAAACATCCTCTCTGCATCCGCCTTGTCAAGTCCCCTGATAATCTTATACGTTTCGATAGGATCAGCTCTCATTCTTCTGAATTCCAATGAGTAGAGGCCCAACCTACTCAACCTTTCCTCATAAGTCAAGCCCCCCTCATCCCCGGAATCAACCTAGTGAACCTTCTCTGAACTGCCTCCAAAGCAAGTATATCCTTTCTTAAATATGAAAACCAAAACTGCACGCAGTATTCCAGGTGTGGCCTCACCAATACCTTATATAGCTGTAGCAAGACTTCCCTGCTTTTATACTCCATCCCCTTTGTAATAAAGGCCAAGATACCATTGGCCTTCCTGATCACTTGCTGTTCTTCCATACTATCCTTTTGTGTTTTGTGCACAAGTACCCCCAGGTCCCACTGTACTGCGGCACTTTGCAATCTTTCTCCATTTAAATAATAACTTGCTCTTTGATTTTTTTCTGCCAAAGTGCATGACCTCATACTTTCTAACAGTATACTTCATCTGCCAAATTTTTGCCCACTCACTTAGCCTGTCTATGTCCTTTTTCAGATTTTGTGTGTCCTCCTCACACATTGCTTTTCCTCCCATCTTTGTATCGTCAGCAAACTTGGCTACGTTACACTCAGTCCCTTCTTCCAAGTCGTTTATATAGATTGTAAATAGTTGGGGGTCCCAGCACTGATCCCTGCGACACCCCACTAGTTACTGGTTGCCAACCAGAGATGAACCATTTATCCCGACTCTGTTTTCTGTTAGTTAGCCAATCCTCTATCCATGCTAATATATTTCCCCCAACCCCGTGAACTTTTATCTTGTGCAGTAAACTTTTATGTGGCACCTTGTCAAATGCCTTCTGGAAGTCCAAATACACCACATCCACTGGTTCCCCTTTATCCACCCTGTTTGTTACATCTTCAAAGAACTCCAGCAAATTTGTCAAATATGACTTCCCCTTCATAAATCCATGCTGACTGCCTGACCAAATTTTGCTTTTCCAAATGTCCTACCACTGCTTCTTTGATAATGGCCTCCAACATTTTCCCAACCACAGATGTTAGGCTAACTGGTCTATAGTTTCCTGCTTTTTGTCTGCCTTTTTTAAATAGGGGTGTTACATTTGCAGTTTTCCAATCTGCTGGGACCTCTCCAGAATCCAGGGAATTTTGGTAAATTACAACCAATGCATCCACAATCCCTGCCGCTACTTCTCAAGACCCTAGGATGCAAGCCATCAGGTCTGGACAAAAAACGATTCCCCCCCTCTTGCACAAAGAGCAAACTTGGTTCTGGGATTCAAACCCAGACTAGAATTAAGAGAGTAATGTGCTGCGTAGGAAACTGGTAGGGCTGTACTACTGCAATGCATTCTCCTCCACGCAAAATGGTGACCTTTATTATGGTGGTGTGACATGAATCTCGCTCTACTGGTCATATCTTCCTTTTGGCGGGGGGAACTTGGCAGATTATTCTGAGGTAGCATTGCAATTGTGGTAGTTATGAGGTGCCAATATTCCAAATTTAGTAATCTCCCAATAGAAAATTCAATTGAATTGTAATTATGAAATGGCACTGAACAAAACAAATTGAGTTTGGAGCCAGCAGTGAAGCATTTTGTTCAAACCTTTGTAATCGTGTAAGTAATTGAAAGGATTGGAGAGAAAAAATAACTTTCACAGACTGATCTAGTTTGGAACTGGGGCATAAAAACTAGACTTGAAGAAACCAAATTTAATCTAAATATAGCATAGCTATTGAAATCGAACCAACTGCAGCAAGTGGGCTAAGCAGAGATTGTAAAACTGAACTGTGATGGGAAGTCAAGATTTGTTGTGCTCTAGGTCATTGTTTTGTTGTGACCTGTATCAGACTCCTGATCTTAATTTGAAGAAATAAGAGTTTAATCCATTATTTCCTGATTCCATAACCTGAAGATTTCAGGCACATTTGATCCTTTGTTCCCTTACATGCCTCCCCATGATGGCAGTAAATATCGCTTATGTTTGAATGATTCAGGTGAATGCAAAAACATTCATGTTGTCATTTTCTAACTCTTGCATTTGTTTTGGTCTTTTCCTCTATAGCGATTACCACAACAGATTGAAGAAAGAAATGAGAAAATGAAGGAAGAAATGCTAGGTAAGTACCTTTACCACTTTAAATGTAAATATTCAGTAGGAGCCAATGGTATGCACAAAATTCTCTCTCTATCTGTGTGTTTATCGAGTCAAGGGGTGCGTATTGGGAAATGGAACATGTATTCCACTTTACATTCATTGACATTGTAAAGCTCCACCACAATAATTTTAACCTGGTGCTAAAAAAATTACACTTGCTAGTAGAAATTAATTTTTTAAATCTTGACCTTGTAAAACAACTTGCCTATTTGGAGGTTTGAGATTGACAGCACTTTGTAACTCTCATCATTCTCCAATATTTTCCACTGATCCGTGTGCGTGCATCCGAGCACGTGTGTAAACAAACTGTTCCTTTTGGACCTGCCTACATCCTCTTCCAATACACCTCTTCCATTGTCCAGCTAAGTGGGACTGTCTTCGCCTGGTTTCACTCTTACCTATTCAGTGGTAGCCAGAGCACCACCTGCAATGGCTTCTCTTCCTGCCCCTGCACCGTTGCCATGTAGTTACCCAAGGATCTAGCCATGATCCCCCTCCTATTTCTCATCCACATGCTGCCCCTCGGTAACATCATCCAAAGACATGGACACCACCAACACCCAGCTCTATCTCACGACCTCTCGACCTCTCCACTGCCTCTGCGATGTCAGGCTAGTTATCAACATTCATTCCTTGATCAGCCACAATTTCTTGGTTGGGGCTGAGTTAGCAGATCACCGCTAAGGGAGTAGTGGGATCCTACATTTGGCTTCAGTGTTCTGAGGTAGAGAAGGGGTGGAAACAGAAAATCTCACAGGGTTCCGAATTCCAATCTATCCGGTAACCATTGTGAGAAAGGCAAAATATTGCAGATGTTGGAAACCTGAAATATAAACAGAAAATGCTGGAAATACTCAGCGGGCCAGGCAGCATCTGTGGAGAAAGAAACAGCTAGAAAATGTATGTATTTTGTAAGTTGGAATTCTGTTAGCACAGTAAACTTGTATACCTAACTATGTTATGAGATAATATGAAATTAGTCTGCAGCCCCCTCTATGTTGCATCCCCTTTCTCAGCAGTGCCATTGGATTATCAACAAAGTGGTACTTTCCTATCTGAATTGGCACATTCAGAACATAATCGGTCTGATTTGGTCTTGTACTTCCCTAGCAGTGCGTTTGCAGTGACATTGGCAGAAACTTTGAGGCATCTCATTTAGCAAGCCGCATGAAAATAAAAGTGAAGAGTGGATGGAAACATATTAATTTGAAATTTATTCCAAAATGTTAGGGAGGATGCAGAGATTTGTTCAGTATAATACTTAACTAACAGGTGGACCCAACTAAAAAGTGTATTGATAAAATGATGTATTTTTCTATTGGATAACAACAACAACAAGTATTTATATAGCGCCTTTAACGTAGTGAAACATCTCAAGACACTTCACAGGAGTATTATGAGATAAAACTATTTGACTCCGAGCCACATAAGTAGAAATCGGAGTGGGTGACCAAAAACTTGGTCAAAGAGGTAGGTTTTAAGGAGCATCTTAAATGAGGATAGAAAGGTGGAGAGGTTTAGGCAGGGACTTCCAGTGCTTGGGGCCTAGGCAACAGAAGGCACGGCCACCAATGGTTGAGCAATTATAATCAAGAATGCTCAAGAGAGCAGAATTAAAGGAGCGGAGACATCTCCCGGGAGTGGGGGGGAGGGGGGGGGGGAGAAGAGAAAGGATATTGGAGATAGGGAGGGGCGAGGCCATGGAGGGATTTGAAACTAAGATGAGAATTTTGAGATCGAGGCATTGCTTTACCAGAAGCCAATGTCGGTCAGCGAGCACAGGAGTGATGGGTGAGTGGGACTTGGTGCAAGTTAGGACACAGGCAGCCGAGTTTTGGATCACCTCGAGTTTACATAGGGTAGAATGTGGAGGGCCAGTCAGGAGTGCGTTGAAATAGTCAAGTCTAGAGGTAACTAAGACATGGATGAGGGCTTCCGCAGCGGATGAGCTGAGGCAGTGGCAGAGACAGATACTGTTACGGAGGTGGAAATAGGCGGTCTTAGTTATGCTGCCGATATGGTTGAAATCTCATTTCAAGGTCGTTTATGACACCAAGGCTGCGAACAGTCTGGTTCGGCCTCAGGCAGAAGTTGGGGAGAGGAATGGAGTCAGTGGCTAGAGAATGGAGTTTGTGGTGGGGACCAAAAACAATGGCTTTGGTCTTCCCAATATTCAATTGGAGAAAAGTTATGCTCATCCAGAACTGGATGTAGGACAAACAGTCTGACAATTTAGAGACCGTGGAGAGGTCGAGAGAAGTGGTATTGAGGTAGAGCTGGGTGTCATCAGCGTACATGTGTAAGCTGATGCTGTGTTTGCGGATGATGTCGCCAAGTGGCAACATGTAGATGAGAAATAGGAGAGGACCAAGGATAGATCCTTGGGGGATACCAGAGGTAATGAAGTGGGTTCGGGAAGAGAAGCCATTGCAGGTGATTCTCTGGCTACGGTTAGATAGGTAAGAATGGAACCAGGCAAGTGCAGTCCCACCCAGCTGGACGATGGTGGAGAGGCATTGGAGAAGGGTAGAGTGGTCAACCATGTCAAAGGCTGCAGACAAGTCCGGAACGATGAGGATGGATAGCTTGCCTTTGTCACTGTCACAGAGGATGTAATTTGTGACTTTGATGAGAGCCGTTTCGGTACTGTGGCAGGCACGGAATACAGATTGGAGGGATTCAAACATGGAATTGCAGAAAAGATGGGTACGGATTTAGGAGGCGACAACACGTTCAAGGACTTTGGAGAGGAAAGGGAAGTTGGAGATGGGGTAGTTTGCAAGGCTGGAGGGGTCGAGGGTTGGTTTTTTGAGGAGAGGGGTGATGACTGCAGATTTGAGGGAGAGGAGGCAGTACCTGAGGAGAGAGAACAGTCAACAATGTCAGCTAACATGGGAGCTAGAAAAGGAAGTTTGATGGTCAGCAATTTGGTGGGAATAGGGTTAAGAGAGCAGGAAGTGGGTCTCATGGACAGGATGTGCTCGGAAAGGTCATGAGGGGAGATTGGAGAGAAACTGATGAGAGGTCAGGGCTAGGGCGGGGGGATCTTTGGAGGAAGTTTGGTCTGGTGAGCTAGGGGAAGGAAGGGAAGAGGCAGAGAAGGCCGAACGGATGATCTCAATCTTCGAGACAAAGTCGTCCATGAGCTGCTCAAACTTATTGTCAGAGATGAGGGTGGAGACTGGGAAGAGGGGTATAAAGAGGCTGTTTGCAGTGGAGAATAGAAGCCGGGGTTTATACAGGTTGAATCTCAGGTCAAAATCCTCGCAAAATATCAATGTAAAAAATAAAACTTGCCCATTTATACTTACACGGCACATTTCAATCTCAACAGGCCCACAATAGATTTACCCAATTTCGGGGCCGACACCTTTGGGGCCCGCTGTGCCTGCTGACATCACGGGGCCCGCTGACTCCGTTGACTCACCTTCCTTTTGCGTGGTGTTGGCTCCTCGACCAGCAGTGGATGTGTGAGGTGTCGGATCAGCATCATCCCCCTGCGCTGTTGCCAGGGCTGGTGTAAGGGTCGGTGGGAAAGGGGAGGAGGAACCGCTCCTCCAGCACGAACTCCAGTTGCTACTGGTGCCAATGCCGGAGTCGTTCCTGGAGTCTCCCCACACTGGCACAGGGACAAACCAACCATTAAGATTCACTCACACCCTGTCTAACCCATTGTGCTCAGTAAAGCCAAGTGTGAACAATGTGTGTGAGCACAGAAGTGTCAGTGGGCCGGCGGGCCCCAAAGTGACTTGAGGTTGGGAGTGGGTTGCAAACACGTGACCTCCCCTTGTTCGGCAAAATCCCTTATTCGGCATTGGCCAGGTCCCGAGCATGCTGGATAAGGGAGGTTCAACCTGTATTTACATTCCAGAATGATTCTGTAATAGCGAGTTTGGCAGACGATAGCAGGACCCGATAATGCTTTATGTGGTCCAACCGTATCTGGCGGTGAATAGCTAAACCAGCTGTCCGCCATATTCGTTCAAGTCTGCGTCCCTTAGCCTTAAGGGAGCGAAGATTGGGGCTGTACCTGGGGAACAGCCACGGTGAGAGAGAGTAATTGTTTTAACATGGACTAAGGCATCAAGGACAGGAGGGAGTTCATAAGTGCAGTTGGGAGAGTTTTTTTTCCAGCGGCGGACACAGAAGGAGATAAAGTTGGGGGGCTGGGAGGGTGAATGGTGGATGTGGGTGGAGAGCGATGTGAGGAAGCTGATGAGAGCCACACTGCCACCACGGCATTCTGAGCGGGCAAGTGGTGGAACGTATAGCCAGGCCGGGAGGCTTCATTTAACGATAGTGTCCTAGCCCTCCAAACAGGTTTCCTTCAGGACCATGATGTTGATGCCATCATCCATGATAAGCTCATAGATGGGAAGGGCCTTGTTTGCAAGTTCTGGAGGGAGATTCAGAGAGGGTCAGTGATGGCTGACCCACTGCCTGTGTGGATACACCCTCTTATTTTTCATCTATATTCTGCCCCTTGGCGATATCATCTGAAAACAGTCAGTTTCCACATGTACGCTGATGATACCTAGCTCGACCTCTTCACCACTTCTCTCGACCCTTGCTTGGTATCTAAATTGTCAGATTGCTTGTCCGACATCCAGTACTGGATGAGCAGAAATTTTCTCCAATTAAATATTGGGAAGTCCGAAGCCATTATCTCTGGTCCCCGCCACAAACTGCTTTCCCTAACCACTGACTCCATCCCTCGCCCTAGCATCAATCTGAGAGGGAATAAGACTGTTCGCAACCGAGGTATCATATTTCACCCTGAAATGAGTTTCCAGTCACACATCCGCGGCATAACTAAAACCGCCTATTTCCATCTCTGTAACATTGCCCACCACCGCCCCTGCCTTAGCTCTTCCGCTGCTGAAACCCTCATTCATGCCTTTGTTACCTCGAGACTTGACTACTCCAACTCCCTCCTGGCTGGCCTCCCAAATTCTACACTACATATAAGTGAGGTTATCCAAAACTCAACAGCCTGTATCCTAACTCACACCAAGTCAATTCAAAATTCTCATCCTTGTTTACAAATCACTCCATGGCCTTGCTCCTCCCTATCTCTGTAACCTATTTCAGCCTCAACCCCACAAGATGTCTGCGCTCCTCAAATTCTGGACTCTTGAACATCCCTCATTTATAACTGCTCAACCATCGTTGGCCGTGCCTTCAACTGTTTAAGCCCTAAGTTCTGGGACTCCCTCCCTAAGCCTCTCTGCCTCTCTGCCTCTCTACCTCTCTTTCTTCCTTTAAGACGCTCCTTAAAACTTACCTCATTAAATAAGCTTTTGGTCATCTGCCTTAATTTCTTTTGTGGCTCGGTGTTAGATTTATCTGTTTTATCTTGTAACACTGTTGTGAAACGCCTTGGGACCTTTTACTACGTTAAAGGCGCTATATAAATAAAAGTTAATCATTATTATTATTGCTTAAGTATATCCAGTGGATTGCTGTAAAAAAAAAAAAGTCATGCATTCAGTTAACTGAGGAAATAATTAGCCTTCTAAGAACATAAGAACATAAGAAATAGGAGCAGGAGTAGGCCACCTGGCCCTTCTAGCCTGCTCCGCCATTTAATAAGATCATGGCTGATCTGATCATTGACTCAGCTCCCCATAACCCTTCATTCCCTTATCGCTCAAAAATTAGTCCATCTCCGCCTTAAATATATTCAATGACCCAGCCTCCGCAGCTCTCTGGGGTAGAGAATTCCATAGATTTACAACCCTCAAGAAATTCCTCCTCATCTCAGCTTTAAATGGGCGGACTCTTATTCTAAGACTTATGTCCCCTAGTTTTAGTTTCCCCTCTGAGTGGAAATATCCCCTCTGCATCCACCTTGTCGAACCCCCTCATTATCTTGTGTTTTGATAAGATCACCGCTCATTCTTCTGAATTCTAATGTGTATAGGCTCAACCTATCTTCATAAGTCAACCCCCTCATCTCCAGAATCAACCTAGTGAACCTTCTCTAAACAGCCTCCAATGCAAGTATATCCTTCCTTAAATACGGAGATCAAAACTGCGCAGTACTCCAGGTGTGGCCTCACCAATACCCTGTACAGTTGTGGCAAGACTTCTCTGCTTTTATACTCTATCCCCCTTCCAATACAGGCTAATATTCTATTTGCCTTCCTGATCACTTGCTGTATCTGCATGCATACTTTTTGGTGTTTTGTGCACAAGGACCCCCAGGTCTCTCTGTACTGCAGCATTTTGCAATTTTTCTCTATTTAAATTATAATTTGCTTTTCTATTTTTTCTGCCAAAGTGGATAAGCTCACATTTTCCCTCATTATGGCCCAAATTTTCCCCAGCACTGGATGCCGTTTATTCAGCGCCCAGTGAGTTTATTGGTGCCGAAGTCCAGTCCAAAGATTCCCCAGTGTTGGGATGCCGGCGTGTACTACCAGTGGCAGATTGTTTGGCGCCATAAATTCTGGCGCTGGTGTACCTGTGAAGAAGGTTCCCGTGCCATTTCTGAGCTTAAGGCCAAGTTTCCACCCTACAAAAACCCGCCGCACAGACTCTATAATCACCATAGGAAAAAGCCTTACTTTCAATTGGAGAAACCCGCACTGGCCCGCTCCTATCCCCGGCCAAATTGACTCCCTCACTAATACTTTTAGCACAATTTAAAAATACTACATTTACCTGTAAGTAAGTATAAAAATTAAAATGTTAAATGAAAACTTAGCAATAATGCTGCCCCTATGATAAATTGCATTCAGGCCATAACATTTTTTTAAAAATTAACCTTTTTCCATCAATGTTTCTGGGTCCCAAAATCTTCAAAAATTCTTGAAAGTTAATCCATCAGGTTCCACCTTCCAAGACATCCACCAGGTTTTCCAAAGAAACTGGAAAAATGAAGTTTTCTTCTGTGAGCAGCAAAGGCAGCCTTCTGCCATTTCTCCTCCTCAACTGCAGCCGCTGCTAGCCCCCGGCCGAAAGTCCTCCACCCACGCGGCCCTTGTACAGCGCATGTGCAGGGTTTTTTTTATGCGCCATGCTTTTTATTTAAAAAAAATGTCTTTGCACATGCGCAATTACTTGCCCGTTTTTTTTCTGGAGCGCATGCCCTGTGCGGTTCCAGCGCACCACTTGAAGCCACGCCCTGCCAGTTTAGCTTGGGTATCGCCGGCGCCAGAAGGTGCACATGATGGAAGGAGACTTCGGTTTTTTATTTTCAGTGCTGGGGGACAAATAAAAGCGGCGTCCAGGTAAGTGAACACCATTATTTTTATTTTAGGGAAACTTGGGCCCTGTTCTCCATCTGCCAAATTTTTGCCCACTCACTTAGCCTGTCTATATCCCTTTGCAGATTTTTTGTGTCCTCACAACTCGCTTTTCCACCATCTTTGTATCATCAGCAAACTTGGCTACATTACACTCGGTCCCTGCATCCAAGTCATTAATATAGATTGTAAATAGTTGCGGACCCAGCAATAATCCCTGCGGCACCCCACTAGTTACAGTTTGCGAGCCGGAAAATGACCATTTATCTTGACTTTATTTTCTGTTAGTTAGTCAATCCTCTCTCCATGCTAATATATTACTAACAACCCTGTGAACTTTTATTTTGTGCAGTAACCTTTTCTGTGCTAAGTAGCAGTGTTATTTAGTAAATACATTGCTTTGGTGATGTATATAATCATGTGATGTTGCAGAAGATGTGATCTCTTTTTAGAGCAGCAAAAAAAAATGGTTTTGTGGTTGTCATGGCTGTGAATGCAGGGACGGTTTTAATTGCTGTTCTTTGGCAGTATGGTTACTAGGGGAACGCCTGTGAGATTTTCTGTTACGTTGGCTAAAATTAGTTGTTTTTTAAGCAGTAATATACTGTACAATTTTTCCCCTTTCATGATATGAGCATATCATTTTACCAAATGTGAACATTTATTTTTTAATTTGATAGTTTTAATTTTTTTTGTGCTGATCAAAGTGAGGAATATCTGTACATTCAAAAAGTGGAGGAACATTCCACTGTCCAACAGTGTTGGAATGTCCTTGAGGGGTCAAAGACGGAATCTATTTGGTTGAATTTAAGAAACAATAATGGAGTTATTATGCAACTTGGTGCATTTTATAGATCACCAAATAGTGGGAAGGAGATAGAGGAGCAAATTTGCAAGGAAATTACTGAGGTGCAAGAATATGTGCAAGTGCTTAATGACCCCAATATTGAATATTGAATGGAGCAGTGATTATGTTAAGGGTAGAGAAGGAGAGGAATTTCTGAAGTGTGTTCAGGAGGAATTTCTGAAGTGTGTTCAGGAGAAATTTCTTGATCAGTATGTTTCCTGCCCAATGAGAAAGGAGGCATTGCTGGATCTGGTTCTGGGGAATGAGGTGGGTAAAGTGGAGAATGTCACAGTGGGGAGCATCTCGGGAATAGTGATCATAGTGTCATAAGGTTTAGATTAGTTATGGAGAAGAACAAGGAGTAATTGAGAATAAAAATACTTAACTGGAGAAGGGATAATTTCAGCAAATTGTGGGATCTAGCCTGCATAAATTGGAGTCAAAAACTGGCAGGCAGAAATGTAATGGTCTTTAAAGAGGAGAAGGTTCGGATAAAGTCTGGGTACATTCCCGCAAGGAAAGGCAATGGTAGCCAGAGCTCCCTGGATGACTAAGGAGTTAGAGGGTAGGATGAAGCGGAAAAAGGATGACAGATGTCAGATTGATAATACAAGGGAGAATCAGGCTGAATGTAAAAAGTATAGAGGAGAAATTTAAAAAAAATTAAATGAGACACAATCACAGTACGAGAATAGATTGGTGACTAATATAAAAGGGAATCCAAAGACCGTCTTCAGGCATATTAACAGTAAAAGGGTTGCTAGAGGAGCAGTGGGGTTGATTAGGGCCCAAAATGGAAAACTATTGCTGGAGGCAGAAGGCATGGTTGAGCTACTAAATGAGTACTTTACATAGGTGTTTACCAAGGAAGAGGACTTTGCCAAAACTGCAGTAAACAAGGAGGTTGTCTGGATACTGTATGAGATGAAAAATAGATAAGAGGGAAGGTGCTAGAAAGGCTGGTAGTAATAAAGTGGATAAGTCACCAGTTCCGGATGGGATGCAACCTCGGTTGCTGAGGGAAGTAAGAGTAGAAATTACGGAGTTGCTGGACACAGTCTTCCATTCCTTCTTGGAAACAGAGGTAATACCAGAGGACTGGAGGATTGTAAATGATACAACCTTGTTCAAAAAAGGGCGAAGGATAAACCTTGTAATTACAGGCCTGTCAGTTTAGCGATGGTGGTGGGGAAGCTTTTAGAGACAATAATCTGGGAGAAAATTAACAGCACACTTGGACAAGTATGAAGTAATGAAGGAGAACCAGCATAGATTTATTGAAAGAAAGACTTACATTTATATATCACCTTTCATGACCACCGGACGTCTCAAAGTGCTTTACAGCCAATGAAGTATTTTTGGAGTGTAGTCCTGTTGTAATGTGGGAAATGCGGCAGCCTATTTGTGCACAGCAAGCTCCCACAAACAGCAATGTGATAATGACCAGATAATCTGTTTTTTTTTAATGTTGATTGAGGGAAAAATATTGGTCAGAACACCAGGGATAACTCCACTGCTACTCTTCAAAATAGTGCCATGGGATCTTTTACGTCCACCTGAGAGGGCAGACAAGGCCTCGGTTTAACATCTCATCCAAAAGATGGCACCTCCAACAGTGCAGCACTCCTTCAGTACGGCACTGGAATGTCAGCCTAGATTTTATGTGCTGAAGTCCATGGAGTGCGACTTGAACCCTCAACCTTCTGACTCAAGCGAGCGTGCTACCCACTGAGCCACAGTTGACACGAAGGGTAAATTGTGTTTGACTGACTAACTTGATTGAGTTTTCTTGATGAGGTAACAGCAAGGGTAGGTGAGGGCAGTGCAGTTGATGTTGTGTGTATGGACTTTCAAATGGTGTTTTATAAAGTACCACATATTAGCGCTATTAGCAAAATTGAAACCCATGGGATAAAAGGGACAGGAGCAGTATGGATACAAAATTGGCAGAGGAATAGAAAACAAAATTGTGGTGAATGGCTGTTTTTTGGTGTGGCAGTATACAGTGGCGTTCCCCATGGTTCAGTATAAGGATCACTGCTGTTTTTGATACATTAATGACTTGGACTTGGGGCACAATTTAGAAATTTGCAGATGACACAAAACTTGGAAGTGTAGTAAACTGTGAGGAAGATAATAGTAGACTTCAAGATGACATGGAAAGACTGGTGAAATAGGCAGACACATGGCAGATGAAATTCAACACACAAATCTGTGGAGGTGATGCATTTTGGTAGGAAGAATGAGGAGAGACCATACAAGCTAAATGGTACAAGAACAAAGAGACCTCGGGGTGTTTGTGTTCAAATCTTTGAAGGTGGCAGGACAGATTAACAAAGCATTTAATAAAGCATATGGGATCTTGGGCTTTATAAATAGAGGCATAAAGTACAAAAGCCAGGAAGTTAATGTTAAACCTATATAAAACACTAGTTTGGCCCCAATTGGAGTGTTGTGTCCAATTCTGGGCATCACACTTTAGAAAGGATGTGAAGGTTTTGGATAGGGTACAGAAGAGACTTACTAGAATGGTTCTAGGGATGAGGGCTTATGGTTACATGGATAGATTGGAGAAGCTGGGGTTGTTCTCCTAAGAGCAGAGAAGGCTGAGGAGATTTGATGGATTTAGATTTAGATTTGCAGATGACACTAAACTGGGTGGTGGTGTGATCTGAGGGGTATGCTAAGAGGCTGCAGGTTGACTTGGGACAGATTAGGTGAGTGGGTAAATGCATGGCAGATGCAGTATAATGTGGATAAATGGGGGCAAAAACTCGAAGACATAATATTATCTGAATGGTGGCAGATTAGGAAAAGGGGAGGTGCAACGAGACCTGGGTGTCATGGTTCATCAGTCATTGAAAATTGGCATATAGGTATAGCAGGCGGTAAAGAAGGCAAATGGTGTGTTGGCCTTCATAGCTAGGGGATTTGAGTATAGGAGCAGGGAGGTCTTACTGCAGTTGTACAGGGCCTTGGTGAGGCCTCACCTGGAATATTGTGTTCAGTTTTGGTCTCCTAATCTTAGGAAGGATGTTCTTGCTATTGAGGGAGTGCAGCGAAGGTTCACCAGACTGATTCCCGGGATAGCTGGACTGACATATGAGGAGAGATTGGATCGACTGGGCCTTTATATATTGGAGTTTAAAAGGATGAGAGGGGATCTCATAGAAACGTACAAGATTCTGACAGGTCGGGACAGGTTAGATGCGGGTAGATTGTTCCCGATGTTGGAGAAGTCCAGAACCAGGTGACACAGTCTTGGGATAAGGGGTAGGCCATTTAGGACTGAGATGAGGAGAAACTTCTTCACTCAGAGAGTTGTTAACCTGTGGAATTCCCTGCCGCAGAGAGTTGTTGATGCCAGTTCATTGGATATATTCAAGAAGGAGTTAGATATGGCCCTTATGGCTAAAGGGATCAAGGGGTATGGAGAGAAAGCAGGAAAGTGGTACTGAGGGAATGATCAGCCATGATCTTATTGAATGATGGTGCAGGCTCGAAGGGCCGAATGGCCTACTCCTGCACCTATTTTCTATGTTTCTAGATAGAGTAAATAAGTAGAAACTGTTCCCAGTGGTTGAAGGGTTGATAACCAAAGGGCACAGATTTAAGGTGATTGGCAAAAGGACCAGAAGTGACTAGAGGAAAACCTTTTTAATGCATCGAGTGGTTAGGATTTGCAATGCAATCCACCTACCTGAAAGGGTGGTGGATACAGATTCAATAATAGGCTTCAAAAGGGAATTGGATAAATACATGAAGGAGAAAAAATTGCAGGGATATGGGAAAGAGCAGAGAGTGGGACTAACATAATTGCTCTTTGAAAGATCCAGCGCAGACTTGCATTGTTATCTGTCAATGAGTGTGCCTTCAACTCTAGAAGAGGACCAGCTAGTTTATGCCAGCCTCAATTTTCCTGTTTCCCCACATCAGCCATTCTTCTAACCTTTCTGAACCAGATCAACTAAATGCCAGAGGTCCATGTCCTTTGTTAAATTCATTTCACATAGGGTCCTGCAGTTGGAAGGCAGAAGAAAATTGGTCACATCAGTCTGCGGTGGATTTAAATCAAGATTTTAAAGGTGAGAGAGCAGTTTTCTTCCCTTTCATCCCACCTTCATGTCTTCTACTCTTCACCACTCCAATAGGCAATAACTTGTCATAGTGGAACATGGTTCCATGAATGCTGGCAGTTCTCTAGTACCTAGCCAAGTATATTAGCCAAGATGATGTGTCAGCAGATTATACAACCAGAGAGGGCATCACAACTGACCATGTACTTTTCTGATCTGCAATCCTAGCAAAGGACACAATAGTGATCAGGTGCTGAAACCTGGCTATTTTTAATCCCTTCGCCACGATACACGGGCCACTGTATCACCTTCACTACTGACTGAGATCAGCTAACTGTATATACTCATAAACCTAGATCACACCCAAGACTTTCTTGGTCTGTATAACTTGGTACTGCACTAAGCAGTACATTTACCTTCAGAGTTATCCTGGTAGCTGAAAGGACAGTGTTGTAACATACTGTGCCGCCAGTTGCCTGCTTTATTGCTCAACATTTTCAGCACAAGTAAAATGTCCCCAGGCTCTTCACAGCTGCGTTTACAAATAAAATTTGACATCCAGTCACATTAGAGTGAATGGGCAGATGAGAGGTATGTTTTAAGGAGTATCTTAAAGGTGGAAAGAGAGGTTTAGGGAGGGAATTCCAGACCTTAGGACCTAGACAGCTGAAAGCACGGCCACCAATGGTGGAATGACTAAAATCGGGGGTGCTCAAGAGGCTAGAATTGGAGGAGCACAGATATCTGAGTTGTAGAGCTGGAGGAGATTACAGAGATAGGGAGGAGCGAGGCCATGGAGGGATTTGAAAACAAGAATGTGAATTTTTAAATCAAGGCGTTGCTTAACGGGGAGCCAGTGTAGTGAATGGGACTTGGTGTGAGTTAGAACATGGACAGCAGAGTTTTGGATGACCAAGTTTACGGGGGTTAGAATATGGGAGGCCGGCCAGGTGTCTGTTGCAATAGTCAGGTCTAGAGGTAACAAAGCCATGGATAAGAGTTTCAGCTGCAGATGGGATGAGATATGGGCGGAGTCAGGTGATTTGAGAGGTGGAAATAGCCGGTCTTAGTGATGGTGTGGATATGTGGTCGAAAGCTCACCTTGGGTTAAAATATGACACCAAGGTTGCGAACAGTCTGATTCAGCCTCACAGTTGCTGAAGAGAGGGATAGAGTCAGTGGCTAGGGAGCGGAGTTGGTGGTGGTGTAGTGCAGTGTTTTTGAATATACATTATGGTGCTGATAAACATCAATATTACAGGCACATTAAAATCATTACTTTACACCTGACCAGGAAGCAATAGCTATGTTCTTCTGTAGTGATCATACCATAATAATCTGTAATTGTCAATGTAATTCTGACATAACTTTTAACTGTCTTTCTTTTACTGAGACCATAATATACATTTTATAAGCCAATGGATGATAGCGAGTCAGCAAAAATCTAAACTACCTCGGGGGCTCAAATGATGTTTGAACCCGTTGATTAAATTGTAGCCTTATTTCCGAGTCCCAAACAATTCATAATGATACTTTGTGTAATTTTACAGCTTAATTATAGGGTGTCTATAGGCAAGATAATAGAGGTTCAGCTGATCGAGGAAGTAACTAGCTTGTTGTGCTAAGCGGTGATTTTTTTTCATTCAGTAAATACATTGCTGCGACATTAAATTCGCTGCAGCAGTTATAAAGAATTGATTACTTTTCAGGCTGCAATGCCCCACAAATAAATATGAAGCTTTTTTAAAAAAAATGTCATTCACAGTGCTGCTGCCCCACACTCTGGCTTGATGGATGTTTGCAAAATAAATGGTGATAATCTAGAAGATAGAATTTGAGTGCAATCATAATTCTGTTGTGGTTTATAATTATTGATCTGTATTTGATTTATCTACAATCTGCTAATTTAAAGTTATATATTTATCTCAAATGGAATTATCCAATATTGAATATTCAGTATTGAGCAACATAAATAACAGCAAAGTTGGAATATAGTGCTAAAGAATATAATTTGAATTATTTAAATTAACTGACTTTGAATTAAGGGCATACTGTATTTACTCTTTAAATATACAAATAAAGGTTTTGGCTATAATTGTTCAACTTTTCCCATGGATCTTATTTATTCTCTGCTATCCATGTGACTCTTAATACATTATTATCACTCATGATTACCAGGAATTTGTTTTCTCACCTTCCTTCCCAGCCCAACTATTTTTATTGCCTTGCACTTTGGCCCAATCTTCCCCACTACATCCGAGCCCCAGGTCATCCCCACCATGTGCTCTGGCCCATCCACCTTCCCATCACACTCTTGTGCAAAGACTATTCGAGGGGATGCTCTCGGCTTCCATTCCCAGATAGAGACATTTCTCTAGTTTTCATAAATTTGTTGCTCCCAATCTGCCTCCAGCTCTCTGACAAGTGAGAGAAAAAGAGAATAATGGAGGCAGACATGCTAAGAACAATTGTACAAGAGGCATTGAATGCTAGACCTAATGAAAGAGAAAGCAAGCATAATGAGAAGTAGAGAGCGAGAGAGAGAGAGAGAGAGAGAGAGAGTAAGAGACTGGTGAAAAAGACTTGCATAAAAGGGTGGGGGTGGGGAGGGGAAGTGTGACAAAAAGTCACTGACATGCAGGAATTGAGAGTGGAAGAAAAATGAAAGACGAAGTGAGGAAGAATGAGAAGAAATAATCAGTTACAGGACAGAGACTCGGACATAAATTACATGTGCTGCCTTAATATGTAGCAAAGAAAATTACCGTACACCTGACCAGGAAATTACGGCCCTGTGCCTCTAAGTCAGAGAAAAATTGTCATGAGTTATCCTAATACAATTCTAACTGCGTAGTTTTAAATCAGTCTTGCATTTTTCGTGCCCTTGAATTTAAAACACAAGTGAATCTCTGCATTTATTATTTATATAGTTTACCAAGCCAGTAAAGGATGATCTTTGCATAAAAAGGAAGTCTGTTTCTAGGCTGCTAGTGGAATGATCTGCTTGTAATACCGTATATACTCGCGTATCATGCGACTTTTGAAGACCTAAATTGTAACCTAAATTTGGGGGGGTCGCATGATACGCGAGATACAAAATTTGCGGGTGTGAAGTGCTGGCCAAGATTAGGCTGTTGGTCTGTTAAGCAGACTGTATCCACGCTGAATCTCGGCAGGTATCTCCTGGCTGGATTGCAGCCTCTATTGTCGCTTGTACTGTATCGGGGGGAATGAGAGAGAGTCGCGGAGGGGGGGGGAGAGAGAGAATCGCGGAGGTCGGTGGGGGGGGAGGAAAGAGACCGGACCGGATCCGACCTGACCCCCGCTCTCCCTACCCCGGCGACCCGATCTCCGCTCCCCCAACTCCCCCTCCACCCGGCAACCCGACCTCCGCTTCCCCCCGGTGACCCAACCTGACCTCCTCTTCACACCCCCCCGGCGACCCGACCTCCGCCACCCACAACTCCCTCCGAAGTTTGCTGCATTATTAGAGGCTCCATCTATCTCAGCCCATGCTCCTTTTACCCGCAAACACAGTAGAGACTGGCTGAACGACGCTAGTCAAGCCAGCTGGAACGATTGCTGTATCGGTGTTCGATTCGCGAGCAGCTTTCACAGCAGAATCCACTCGATGTTTCATGTTAAGGTCTGTATTCGATCTCAAAAAAGTGACTCGCATGATACATGAGATATATGGTAAAATCATGTTTTGGGGACGAAAATTTAGGGGTCGCATGATACGCGAGATCGCAGGATACGCGAGTATATACGGTATATTGTGCCAAGGAACCCCAAAATCCAGGCTGTCGATAGGATTTTATAGACACTTCTATAGGTTTGGGTTGTGCTTCACCAATAAGCTGCACTTCTTTCAGTCTACTTCAGTACAGTTGTGATCCTGTACTGTTGTCAAGAATCTGAATTCTGACTAGCGTGTCATATCTGACCACTAAAGTGCAAAGGTTCACAACCTAGTTTCAAGCTTGAAGTTTGAACCAAGTAACATCTTAAGATGGCAGCGGACCATGTTCCAAGCAATATACTTTTCATTCTGATTGGGTGTACAAATATGAAGCATCCAATCTGGTCATTGAGTTTCTCAAATCTGTTGGTATGTTAAGTTGCCAGTAGCATATATTAACTTCTCCATTCCATAACATAATCTGATTCTGCTTTTTAACCTCCATTTGAAATGATGTTCAAATAGTACTCATCATGTAGAGTTTTGACTTTAGGATTTATTCACATTTTAGATAGATAACTATAACATGATGTTAAATACCACCAAGGGTCATAATTATGATTTTGAATTGCGTTAATGAGATTGTCGCATTGAAGCTGTATGAAGAATCAAATTCTAAACTTGAAAACATTCACCATGATCATGTTCCTATTAATGTGCTTGTGGGTCTTTTTTAATAACTGTATTAGCTGCATTATCTGGCCTACTTTTTAAAAATTGAGTACTACAAAATCTAAGTTTCAGATTACTTCAGCATCTGCACAATGAAATCTATTTGTAGATGTGGCTCAACGGATAGCATAATCACCTCTGAAGCAGGTTATGGGTTCAAGTCCCACCCCAAGAACTTGAGCACATAAATCTAGGCTGACACCCCAGTGCAGTGCTGAGGGAGTGCTGCACTGTCAGAGATGCCGTCTTTCAGATGAGATGTTCAACCAAGGCCAATATTTATCCCTTAATCACATAGCACAAACAGATTATCTGGTCATTATCACATTGCTGCTTGTGGGAGCTTGTGTGCAAATTGGCTGCTGCGTATGTAGTGGGGAAAATACTTGAAACTAACATTAAGGAAGAAATAGCGGGACATCTAGATAGGAATAGTGCAATCAAGCAGACGCAGCATGGATTCATGAAGTGGAAATCATGTTTAACTAATTTACTGGAATTCTTTGAGGATATAACGAGCATGGTGGATAGAGGTGTACCGATGGATGTGTATTTAGATTTTCAAAAGGCATTCGATAAGGTGCCACACAAAAGGTTACTGCAGAAGATAAAGGTATGCGGGGTAAGTGGAAATGTATTAGCATGGATAGAGAATTGGCTGGCTAACAGAAAGCAGAGAGTCGGGATAAATGGGTCCTTTTCCGGTTGGAAATCGGTGGTTAGTGGTGTGCCACAGGGATCGGTGCTGGGACCACAACTGTTTACAATATACATAGATGACCTGGAAGAGGGGACAGAGTGTAGTGTAACAAAATTTGCAGATGACAAAGATTAGTGGGAAAGCGGGTTGTGTAGAGGACACAGAGAGGCTGCAAAGAGATTTAGATAGGTTAAGCGAATGGGCTAAGGTTTGGCAGATGGAATACAATGTCGGAAAGTGTGAGGTCATCCACCTTGGGGGGGAAAAAAAAGGGAATATTATTTGAATGGGGAGAAATTACAACATGCTGCGGTGCAGAGGGACCTGGGGGTCCTTGTGCATGAATCCCAAAAAATTAGTTTGCATGTGCAGCAGGTAATCAGGAAGGCGAATGGAATGTTGGCCTTCATTGCGAGAGGGATGGAGTACAAAAGCAGGGAGGTCCTTCTGCAACTGTATAGGGTATTGGTGAGGCCGCACCTGGAGTACTGCGTGCAGTTTTGGTCGCCTTACTTAAGAAGGATATACTGGCTTTGGAGGGGGTACAGAGATGATTCACTAGGTTGATTCCGGAGATGAGGGGGTTACCTTATGATGATAGATTGAGTAGACTGGGTCTTTACTCGTTGGAGTTCAGAAGGAGTTAAGAGGGGTGACCTTATAGAAACATTTAAAATAATGAAAGGGATAGACAAGATAGAGGCAGAGAGGTTGTTTCCACTGGTGGGGGAGACTAGAACTAGGGGGCACAGCCTCAAAATACAGGGGAGCCAATTTAAAAGCAAGTTGAGAAGGAATTTCTTCTCCCAGAGGGTTGTGAATCTGGAATTCTCTGCCCAAGGAAGCAGTTAAGGCTAGCTCATTGAATGTATTCAAGTCACAGATAGATTTTTAACTATTAAGGGTTATGGGGAGCGGGCAGGTAAGTGGAGCTGAGTCCACGGCCAGATCAGCCATGATCTTGTTGAATGGCGGAGCAGGCTCGAGGGGCTAGATGGCCTACTCCTGTTCCTAATTCTTATGTTCTTATCTTATGTATACTACATTACAACAGTGAATACACTTCAAAAGTACTTCATTGGCTGTAAAGCACTTTGAGACGTCCAGTGTTGGTGGAAGGCACTATATAAATGCAAGTCTTTCTTTCTGTTGCACCACAGTTTTTAACGTGGCCAGCCGAGGACCATGATACTACTATTGTGAATGGAGCCAAATGAATTTGATAAATTAAGACGATTTACTCATGAGAGTTTTCCTCTTGCTCAGCTGAATAATGCTAATTTTGATGATCTTGAGGTGATTTTATGTTGTGCAAGACTGGTGCTAATGTTGGAGCACAGACTCGTGCAACCGGTTGCAAGCCAAATATAAAACTCTGAGATTTGCTCAGACTGGCTGCAGGGAAAACCCATTTTTAGAAGGATGCTACAATTGTCCTTGTCCTTCGATTATCTCTGATTTTCTTTTTGTTTAACCACTCCCTTCCACTAACCCCTCCCTTCCACTTGCCTCGCTGTGATAATGACATCCTCCAATATTATCACATTGCTATTCTAGCAGTCACTCTTGTTTAGCTGTTAACATTGAGCCGGCAGTTGATGGATTCCACCTATTACTTTAGTGCCCATATTACCAGCTTCCATGCATATTACTTATACATTGTCCTTTACAAATAATGTTTTATTTAACTTAATGGGTTTTATGTGCAAAATGTTTCATATTCTCCAAGCACATCTTCCCTCACAAGCATGGACTGAAGTGACAAAAGTTGTTTGTACTGTGCCTTGGTAGGTAATCTTAATTCATGCAGTTCATTGGGTTGCTTATGAACTGTGCTGCATTGTCTTGGGGTGATAACGTACCTGTGTTGCAACATAATTTTGTAGTTGGGCTCTCCGGGCTATGTAACATTTTGAATATTGACTGGGATGAATTGGCCGAGGATTTGTGTCTATTTCAAAAAAATGACTTCATTTTTGAAATGTCTGCAGCTTAAATTCCCTCATAACTTGAAATGTCGCCCTACAGTCTCTTCTTTTTATTGTAGGCAAGCTGAAAGATCTTGGCAACATGGTTCTGCGACCTTTTGGTCTGTCCACTGAAAACTTCCTGTTAAACAAGGATCCAAGCTCTGGCTCATACTCGATCAACTTTGTGCAAAACCCAAATAACAACGATAGATAATGGCTATTTCTGGTAACAGCTCAGCCCAAGAGTGTGTTGTAATAAAGTTTAGTTATAGAATTACAGAATGTTGCTTTTCCAGTCTCCCAACAAACTGATCTGTTCCAATTATTGCTATATTTTAGCAGGTATTTGTTTACATTTAGAATCTGCGCAAGTTTTAAGACACTTGGTTTGAGCTGCTTGTTATCAGTAAAGGCCAACAGTGAAACCATAACCTTTGTTTTGTCATTACACCTGGTTAAGTGTTTAAACCAAGTATGGTAAAGTCTTGGTGTTTAGTAACTGAAATATTTCATCAGCTTCACTAACTGCAGATGAAAGTTGCCATGTAACCACTGGGTAGATTTTTATTTGCCATGGACTTTTGATATCTGCAAACTACTGATGCTTGATGTATAGTTGTGTACTGTTGATCATGCTGAATATATCATTAATACCTATTGCCTTATTTTCTGTGAATTAAAAAAAAAATAAAGTTAGAATATGAATCCGTATGATTCAAAGAACCTCCTGGAAATAAAAATATCAAAATTGTACTTTTCTTCATCTTGAAACTTGTATTGCTTCAATATACAATTGGAATTAACTTGTCTGGTTTTGACAGAACGGCATGTAGTATAACTATCCAGATGGTTTTTAAAAGGGTATCTTACATACATAGTATTCACAGCACAGAAACAGGCTTTTCGGCCCAACAGATCAATGCCGATGTTTATGCTTCACACGAGCCACTCCCACTCTTCATCTAACCCTATCAACATATCCTTCTATTTTTTTCTCCCTCTTGTGTTTATATAGTTTCCCCTTAAATGCATCTATGCTATTCACCTCACTACTCTTTGTGGTAGTGAGTTTGACATTTTAACCATTCTATTGGTAAAGAAGTTTCTCCTGAATGCCCTATTGGTTTTATTCGTAACTGTTATATTTATGACCCCGAGTTCTGGTCTCACCGCAAGTGGAAACAACATTTCTACATCTAACCTAGCCCTTTCATAATTTTAGAGTCCTCTGTCTGGCCATCCCTCAGTGTTCTCTTTCCTAGAGAAAAGAACCCCAGCCTGTTCAATTTTTCCTAATGGGTAGAACCCCTCAGTTTTGGTATCAATGTAGTAAATATTTTTGTACCTTTTCCAGTGCTCCTATATCCTTTTTATAATATGGAGAACAGAAGTGTTCACACTGGTCCAAGTATGGTCTAACAAAAGTTCTGTACAAGTTTAACATAACTTCTCTGCTTTTCAATTCTATCCCTCTAGAAATGAACCCCAGTGCTTTTTTTTATGGCCTTATTAACCTACATTGCTACTTTTAGTGATTTGTGTATCTGCACCCCCAGATCCCTCTGTCTCCATCCCATTTAGACACTTATTTTCCGAGGAGTATGTGGCCTCCTTATTCTTCCTATGAAAAAGTATAAACGTACGCTTTTCTATATTGAAGTTCATTTGGCAAGTATATGCCCATTCTGAATGTTTATTTATGTCCTGTATTTTATTGCAGTCCTCCTCTGTATTAACCACACCCTCCAATTTGGTGTCATCCACAGATTTTGAAATTATACTTTCGATTCCCGAATCCAAATCGTTTATGTAAATAGTGAACAACAGTGGTCCCAGCACCAATCCTTGTGGAACATCTCTTCCCACCTTTTGCCAGTCTGAGGGCTCAATTTTCCCCAGAGCTTTTTTTTTGGTGTACTTGAAGAGTTACGCCTGTTTTTTTTATGGGCCCCAAGTACACCAAAAAAAAAAGTTCTAAGTTTCCCCATTGGATTTCTTCATTTTGGTGTGGCCTAACCTGTCCTTTAGTTTTAGGGGTGGAGCCTTGATCTGCACCAAAAAGATTGGGCTGCCCTGGTAACTAGGGGCGCAATGCGAGCTGAGGCTGCAGAATGAAACATACAGCCAGCTCACAACACATTAAAACATATTGCATCAATTTAAAAACACATTAAAATATATTGCAACAACTTACCTGCTGGTCCACTCCCTCACCCGACATCCCAAAAAATGGTGGCCTGGTCCCAGTCTCTCTCGCTCTCTCCAGGTATCTGCTGCACTTACCTGCATAATTTCTTTAACTCTCCAGAAGGTTTTTCTGAGGAGACCACATACGCTGGCCTAGGCAGAACTGGAGTAAATCGTGGCTGGCCAAACTTGTCTAAATGGCCAGAATTGGCACGGGTAGCAGGTTACACCCTCTTTGGATGAAAAAAAACTAACCTAAAAAAAATCGTAACTAACTGAGTTAGGCTGGTGCAAATTGATTGGGGAAATTTTTTTTAACTTAGGCCAAAAAAAGCAGCCTGCTCAAAAAAAACAGTGCAAATCACTGGGGAAAATTGAGCCCTAACTACCTTTAACCCCTACAATCCATTCTGCTATTGACTCTACATGTTCTGCACTTAATCATGAGTCTACCTTATCAAAGACCTTTTGGAAATCCAAATATATTGCGTCTACTGCATTACCCTTGTCTACAAAGAATTCAATAAGGTTGATCAAACACGACCTTCCCTTTTGAAATCCGTGCTGACTATTCATTATATTTTTAGTTTCAAAATGTTTTTCTGGAGTGAGGATTCCATTATCTTTTTTACCACGGATGTTAAGCTAATTGGTCTATAGTTATCTTAACTTGTTTTATCTCTGTTTTTAAAGAGAGGAATCACATTAGCTGCCCACCAGTCCTCTGCCCCTATTTCATTTCTAATGTATTAGCTCTGAACTTTTCCTCTGCTCATTGGCATTTAGTTGGACTCTATTAGCTATAATTTATCTTCAAGCTTGATCTGCTTATGACTAAGTAAAAGTGTTCAAATTTGGTGCAAACTAGAGAAACTCAATGATACTGTTGGGCAGAACTTTGTTAGAGCTTGTGATAGGCCAGAGGAATGAGGGTCATTCATTCAGAAACGTGTAATTATTACTAATAATTCACAAACAATAGGATGCTCATTGTCATCTTAGGGTCACAGAATCAATATTGAACATTTCCTATTTAAGAAAATTGTTCCTTGAGCGCACTCACACTCTTATCCTGCTCAACGGTGTAAGAGGTCAAGCTCCAAGTCTTCTCTCCAATCCATCTCCCTTTCCTGCCTTTCAACACAGTTTCTTGTATCCCTCACCAAGGAAAGTTGCCTCGAGAGCTTCTGAATTTTAGGAAATACATTGTTAAAGTTATTTGAATTGTAAGTGGGTAGCTCTTAGTTTTTGCTTGCAAGATATTTTGTGCTGTTTTCATCAGCGTTGCCTTGAGGCTGCTTCAGTTGGACTGATAGAACCCTGCTATGCAGCCATAGGTGCATGCCAGTTCATGCTTGCAAATGACACCAATCCTTTTTGGCAACTGACTCTCTTGACCTGCCTCTGCCGTCGTGCACTGTTGCACAACTATGCAGTGTGTGAAACTAAAGAGTTTCATGCAAGCCTGGGATCCATCATGTGCTGTGTTACCTATCTATGGGGAAATTGCTAAACAGAAACTAGGGGCTGGATTTTCAGTTGTCTATAGCCTTGGGTAGCAGCCAGAGGGGGCGTTAATGCAAGTGTTAGAGCTTAGTAACTGGGCGCATGGCTTTTTGTGCCCCAACGGAAAATTCATTACAGGCTCACCGGGAGCACAAACCATTAGCGCCTGGTTGCTGACGATCACTCCGATCATAACGTATTCCTGGTGTAATGCTCACGCTTGCGCACCAATCAGTAAATTCGGTGTGTGCGCCTCATTGAGCGCCCGCCAATAACTGTCTGGAAAAGCAGTCGGTACAGGCTTGCAGAGTCGTTAACTGGTGGCTACTTAAAGGGATGAGGAAGCGCTTCCCTCGGAGGTCACAGTCAGTGCAACGTTAACACACAGCACGGTGCGTGAGCCTCCGAGTTTGCAGCGGCAGACAGACATAACAGTACAGGTTGAAAACTCGGCTTTTCCCGGGATCTGATTCACAGTTCCGCGCATGCACAATGGGTCTACAAAATGTACCGACCAAACTTACATTATCGTCCCCAGCTCTGGTGTGCAATGGCTGATTTATCGCCACTGTCCGCTCTTCGACCGATTCTGACGAATTTCTGGGTGGGAGGCGCAAACTATTTCAAGGCACTAAAAGTACCGCTCAGACTGGATTAACGCCGCAACAGAGGCGTGACCGAATTTCTTGCCCCAGGTGTTCTCTCTGAGAGAAGAGTAAAACTAGAAAATGTTAATTATGGTATGGGGAAATTGGGGCAGGAATAAAACACCGCACTTAAAGTTCTGGCCATGGTGTGGATTTTAGAGGTTGCAATAATTTCAATTTTTAAAAAACTGCATGGCCTCACTTTTTACTAAAAGCACTAGAAAATATTGAAGCACATTGATCCAAATCATTTCATATGTGCAATTGTTTGTAGTACATTTTAAAATCAGTCTTTTTAAGATTATCTTGAAAAGAAATCTTGCCTTCCATCATTGTTACTGCTTGTGTTTTAGTATGACTTTGCTATTGAAGGGCTACTGAAGCTATGTTGCATGTGCAGGTCTTTAAGTATGTAATAAGACAAACAGTAGGAAACTATTAATAATGTAAGCAAACCATAGAGCACTGCTTATGTATTACACCAATTCATGTTAGAATTTAACCAGTGTGGAATTTGCAGCCACGTATTCTTGCTGCCTCTTCCATTCCCAAGACGAGTGGAGCAGCACTGTTAAGTGATGTTTGTGTGTTATACTAAACTATTTTAAATGTAAAAGGTATTTGAGGCCCACAAGGGCCAAGGGCTCTTTGAAAATTATTTAAGCTGGATTGCTCTTTTTGAAGTTGGTACATATTTTAGAATGTTATTGTATATCAGTTTATCCAGAATAAAATAGTTTTATTGATTTCTGCCCTCTTACTTATTTTATAAGAATGTTACTTTAATTCCAGCCAATAATGTATTAGTGCAACCATTTAAAACTAGGTTGTTCTTAACAGCAGGCTTGGTAGTAAGGCAAGAATGATGGTATACAATTAATGGAGAAAGATTAGATTAACTCTTAAAAGGATAACATCTTTAAACAACAACAACATTCATTTATATAGTGCCTTTAATGTAGTAAAACATCCCGTTGCACTTCGCGAGCGTTATTGAACAAAATTTGACATCAAGCCACAGGTCAGATGACTACAATCTTGGTCAAAGAGGCAGGTTTTAAGGGGTGTCTTAAAGAAGGAGAGGATGAGAGGGTTAGAGAGGAATTTCCAGAGCCTTGGGCCTAGGCAGCTGAAGGCACAGCTGCCAATGGTGGAGCAATTAAAACCGAGAATGCACAAGAGGCCAGAATGAGAGGAGTGTAGAGATCTCGGGGTTGTAGGGCTGGCGGAAGTTACAGAGCTAGAGAGAGGCGAGGCTATGGAGGGATTTGAAAACAAGGATGAGAATTTTAAAATTGAGACATTGCCAGCCTGGGAGTTAATGTAGGTCAGTGAGCACAGGGGGTGACTGATGAACAGGACTTGGTGTATGGTAGGATATGGGCAGCAGAGTTTTGGATAAGCTCTGGTTTATGTAGAGTGGAATATAGGCCAGCCAGGAGAGCATCGGAATAGTCAAGTCTAGAGATAAAGGCATGGATAAGGGTTTTAAAGCAGTTAAGCTGAGGCAGGGATAGAGTTGGTTGATACGAAGGTGGAATCTTGGTGATGAAGCGGCTATGTGATTGGAAGCTCAACTGTCCAATACGACACCAAGGCTGCAAACGGTCTAGTTCTGCCAGGGAGAGGGATGGAATCAGTAGCTAGGGAGCAGAGTTTGTGGTGGGGACCGAAGACAAAGGCTTCGGTCTTCCCAGTATTTAGTTGGAAATTTCTTCTCATCCAGTACTGGATGTCGGACAAGTAGTGTGACAAATCAGAGACGGTGGAGGGGAGGTAGAGCTGAGTATCATCAGTGTACATGTGAAACCTGATGTGTTTTCGGATGGTATCGTCAAGGGGCAGCATGTGGATGAGAAGTAGGTGGGGGGGCAAGGATCGATCCTTGGGGGACTCCAAAGGTAACAGTGCAGGAGCAAGAAGAGAACCCATTGCAGGTGATTCTCTGGCTACAACTGGATAGATAATGGTGGAGAAGGGTGGTGTGGTCAACTGTCGAAGGCTGCAGACCGGTCGAGAAGGATAGAGAGGGATAGTTTACCATGGTCACAGACAAACAGGATGTCATTTGTGAATTTGATGAGGGCCATTTCAGTACTGTGGTGGAGTCGGACACTATTGGAGAGATTCAAGCATGGAATTGTGGGAAAGGTGGGCACGGATTTGGTAGACGACAAAACATTCAAGGACTTTGGCGAGGAAAGGGAGGTTCGTGATGGGGTGGTACTTTGCAAGGACAGAGGGGTCAAGGGTGTTTTTTTTTGGAGAGAGGTGATGGCAGCTGATTTGCAGGGAGCGGGACAGTACCTTAGGGGAGGGAACCGTTAACATCAGCTACATGGGAGCCAGGAAGGGAAGTTGGGTTGTCAGCAATGTTCCCTAATTTTTTGGGGGCCTTGCGGCCCATTCAAAATCCAGCTGCGCGGGAGCTCCTGAGTGCTGCACGGCCCTGTATCTTAAAGGGCAGATTGTACGTTTGCTGGGAATAGGGTCTAGAGAGCAGGAGTTGGGTCTTGTCCACAAGATGTGCTCGGCAAAGACATAATGGGAGATAGGAAAGAAACTAAAGAAATATCCAAGTTCAGGGTTAAGGCAGGGGAGGAATCTCAGCGGAAAATAAAACATTTTTAGTCTTACCTGGAAATCCATTTTGAAAACATTTTTGATTTTCAATCTTAATTGGTTTATATGCCGTATACAAGGTAAAGTAACTAAAACCAAGAGGCTATCTGTCCTTTCAATATATTTCAGACTGGATCCAAATTACTCTTTGTGTTTACTTTGACAACTTTGTTTTTTTTCTCCTGTCATGATCTTTGATTTAAACATGAGTAATGCCACCACATGTCAGCATTTAACTTGGATTGTTTTACATGATAGAATATGAGTGGCGAGTGTTTGTGGCGAGATGTGGTGAATGTTTATGGCAGAAGAGCAGTGAGAGATCGTGGCAGAGGTGCGACAGATGAGGGTACGGGGCCCTGGGGCAGCACGGGCCAGTCCACATTGCAATATATGTGTGCGCGCTAGGTCCGTGCAGCAGAGCAGATCTCCAGTCGTCTTGCTTTACCCTTGCCACTGGATAAAGGCCTAGCTCTGTCTAGCCCGTGTGGTGGCTGGTGTGCAACGGTCACCACGTTTTTTAAAAAAAAAACCTAATGCACAGCCATCTTCCACTCCCTTAATTGGAGTTCAGGACTGGAACATCGGGTCCTCCATCGAAACACCTGTGAACTCGTGGAAGCAAGTCAGCCTCATTCGAGGGACCACCTATGATGAAATAAGATAGAGTGCTTCAATTTGACCTGTTTAGGTTTGTTTAAAATTCAGGATGGTTTCAGTAATTATAAACATTTACCTGCTGTTAAACTTTGCTATGGGCAGAAAACCTTGCCTAACAATCAATACCTTGTAAAGCATGAATGCAACTGAACCAAAGTTCTGTGGACTGTAACATTTGCCAAACTTTTTAAGAAAGTATGAAGAAAAGCTAGACTTCACAGGCCAGTCAATAATATAAATGAAGGTTCTGACACAACCTCTAGAAGCAAGAACAAGGGGGAGAAGGAACACAAGCACTTGACTTCTGAGAACCATCCTTTATGTGGAAATGAGGCTGGAAAAAGTAACAAGAATAACTTGGCAGAAGGTTTACATTTTATCTCATTCAGATTCATCAATTATTCACCCAAAGAATGAGTAGGCTTTACAAACTTTATTTTTGGAAAAATAAATGTGTCCCTTGCATTGGATGGGGAGGTAGTGAGACAAGAGAACAGACAGTAGTGTGGATCAATGGTGTCCTTTCATCCCTAGGTTCTGTATTCAGACTGACTGGATAAAAGTCTCATCCTTTCTTTGTTGGCTGAGAGTTCTACCCAAAATTAGTTTCAGTTGCAACCCAGTTACTAATGGGTGAGGCTTATGACACAAAACTCCCTTAATTTAGTAAAAATTTGCACCAGATTGCTAGTCTAACTCAGTATGGTCATAAGGATGGATAGGGTGGAAATTGAAAAAATCCAGAAGGGATGTATGCATTCTAAAGTTCTAAAGAAAATTAGTGGGCTAGATTAAAGGAAATTTTACTTGTGCCTGACCTGAGTCTGTCTTATTGACACTAGATGGAAGTGAATGTGCTTGATGTTGACAGAGGGGAACTATCTGCAATTTTGGCTGATCTACTAATCACAGCCCACACATGAAATTAATGCAATTCTTGAAACTTCATCAGAGGTACTTGTTCTGAAACAGTGCTTTTATATAATGTACCTCTCAAGTCAATTTGTTATACAACTAGGATCATTTTACAATATGATGACCTAACTGCTGACTACAGGAGCAACTTCTGGAATTTCAACTTCAAAGCTTCAGTGTCAAGCAGCTTGCAACTGAAGGTGTTAAGAAAATCCATTTTCTTCTTCCCAAATTTGAGGTTCGTCGTCCACCTCCCCAAGTTGTCAAACCCCACTTTGGCTCTTGTTTTAATTTGTTCCCGTTTTCAAATTTAACCGTAAATCATATGTTCAAAAAGGTCGAACATTCTCACCACTATAATACCATCATGTCTATCTCCATTTAATTTCATAGGTTCATCTGACCTGTGCCTTCCACAAATTTTGTATTGTGCTAGTGCACAGACTGATACTAAATACACAGTTGGCAGATCATATGTTGTACATTGAAGTCTGAAGTGCATCGGGGGTAGTTTGGTTAACTTCTGGCCAAGTCCCTGTGAAATTAGTATTGTAGCAGAGTTGTTTTAAATTATAATAGGGCAGCTACTTTGCACATTAATACTTTGAGGTATGCACCTACTTTTGGGCTTGACAATTTGATTGGCTGGTCAAAGAAAAAATATTTATCTTTGAATGTTTTGTATTTATTAAACAGAGCATATCCATGCTGTAGGATGGAACATTTTAACAATTTTATCCAATATCTTCCTCCCCTGAAGGCATTGACTCCTGGCAGGAATATGATTCCACTGGTATTCTCCAGTACTTCGCTTAAGTGATCATACTTTATACGTTAGATTGAACACTATCAGCAGGCTCTTGTCATCGTAGCTGAGCCTGAATTATGGAGACGTTTTGTGCCATGTACTCAAGTCTATTTGGAAGTAGGGTCTTGTTTTCCGGAGTGATTTCTCATGGACCCTTTCAGTCAGAAGAGAGAATGCTCTACCAGGAACAGTGGTGGAAGCAAAATACAGATTCACTTTTAAAAGCTAAATGAATGTGTGTGAAAAAGAAAAATCTTGGCATATGGCGACGGGGTAGAGGAATGGAACAAAGTGCATAGAACTTTCAGAAAGCTGGCACATGGTCAGTGGGCTGAATGGCCACCTTTGCTGTAAAATTCAATAATTCTACATGGATAGTAATTACCATCTACATGGAAAACAATTGCACATTTTGTAAATGTCTTTGGAAAAAGTTTATTTTTTCTGTTTTTATATGCTCAGGATTGAAGAGGATCCAGCTAAGCAAAATTACCTGAACAAATGTTAAAACTTCATTGACTATTTCAAATGAGAATATTTGATGTTTTCCTCATCAAAAATAACCTGAATTTTGTACAAGTAATATTTTCTAATGTTTTTCAGGAAAACCAGTCACTAATTGCTATATATTCGAATCTGAAGCATTAGATTGAGTAATTTGAAAATTTGTCATTTTGAACCTGTTCTTTATATTTATTTTATTCATCTGAAAATTTATCAGGGCTTAGTCATTAACATAGGTTGCTTCAGTGATTTTTATTCATCTCCTTATGTTGGTGCTCAGTAACCCATTTGAATCACTTCTCTTTATTGATTAAAATATTGACTTATCAGTAAATTAAAGACTCACCAACTGTACTACAATCACCCCTAAATAATTATAATTAGCTTTAATAGCTGTATGGACTATGGATATTTTTTTTAATAGCTATTTGTAGTTAAGTAATAAGTACTGATGGTATCACTAGCAGAACTGGCTTAAAGTTGCTGGGCTCAGTTTTTTTTTAATGAGCAAACATATTTTAAAGGAATTTTTAAAATACAAGACACATTACCTTTTGCTCAAGCTACTAACCTAAAGAAGAAAACCATCATCGCAGGTCTCCCACAGAAGAAGAGAAACAGCAGCCAGAAACCAAGAAACAAGAATAACTGGCAGAGGAACTGCAAAGGATGCAGACAGCCAGGTGGGCACACTCACTTCACTACATTGGCCCTTGTTCCATATTTTATCAGTTTTTTTATTTTCAAAGGCATATATGTATTTTGTGAAGCACAGTTTGGTCACTTAATTGGGAACGCATTGCCACATTGGGACCTTTGGTTTGGTTGTGCACTGGGAGGCAGTGCACTTGTGGGGAGTGGGGTTGGGGCAGGACAAGTTTATTGCATCCCTGGTGTTTGGGTCAGGAATATATTGAGGATCCTGTCTATATAGTGAGCTTGCAAAGCAGACTTGTCCTTTGTGGGGCATTGTGAAAGGGGTTCTTAACATGTGGATCCTTTCTGGCTTTCCATGGGATATTACTGTCTTGAGTCATTTGGACTTAGCAGGCGGTCAGAAATCTTTTGTGGTACCTCTCGATTTCCAGGCAGTGCCTATGCATTATCTGTTGACTGGCATATTTTCTGCTGATGCTTCATTCTATGCTTACGTTAGTATTTTATAGACCTAATCCAGTTTGTCAAAATCAATATTTGCTGCGTGTTACCAAAAGAAACAAAATCACTTTTCAAAGAAATTACCAATATCCTTTGCTTGCTATCTTCTAAAATATCTTTACACTACAAGCTTAACTTCCTGGTTTCTCTGATCCCTGCTGCTGGTCTTTCATGGTGTTCCTCTATTTAATGTTATTTAATACAAAGGGATGTTAATTGTTATGCTCATAAAGTAATGCAACTGAGTACTGTAGACAATGAGTAAGTGTGACTTTAGCTCCTTTATTCAAACTCCAGAGTGTTGGTACAACATGGGTGGCCTGCTTATAGACAGTGCTCCCAAGGGATGCTGGGATCCCTTGGGACTCCAACAGGTAGGCCCTCTGGTGGCGGTATGATACAAGTTGCCTATGGTTGCATACATAACATCACTCCCTCCCAAAGTCAATAGTACACTTATTTACAGAGTGAGACGATCTGGGGCTTTTCGCTCCCTTGTCGATCGTCTCGGTACAAATGCAGGTGTGGGTGAGTTGGTTGATTCTTCGCTGGGCAGCTGGCCTTGCTGGGGATGATGAGTTCAGCTTCGTGGTCAACCGTGATGTCGGTTGCCACGTGTGTGTGTGTGTTTGTTGGAGGGTCGAAGTTGGTGGTGTCCTCTTCGGGTTCCTCATGGCTGTTTGTAAATCGCAGTTTGGATTGGTCCAAATGCTTTCTGCAAGTTAGTCCATTGGCAAGTTTGACCTGAAATACCCTACTCCCTTCTTTGGCTATGACGGTGCCAGCAAGTCATTTGGGACCATGTCCATAGTTGAGTACAAATACAGGGTCATTGACTTCAATATCATGTGACATGTTTGCGCGATCATGGTACATGCCTTGTTGATGCTGCTGGTCCTCGACATGATCATGGAGATCGGAGTTGATAGAGAATTCAAGCTCTGCAGCCTGACTGCAGTTTTGAAAAAACACAGACCACATTTCATTAAGTCATCAATCAACTTGACATTTTAGGACCTTGGGTAGTGAGCCAATTAAAGGTTAACAGACTATCAATTGAGCCAATAAGGTCAAAGAAGGTGAGTTCTTTTCTGTAAATTGAACCAGGTATAAGTACAGCCATTTTGGCCATGTGGTCTCAGAAGAACAAAGGCCTGGCTTAAAGCCAGAAGCTTGTTGCTGCTGCCAGAATAAAGTTACATTAAAACTACAACCGGAGATTGTATTTCATTGGAAATTAAGAGATCTAACAATTTTGGTGTCATGAACACAATCGCTGAGGGAAGAAACTGAATTTTGGTCATCGGACCAACATACTGAGGTAAAGACTCCTCTTTATAAAAGTCCTCGGTCAAAAGTCTAAACTCGTCTCTCCTCCTACGCGATTCCCATACCCTCCGGTTTGCGAACCCTCCGTTTGGTAGTCGGCTCGAGGTCCCATAGATGTCTAACTTCGGCAGTGTATTAGTTAATTAATCACCGACCTACTGATCGGCTGGAAAGCCTACGACTCGAGACCCCAGTAAAGAAATCTGTATTATGGCAGCAGGAGATAAGAGCAAAGAATTGCCTACAACTGTTAAAGGCGGGCGGGCGGGCACCACCTAAGGTTTCGATAGATGAAATCCTCCAACAGTTGAAAGAATACATAGAGCAACAATTCAACCTGTATTAAGATCAAACAAAAATATGGTACCTCCAAAGGACAATGGTCCTTGGATGAGATTAAAAGGGTCTGGGGAAAAACGACCCATATGAAAAATAAAGAGCGAACTAGATGGTCCCTAGCCGTTATGGGACAGATCCGAAAGCGGAATGAAATTATAATGCGTTCCCAACGTGATCGAGAACTGACCAGTACAAAGGACCAATTGCAAGCTATTTGTGCACAGCTGCTATAGACAAGACTTGAACTTGAAAAATCGGAAGCGGAAGTTAAAGATCTTAAAGGTGAAATTAAAGAATGGAAAAAATCATTAGGTCAAGAGACAGTAATAGGAAAAGGAAAATTTATCTGTTAATTTCCAGTGTACCCATGTTTGGATAAATTAAAAGCGCAAATCCAAAGACACGACCAAGGAATAGATACGGATTCTGAATCCTCTGAGAATACAGGGTCGGAGGATGAAGAATTAGGAGTGCGCTTTGCCCCGTTTAAAAAAAGATGAGTTGTAGTCAAATCAGAAGAGACTGGATGAGGGCGGAACCAAAAAAACAAAGAAAAAGGTGTATGCAGAATATTTAGTTCATGATCTGGCAGACCCAGAGAAAATTGATAAATGGTCCAAGGAGTTGCCCAATCCAAATAAGGGGGGAGTGAAAACGTGGGACCAATTGGACCGCTTAAGAAATATATATCAACTTCATCCCTAGGACGGAGTGCAAATTTTGACCATAATGATGCCAAAAACACACGGAAGAAAATTGCATGACAAGGTAGAAGAAGCTTTGGGGCAGGATGAGCAAGAATTAAACGCAGGATGGGAGGCGATTAAACACTGGCTGCAAACCTTCAGTCTAGCTAAGATAGACTGGGGAAAAATTGCAGCCTGCCAACAGAAAGGAACAGAGGAGGTCCTGGAGTATGACGAGCGGTTTAGATGCACGTGGGTAGAACATTCGGGTATGAATAATACGGATGAGGAAATGGATGAACAGGTGTTTGGACCCCTGAAAGCAGCTTTCGTGGCATGTCTAAAGCCAGAACTATCGAAAATGCTTCAGGTAGTGTTACCGGACTGGGAAGGTAGAGGAACTACCTTTGCAGCATTGGTGGATCGATGTAACCAATTAGATCAGGATATGGGAGCTAAAGTCCGAGCTGTACAGGCTATGGGATGGAAATCCCAGGATTCCGATAAACAGTTATTAGGAAAATTACCCGGAAAATGTCATTATGGTGGGAAAGAAGGTCACTGGGCCAAGACGTGCAGGGCAAAACAGCAAGGTCGTGGCCGGGGAAGAGGACGCAGCCAGGGATACAATTCAGCCAACAAACCAGGCTTGTCACAAGATACCGACCTCATAGATGCATTTAAGTGACTGACAATAAAACAACAGAAGGAGTTACTTGGGATAGCAAAAAATGATTAGAGCCCACCCTGGCCCCCCTCCTCGCACTAATACAACAGAGGGGAGATGGGATATATATAACTGAGAGAGTGGGCGAGAAGGATGTGGACTGTCTTTTAGACACGGGCGGAATTAACATGTTTACCCCTACAATATGGAGACTTTTTGCCGTTGGATGGTAGGGCACGTACAGCCTATGGAGTTGGGGGCCATAAAATGGAAATTAAAAGGACAACACCGGCACTTATAGGGATGGGTCCACATGAACTAACCACGCAGTCTGGATAGGCCCAGTAGATCAACGCCTTTTGGGAATGGACGTTCTAATCCAAGTAGATTCATCGTTGCATTTCGAGGATGGTCGGGTGTCATGGTCAATTAGAACTTTGAAGAAAGAAGAATTGAAGGAACACCCGATATGGGCTAAAGATAAGAACGATTGTGGCCTACTCCAGATGGAGCCTGCATCATTTACTGGGACCAAGCCGCCATGCACTAAACAGTATCCCATCAGTCCAACTGCCATTGCGGGAATCTTACCGGTTATTGAGCAATTAGAGAAACAAGGGGTGCTTATTAAAACGCATAGCTCCTCCAATAGCCCCGTGTGGCCAGTACAGAAATCTAATGAGACTTGGCGTTTGACTGTCGATTATAGGAAAGCTAACCAGTGTATTGATCAAAAAGCTCCTTTGGTCGCAGATCCCTCCACCATTTTTAATGCCCTCAAACCGGAACATAAATATTTCTCGGTTATAGATATGGCCAACGGATTTTGGTCGGTGCCTCTGGCACCGGAGGTTCGACAGTGGTTTGCTTTCACGGTCCAAGGACAACAGTATACTTGGACCCGGTTACCGCAGGTTTTCCACAACAGTCCTACGGTATTCCACATGGCTTTACAAAGCCATTTGCAAGAATTACTTCCCCTGTCATCCACAGTCATCCAATATGTAGACGATATCCTGCTAGCTTCAAACACGGAAGAATAGCATGAACAAGATTTACAAGCTTTGCTGGACCACCTTTGGCTGAAAGGACATAAAGCCAGAATCGACAAAGCACAAATATCCCAAGAAGAGGTTGTATACCTGGGACAAAAGATTTCAGAAGGAAAGAGAGAACTTACCCAGGATAGAACTGCAGCCATTCAGGCTGCTAAAAAACCCACCACTATTCAGGAACTAAGGTCCTTTTTGGGATTGTGTAACTTTAACAGAAATTGGATTGACTCCTTCACACAGCTTGCTCAGCCACTGAATGATATCTTAAAGGGGAAACGTGCCTCTAAAGAAGCCATCACCCTCACTAAGGAACAGCAAGAGGCCTTCCTGAGTTTGAAAAAGGCTTTGTGTTCGGCACCGGCTCTGGGAATCCCCGACAGTGGTAAGCCATTTACCCTGTTTGTCCATGAGAAAGAAGGATGCATGACAGCTATACTGACACAAGAACATGGGGATCGACAAAGACCTATTGGCTATTATTCGGCAAAGCTGGATGCGGTAGCCCTCGGATGGGGAAGTTGCCTACGGGCCATGGAAGCTACATATCGAGCGGTAATGATCACTCCGGGTCTAGTCCTCGACCAAAAGCTGATTGTCAAGTGTCCCCACACCGTACATACTTTGCTGTCTATGAATAGAGTGTCTCAGGTGACGGCAGCAAGATGGACCTGCTGGACAGCAGTTTTGGAAGCTCCTAATCTCCATATCGTCAAGGCCAGCCCGGTTAATCCCGCAACTATGCTCCCGATGTCAGAATCGAGGGAGCAAGAGGGGGGAGAATGTGAAGAGCATGACTGTGTGGAGATTTTAAAAGAAACAGAACAAGCAGCCTTAGCAGCAGAGGAGCGAGCCTCTGCACAACCCAGACCTCATCCTGTTTACAGATGGTTCCTCCTTTGTTGACAATGGTACCAGAAAAGCAGGCTGGGCAGTTACAACCTTATATGAGGTAGTGGCAAAAGGATGTTTACCCTCAGGAACATCAGCACAACAGGCCGAGTTACAGGCCCTGTCAGAAGCATGTCAAATAGCAGAAGGACAGACAGCTAATGTCTACACCGATTCGCGTTATGCTTTTGGAGTCGCTCACGACTTTGGTCTGTTATGGCGGAAAAGAGGATTCCTCACTGCTGCTGGTACACCTATCCGAAATGGAAAAGAAGTCCGAGACTTACTGGAGGCCATACAATTACCTCAGGATGTGTCCATCCTGAAGTGTAAGGCCCATATCAAGGAAAATACCACGGAAGCACAGGGAAATGCCCTAGCCGACCAGGCAGCTCAAGATGCCGCCTCACAGGGCGTTCCCCCAGAAGAACCAACACAGATGTACAGATTGAAAGCACTCAGCACTCTGACACGAGACCTTCAAACAATGCAAGGCGAGTGCTCCCGAGAGGAAAAATGGACTTGGATTGAGGCAGGAATTAAGCTATGTGAAGATGGTGTCTGGAGACAAAGAGTTACCGACAAGCCAGTCGCGCCACAAGCGCTTATGCCTTTTTTAGCCCAACAGATCCACTTGTGGGGACACTTGGCCTCACAACAGATGATGTCATGGTTCCAGAAAAGCTGGTGGGGTCGGGGATTTAAAAAACACGGCCAGCTGGTACTAGACCGCTGTGTGGTCTGCCAGAAAAATAATTCTGGACCCATCACGGTAATGCCCCAACTGAGGCCCCCTGCCCCTGTCGGACATTCCAGCATCTGCAGGTTGATTATATATCTCTCCCTCCATGCCAAGGATACACGATCATTCTTGCCATGGTCGATAGATTCTCTAGATGGGTAGAAGCTGTCCCAACTAAAAGAGCCACAGCCAATCACACTGCAAAGGTCTTGTGTAAGGATTACATTCCCCGATGGGGAGTCCCGAGTAGCATTGACTCAGATCAGGGAACACACTTCACAGGTGCTGTCTGCCAAGAAGTCTGTAGGTTACTGAACATTACGTGGGATTTACACTGTCCTTATCATCCACAATTATCAGGACAAGTAGAGCGAATGAATCGAACTCTGAAACAACAGCTTGCCAAATATCACCAAGAAGGAATACCATGGCCCCAGGCACTACCAATAGTGCTATGTAGCATTAGGGCAACCCCGAACAGAACTACAGGTCTAAGCCCATTTGAAATTATAACAGGAAGACCCATGTCGCTGCCAGGAACTATCGATTTACGGAAAGCTGATGTTCACTTAATGAGTGACACTTTGTTATCATACTGTCAAAACCTAACCAATGCTATTAGTTCTGTTTCCCGACAGGTATCGGCAGCTTGGGGTAATCCACCCGAAGGAGGACACGACATCATCGCGGGAGTCTGGGTTTATGTGAAAAAATTGCATAAAGAACCTTTGGGTGCCAAGTGGGAGGGACCTTATCAAGTGTTATTGACCACCTAGGCAGCTGTTAAAGTCCAAGGAAAGAAAGCCTGGATCCACGCTTCACACGTTAAACGAGCACCCGTAACTGAAGCTGAAATCTAATAAGGACAGTAACTTTTTGCCAAAATGTATAAATTTAATGTATTACTGATTGTAGGTATTCTAGGCATTTGCCTACTTCTTACTAGCCGACCCTCTGCACCAAAGGGAAATAGTAGGGTAGCAAGAGAATTACATGTAAATACCTTTTTATATATGTCCTACATTTATGCCAAACAAGGTAACAATTTTAGTTGTTGGGTATGTGCGCATATTCCTATTCACTCAAAGGGAGGGATTCCCTTGAGGCCAGTTCCCTTGAATATCTCGGAAATGGCTGAGTGGATAATTAATCAAAACAAAACAGGCAATGCGTTTCAGAATACGGAAAACTGGGCACGTAAATGGAAGTCAGCAGGTTACAATCTGACTACCTTAGAAGGGGGATACCAACCGTGCTACAATAATTCCAAACGGCCCCCATTTTTTGTTATCACTAATACAACGGGAATAGGAAGACCGGGTGAATCGGTCTGTCTGATTAGAAACATCAAAGGAGGCCAAAATATGGGGTATAGTAACTGCTCCCGGAATTATAATATAATCAAGCCACGGAACCGTCCAAACTGTGGGAATTTTTAACGTAACGGGGATTCTGAATAAAACAGATGGAAAAGCCTGGACAGGCCCCGGAGTGTTGCTGACAAAGAAATAGCTAACCGTCATTGCCTATAATGGCACCTATTGGGTGTGTGGCCATAAGGCTTACCCTTGGCTGCCCCAGAATTGGATGGGTTCCTGCTATTTAGCCTACATTGTGCCTTATATGTATCATATAAAGTCACTGTTGGAACATTTACACCGTCCTAAGAGAGCTATCACAGAAACAGAGAGGTTCTTTGCCATTCTGATCCCCAGATATGGGACCGCCAGACTGGCAAGGGAATCCATTAACATGGCATCCGTTGTGGAATGGGTAGCCAATGATAACTCAGAGGCCCTAGTTAAAATCAATGCAGAAATGATAGCAATCCGCACAGTAGCCCTACAGAATAGACTGGCCCTTGATTACATCCTGGCTGAAAAGGGAGGTACTTGCGCCCTACTCGGAACTGAATGTTGCACATATATCCCAGATAGCTCCGAAGAAATTACCCACTTAGCGGAGCATATTCAAAAGGAGGTAGAAAAACTTAAGCAACCCCCATCATTCACTTTGTGGAGCGGAGCCACTGAATGGCTAGGTTCAATAGGAACTTCATTGATGGAAGGTTTAATTCTAGTTGTTGTAATTATTTTACTTTTATATTATTTGTTTATGTTGATTAAATGTTGTTGCAACCAGGCGGCTGTAGCTACTGTCCCGCATGTGAGACACCTTGCAGGTCCCAGCAGACCGTCTGTACATGGCACAAGGGTATGTTATGCTTAAGGGAAGATTGTTTACTGGTTGAATTAAGATATTGATTTGGATTAAATTGGAATAAGGTTAATTAACCTACTAAAACTAGATTTCCATTGTGGCCACGATGGAACTCGGGTTGGTGTAAATTTGTGTGGAAGCTACTAGTCCGGACATGTGCTGAAACACATCAACAAATTTTAGAAGGAAACTCTATTAACATGTATGAAATTATTTTGCAAAATGTTTAACCAGTGATACCTGAAGTTTTATGATTCAGTTTGTGAAAGAATCAAAGGGGGGATTGATAGAGAATTCAAGCTCTGCAGCCTGGCTGCAGTTTTGAGAAAACACAGACCACATTGCATTAAGTCATCAATCAACTTGCCATTTTAGGACCTTGGGTACGAGCCAATTAAAGGTTAACAGACTATCAATTGAGCCAATAAGGTCAAAGAAGTTGAGTTCTTTTCTGTAAATTGAACCAGGTATAAGTACAGCCATTTTGGCCATGTGGTCTCAGAAGGACAAAGGCCTGGCTTAAAGCCAGAAGCTTGTTGCTGCTGCCAGAATAAAGTTACATTAAAACTACAACCGGAGTTTGTATTTCATGGGAAATTAAGAGATCTAACAGGAGTGGACAAGAGAGAGCCTTGTTTTGAGCACCCTTTTCATGAGCAGCTCGGCTGGGGGAACCCCAGTGAGCAAGTGGGGTCTGGTGCGGTAGCTGAGCAGGGCTCGGGACAGGCGGGTCTGCAAGGAGTCTTCCGACACATTTTTCAGCTTTGCTTGATGGTTAGGACTGCCCGTTCTGCCTGGTCATTGGATGTGGGCTTGAACATCGCAGATGTGACGTGCTTGATCCCATTGCAGGTCATGAATTCCTTGAATTCAGCACTGGTGAAGCATGGCCCATTGTCGCTGACAAGGACATCAGTCAGGCCGTGCGTGACAAACATGGCTCCTAGGCTTTTGATGGTGGCAGTGGACGTGCTTACAGACATTATTACACGTTCAATCCATTTTGATTAAGCATCCACAACAACCAAAAACATTTTGCCAAGAAACGGGCCCGCAAAGTCAACGTGGATCCTAGATCATGGTTTGGAGGGCCATGACCACAAACTTAGCTGTGCCTCTCTGGGTGCATTGCTCAGTTGAGAGCAAGTGTTGCATTGGCGCACGCATGACTCTAAATCTGAGTCGATGCCGGGCCACCACACATGGGATCTGGCTATAGCTTTCATCATTACTGTGCCTGGGTGGGTACTGTGTAGATGTGTATGAATGTTTCCCTGCCTTTCTTAGGCAAAACCACGCGATTTCCCCACAAAAGACAGTCCGCCTGTATGGACATTTCATCTTTCCGCCTCTGGAACGGCTTGATCTCTTCATGCATCTCTGCTGGGACGCTGGACCAGCTCCATGGAGGACACAGTTTTTTTACAAGGGACAGTAAAGGATCCTGGCTGGTCCAGGTCCTGATCTGGCAGGCCGTAATGGGTGACTTTTTGTTTTCGAATGCATCCATAACCAAGACCAAGTCTGCAGGCTGTGCCATTTCCACCCCGGTGGTGGGCAATGGTAACCGACAGAGCATCAGCGCAGTTCTCTATGCCTGGTCTGTGGTGGATTACATAGTTGTATGCAGACAGCGTGAGTGCCCATCTTTGGATGTGGGCAGAGGCATTGGTGTTAATCCCTTTGCTCTCTGAGAATATCGATATGAGCGGCTTATGGTCAGTTTCTAGCTCAAACTTGAGACCAAACAGATACTGGTGCATTTTTTTCACCCCGTAAACACATGCCAGAGCTGCTTTTTCAATGATGCTGTGGGCCCTTTCGGCCTTGGACAAACTCCTGGATGCATAGGCAACTGGTTGCAATTTTCCCGATGCGTTAGCTTGTTGTAACACATACCCGACCCCGTATGAAGACGCATCGCAAGCTAGCACTAAACGTTTACATGGGTTATACAGAACAAGCAATTTGTTGGAACGTAACAGATTTCTGGCTCTCTCAAAAGCAGCCTCTTGTGATTTCCCCCATACCCAGTCGTCTCCCTTGCGTAACAACACATGTAGAGGTTCTAGCAAGGTGCTTAACCCGGGTAGGAAATTACCGAAATAGTTGAGTCCCAGGAACAACCGCAGCTCCATCACGTTCTGTGGTCTCGGGGCGTTCTTGATGGCTTCCGTCTTGGCGTCGGTGGGTCTGATGCCGTCTGCCGCTATTCTTCTCCCTAAGAACTCAACCTCTGGCAACCACCACGTTGCAGAGGAGGATCGATCCATGGTGGATCAGGCTGAACTAGGGACTCAAACCGAGGTGGCAGAAGTGTACAGGGTACACACCTTCACCACAAAATGTCCACCGTTCATGCTAAAAGTTGAACTGAATGAAATTCCAGTATCCAGGGAACTGGACACGGGTGCGAGTCAATCTACCATGAGCAAAAAGGCCTTCGACAGACTGTGGTGCAACAAGGCACACAGGCCCAAGCTTGGCCCCATTCATACCAAGCTAAGAACTTACACTAAAGAGCTGATCCCTGTTATTGGCAGTGCAGCAGTAAAAGTCTCCTATGATGGAGCAGTGCACGAACTCCCACTACGGATTGTACCAGGAGCATTTCAACCTGAGTCCCACGCGATATAGCCGACTTAGAACCTCTGCCAGGTTCTGCAAGTGTTCGATGGTTTCCTGACCTGTGACCAGTATGTCATCCTGGAAAACCACGGTGCGCAGAACCGACTTTAGCATGCTCTCCATGTTCCTTTGGAAAATTGCCGTGGCAAATCGAATCCCAAACGGGCATCTATTGTCGATGAACAGACCTTTGTGCATGTTGATACAGGTGAGGCCTTTCGAAGATTCCGCCAGCTCCTGCGTCATGTAGGCCGAGGTGAGGTCCAACTTGGTGAACGTCTTTCCTCCAGCCAGGGTCGCAAATAGGTCGTCTTCCTTGGGTAGCGGGTACTGGTCCTGTAGCGAAAAATGGTTAATCGTTACTTTATAGTCCCCACAAATTCTGATCGTGCTGTCGCCTTTGAGAACCGGAACAATCGGACTGGCCCACTCGTTGATGATGCCACCGGCGCGATGATGCCTTCTCGCTGCAGCCGATCCAGCTCAATTTCCACTTTCTCTCACATCATATATGGCACCGGCTGTGCCTTGTGGTGGATGGGCCGTGTATCAGGAACCAAGTGGATCTGCACCTTGGCCCCCGAGAAACTTCTAATGCCTGGCTCAAACAACGAAGGGAACTTGCTCAGAACCTGGGCACAAGAGGCGTCATCGATGGATGAGAGCGCTCGGATGTCGTCCCAGTTCCAGCGGATTTTTCCAGCCAGCTTCTGCCGAACAGTGTGGGGCCATTTCCTAATACAATCCATAGTGGGAGTTCGTGCACTGCTCCATCATAGGAGACTTTGACTGCTGCACTGCCAATTACAGGGATCAGCTCTTTAGTGTAAGTTCTTAGCTTGGTATGAATGGGGCCAAGCTTGGGCCTGTGCCTTGTTGCACCACAGCCTGTCGAAGGCCTTTTTGCTCATGATAGACTGACTCGCACCCGTGTCCAGTTCCATGGATACTGGAATTCCATTCAGTTCAACTTTTAGCATGATCGGTGGACATTTCGTGGTGAAGGTGTGTACCCTGTACACTTCTACCACCTCGGTTCGAGTCCCTAGTTCAGCCTGATCCACCATGGATCGATCCTCCTCTGCAACGTGGTGGTTTGCAGATTGTCTGCACATTTGCTGGAGACATCCCATTGTTCCACAACCTTTGCATACATAGTGTTTGAAATGGCATTGATGGGCTCGATGATCACCTCTGCACGCCAACAAGGTGTTAACTGCCTCGCATTAACAATTGATGGCGGACTCTGGGTCATCTGAGGTCGTGCAGCTGCCAGCGTGTACGTTCTGCCATATGCATTCCTGCCTGAAAACGACGTTACTTTGTGTACAGTACTAGCCGAAACCTCTTTATGCTGTGAAATGTATTTGTTGTTATCACTGGTGGACATAAATGCCTGGGCTATGTTCAGATTCGGTGTTTCAACAGTCAATAGTTTGCGAAGGATAAACTCATGGCTAATGCCAAGCACAAAAGCGTCTCTTAGCATTTGCTCAAGGAATCCATCGAATTCGCAATGTCCTGCAAGGTGCCTTAGTTCGGCGACGTAGCTCACCACTTCCTGGCCTTCAGACCGTTGACACGTGCGATACCTTGCCATCAAAACGCTTTCCTTTGGATTTAGGTGCTCCCGGACCAGCTTACATAGCTCTTCATAGGATTTGGTTGTTGGTTTCACCAGAGCTAGAAGATTTTTCATGCGGCCATAGGTTGTTGCCCCACAGACAGTAAAGAGGATCGTCCTTCGTTTGGCAGCATTTTCGTCCCCTTCCAGTTCATTGGCCATGAAGTATTGGTCGAGTCGCTCCATGAAGTCCTCCCAATCGTCCCCCTCTGAGAATTTCTCCAGGATACCAACAGTTCTTTGCATTTTCATGTGGTTGTTGGTTATCTTGTCGCCAGTTGTTAAGCTCATAATAAAGTAATGCAACTGAGTACTGTAGACAATGATTAAGTGTGATCTTAGCTCCTTTATTCAAACTCCAGATTGCTGGTACAGCATGGGAGGCTTGCTTATATACAGTGCTCCCAAGGGATGCTGAGATTCCTTGGGACTCCAACATGTAGGCCCTCTGGTGGCGGTATGATACAGGTTGCCTAGGGTTGTATACATAACATTAATTAAAGTATAAAATTGCATTTTCTTTTTCTGGTGGATCTTTTTTCTGTCTCCTCATTGCTCTTTTGATGTACACTCTCTGGTTCATTTCCTGCACTTGTATTCACAATTCCTGCTTAACTGTCCTCATTTAATTTCCTGTACACTGATTTTAGTGCTTGAGCTCCAAACCAGCCTTCAGCTATCATTTATTTTAAATTGATATGTACTTAACAAAAGGTGTTTTTAAGAATATTCTTCACAGAATCTTTTTTTGTCTTGGGTGGGCAGATTGCCAACCAGAATCCAGTAGTGGGAAAAATTTAAATGACATTGTCAGTGGAGTTCATATGGCCAATTAAGTGTTTGCTCCATTGATCATGGCATCCATTTTCTTTTGTATCTTAAATGGAATGACAACATGATCGAGACAGGTACAGATTTGTCCATGGTAGATACTGGGAGCACAAAGACTTGAGAAATTATACTGGACTATCCAAAGGAATATTAAAACAACTGACTCCACTCCATCTAGACTCTTATTGGTCAAACAATAGCAGACAACCTATTGTATTTGTTTGTCACTATATCACATGTTGCTTAGGAAACTGGATGAAGGAGCAAGTGGGCAGGAATAACCAATGACTGTTACCTTCCAACTCACCTTCAAAATGATGGTACTAGCAGAGTAATAAAAACACCGTTCCATATTTTTTTTTAAATAATTATTTAGCAGATTTCTTTGCGATAGAATTTCAAAATTAGTGATTCCACCATGAGCTGCACCAAATTATCATACCTGGAACATTTTTAATGAACTTGTGTTCCCAGGCCAGATAAGCAGTGTAGCAAAATGTTCCATCATTTGTCCAAAAAGTCGGGGTTGTGTCGTGGACGCAGCTCTGCAGCAAAGAGACAGTAGATAGCTGAGAGAAAAAAAACCTTTTTTGACATTCATGAAACACTGTAAAGACATTTCAATAAGAATCTTATATATATATATATATATTTCTCTTTTAAGGACAAACTTTTAGCATTTTTTATATTAATAGGCAACTGGAACACCGGATACCAAATGTCATGGTCCCAAAAGCTGGAAATTGTGAGCAAGTTTAGCTATGTGCTAACCTGTACATGCATGTGACCATCTGTCAGCTATGTAATCTTGTAAAATGTAGTTCAACCCCAAATAGGAGAGAGAAAATATAATACTAGTGTATATGGACTTTTAGAGCAAGAAAATATATCAATTCCAAAGTGATGATATATAACAGAGGCATTTTACTTGAAATCATGCAAAAACTTTACATCAAATTATATGAATAATGCTTTTGAGAAGGTATAGAGACTAACAACTTGGATGATTGAGATATTGGGAATTTAAGTTATGAGGAACGGTTATGTAATTAGAACATGCTTTCTTTAGAAAAGAGACATTGATGATTGGAGATTTTAAGATTATTAAGGGAATTGACAGGCAAATAATTTGCTATGGCAAAAGTTGAAATTTGGAAGCTAGGAATAAGAAGGGAATGTAAGTGGAACTTTTTTTACACCAGAGATAATATATATTTGGAAAAGTTACCAGGGAAAGCCACTGAAGTGGATGAAATGATGGGTTCAAGAAGCTATTTGGAAGAATGAAGAGTTTGCATTCATACAGCACCTTTCCCAACTCAGGATGTCGCAAAGAGCTTCATAGTGAATGAAGTACTTTTAAAGAGTAGTCGCTGTTGTAATGGAAGGAGGCGTAAAGTCAATTTGCACTCAACCAGGTCCCACAAATATCAATGAGATAAATGATAAGGTAATCTTAAAATGATTAGTGATGTCTGTGTAGGGATAAATGTTGTCCAGGATCCCTACTCTTCTTTGAAATAGTGTCATGTGATCTTTTACATCACCCCGAGGGAAGATGGGGCCAGTTTAATATGTCATCCTAAAGATGGCACCTCAGAGTATAGCACTCCCTCAGTACAGCACTGAAGTGTCAGACTGCATAATATGCTCAAGTCTTAGGTTGTGGGATCAAGCTCCATGCCGAATAGGCAAGAGAGTTACCACTGAGTCTAGGCTAACACTTCAGAAGTGTTGCTAGCAATAGAAAGAGTTGAGGGATATGGTGGGGCTTATACTGCCTTAGTAATTGAAATCTGGTAACTAGAGATGTAAAAACACCTCTTTTTCAAATAGTGCTATGAGATCTTTTGCATTCACCCGAGAGGGTAGATGGGATTTCAGCTTAACTGAAAGATGGCACCTCCAATAGTACAACACTCCCAATAGTGCACTGAAATAGCAGCCAATATTATGTGCTCAAATCTGTGAATGGGACTTGAACCCAAAACCTTTTGACTCAGAAACAAGTGTGCTACCACTGAGTCAAGTTTGACCCATCCATCAACCTGTGTTCCATGTTTTTTCTTTCAGGTAACAAAGACCGCAAGCTGACACAACTTATGGATGCTAGCCAATCCCCCGATTTCTCTTCTCCCTTATTTTGGCCCTATCTCTCCGCACTCCTATCTGCATGCCTGTTTTCTGGATTGTTACTATTCCTTCTGACCTTCACCTTTCTGATCTGGAACAATCTGTCCTCAGCAGGGGCCTTTGCTTCATCTCTCTACATATACCCCTCAACACTTTCTGAACTTGACATGGTGCTGAGTTATTCTTTCACCACCTTTGCTTCCGTACTTTTTTCTTGGCCTGAAGACTCCTCCCATTTACTAATCCCTTTTTATACTTCCTACTTTCTCCAGCCTCCTGGACACCTCTCGCTGGCCTCTTGCCTCTCTCGATTTTTTTCATCAAGAACTGCTGCAGCAATATCACCGTCTGTTTCTCCAATCCAGTCTCAGGATTGGAATTGAGGCTACAAATTCAGTCATCAAATCTGTTGACAAAGGAGTTGTCACAAGGTAGAAGGACTGCTCTACCTGGCTGAGGCAGAATGCCAACTGCTCTGCCAATCTAACATTGGACTGTGACACCACAGCTGAATATCCAAAAATTATTCCTGACAGTCACCGACCTCATTGTTTTCTGGCAAACTTCCTTCCCCTTGTTTCTTAACCATACACAGCATATTTCGACTCCAAAGGTCTGCCTATGATGATGAGCTTATTTCTACCTGCTGCCAAACATAAACAGGAATGTCCCAGTAGACTCATTGTTTCATACCACCTAAATCCATGGTTCTTCTGATGCTCTCAGCCATCTTGGGGGCTAAAAAACCTTAAATTGTCGATCTTTTCATCATAGATGTGCAATCCTTTTATGCCTGCATGTTTCAACAGGTCTGTCATCCATCCCTCATCTATCATTGCCCTTCTCAGTCTATCTGAATTTGTTCATTCTGAACAACTTTTTCTTTAAGTCCACTCACTTCCTCCAGATAAAATGCCAATATGAGCTTTGTCCCATCCATGTCCGTCTTTGTGTAAGATATGTGGAACACTTTGTTTTAATCCCTGATCTTTTTCTGTTACATTGATCACTCAGCTTTCTATTTTCACACAGGATTTTAGGAAACCACTTGTAATTTCACCCAAATCTTTAATTTGGATAAGCTTTCTAAGTTTTGGAAGGAAACAAACAAGGAATTCAATGAAAACTCAATGGAAAGTCACTGAAGGGTATGAATGAATAGACATGTATGGGTTCAAATAATTGGGGCCAGAAATTCGGGAATTAGCGATTTCACCTGTTTTTGGGCGATAATCGTGGAGTTTTTTTTAGTGTCGGGTTAGCGTTATCGCTGGAAGTTGCAAAATTCGTCAAACGGTGACTGCCGATAGCGATAGTGCTAAATCCAGTCTTGCACAATGGAATTTGTGATGCGGAGCCGAAACTTGCGATGAAAAAAACGGACTTGCGCATGCACAAATGTTTTTTCTGACACTTTTTTCCTCCGATTTTTTTCTTCCCGCGATTCTGGTCAGCTGTTAGGGTGAGCCGTACATCCAAGTACTTTTCACAAACCAAGCAGCCACGATGGAAGGGGTCTCCAGCAGGCAGAGAGCTCAAAAGTTTAGCTATGAAGCAAATGAGGCCCTGATTGCAGCTGTCCAAACCAGATGGAGGGTATTTAATAGGAGGGGTGCTGGAAAACCCCTCCCAGCTGTGCAAAGGCAATTGTGGACCAGCGTGGCAGAGGAGGTCTCCTCAGTCAATAATACCAAGAGGGACCATCACCAAAGTAGAAAAAGTTCAATGACCATTGCAGGGTCGTGAGAGTAAGTAATATTTTTATTCATGCATTCCTTCATTACTTAAATTGTAAATCTCACATATGTTGGTATATGCAGGCTTAGTGTTGCACATTATTTGCCATGAATGATCGTTGCATATTGGTAAGACTGCTTTTTGACATCTTAAAAGATGTTTCTGTACTTCGATGTCTTCCTCATGAACAATGTGCAACTACCGGAGCCATTAAACAGAGGATTGTATGAAATGCACACAGTATGGTATAAGTGTTTTGATGGCTATCTATGTGTGCCACAAGAGCAGGTAACCATTTGTCATCTTTACAGGCAAAGTTTTCACATAACCGCCGGGAGCAGCACAGGCGGTGGTCCACCCCAGACACTGCCGTTAACGGATCTGGAGGAGCACGTGGCAGCTCTGATTGGTGCCTCAGGGAGGTCCACTATCCGTGAGGGTGCTGACCCCCCGTTCGATAGTGAGGGTAAGTCCTGCACACTCCTTGGGCTAGGTTGGAGCAATGTCTTACAGTGCCCCGACCCTAGCCCACGGACAATGTCATGCAGGGTCTGTGGGCTACATATGCAGTTGCGCCAGTCCTTTAAATGAGCCTGTGTTATGTGACCTTCCTCATGTCACCCTGTCCCCTTCCCTGCTGCTAACCACTCGGCTGTTGTTTTCTATTTTCAGATGAGGAGACGCCAAATCGGCCAATGGAAGCACCACAAAGACACCGAGGACGAGAAACCTCCACGGGAAGAGGAAACTTGAAGCTATTCCGGGGTGGGGGGAGCGAGCCAATGCAATCGACACCTCTTTTACCTGCGGCGGCCAGTAGCTCTGAGCAGGAAGACACATTCTCAGGCTGTCCTCAATCCGAGGCCCCGGGTCTAAGTGGCGTGCAGTCACGCACTCCCAGGGTTGAATCCTGTATGCCGTCTCTCCGGCGGGTGAGTCGGCAAAGCCAGTCTGCTGACAGACGGGCGGACGCACACCTAGACATGGTGGGACTGTCCAGGGAGAGCATCCAGCTCAGCCGACATCCAGAGGTCTTGGTTGCTTTTCCCGCGAGCATTGTAGCAGCACTATTGGCGGACACGAGAGAGGTCATGTCTCAGATTGTCGCGGCTGTCAATGACTACGGCAAATTGATGGTCTCGACATTTGGCACTACAGACCCACATCACCTGTGATTAGCAAGGCCGAGCAAGAGGCTCGCTACTCAGAAGCCGGGCCTTTGATACCCCGAGCTTCTCCAGGGATCCACACATGCCATTGTTTATCCCCCTTTTAGAGGAGGACTCTGGCCGTGTTGCTGCATGACATCTTGGTACCACCTTGGGTACGGTCATTTTGTGAGGGAGGGGTGTCAGGACGAGGGGTGGGGGAAGGAGGGGCCGCAGGTAAAAGACATTCGGTGCAGGGGTTGTTCTTTTGTTCTTTCATTATTTAGTTGCTATTTTGTTTTATAAAAGTTTTCAAAGTTTCCTAATTCTGTTAAATTATTAAAAGTTCACAATAATGTTTAATAAATTTTATTCCAGTTTCCAAATTACGTTTACAATGTTTAATAAATCTTATTCAAGTCACTATGTTAAATACATTATTTTGTTCATCTTAACCATCCCTGTGTAGTGTCTCATTTGCAGAATAAGAGGGGAAAATAGTCGACATAGTGGGCAGGCAATGGTAAAACGTGCCGTTCACTGTTCAAGCAAAGCTTGAACTGCTGACGTAAGGCTTTTGCAGTGGCAAAAGCTCCATGAGGCCTCCCCTATGGTGGGGGTGGGGGTGGGGATGGGTTCATCATCAGGCTCCTCGTGGTCGTCGTCGTCCTCCTCCTTCTCGTCATGGTCCTCCTCCCACTCCCCTCTCTCCTGAGGTGGTCCTGCTGTCCCCAGTGGCAAATCCTGTCCCCTCATGATGGCTAAGTTGTGTAGGGGGTGGTAGGTCTGTCAGCTTGCCTTCCTGACCCAGAGTGGTTGCGAGTCACTCCCACTCCCTGGTTCTCGAGCATGGATTTATTAATCAGGGTGTGATAAAGTGCAGCAGACAACTGTTTTGTACAAAGAAGATATGGATTTTATTCAAGAAAGCAAATAACACAAATACACTCCAATAAAACTGTAAAATTTTACAAAGGGGTTCTAAACAATGGGGAATACTTTATTACAGGTAATAAACACAACAGAAATACCTCCCACCTCCCACTCACTCTCTAACTAGGTCAAACTCTAGGACACCAGGGATTCATGCTCACCAAATCCTTTCCTTTGACAGCTAGGGCTGTTTCGCGGTTTCGGGGTTCTTTGGTTCTGGCCGGTTTGCCTTGCCATATCCCGGACGTGGTAGAAGACCTCTGCTGCGTATTGAAGCCAGTTGGGGCAAGTTCTTTTCTTCGATTTTGCGATGTTTCTTCCTGTGGTTTCTCACCGTGTGCTCTTGGTCTTGTTGTTCTGAAGTGTTGGTCAGAATAGTTCTTTCTGGATGGTCAGAATAGAGATAGATCTCTTGGTATGATAGGCCCTCAATTGTACTCGGAGAGGCTCCTTAATCTTTGCGCCAAATCTAACGTTTCCTTTGTTTAGTTAAGTGTTTTTAATCTAGCGCTGATAGACTTTCCTGAGCTGACGAGCTCTTGTCAATTGTTGAAATTATTCTTTGGTTTCGAGTTGCAATTGTTAAAGTTAGTTTCTGGTGTTGAGTTGTCTGCCTGAGTCCTAGCTTTCTATACAGGCTGGAAAGGTGATTAGCATTATGCATGTGTTGGATGGGTTCTGTGCTTGGACTAAAACTGCACTTCCTTGGATCGATTGTTGAAATGTAAATGTCTTCTAGGGGGCAGCTTTAAGGGTAAATAGTTCTCCAGACAATTTGATTAGCTCCAATATCCAAGCTTGCGCTTCAGAGGTTGAACGCACCCCTGGTCTTGTAGCTCTTTTCTCACAGACCCAACATGCACCTTTTTAAAATCCCAAACTTAGTTAAAACTCGTAGATTTCTTCCATGGGCATTTTAGGATCCCAAACTTTCTGCTTAATAGTCCCAAATCGAATTTCCTTTTCAGTGAATCCAAACACTGGGGGGGTTTCCACAAATTTTGGAATTTTACAGTTGTGTAGCATGCAGCACACCACAATGAACTCAGCGACCTGCTGCGGACAGTATTGCAGGTAGCCTCCAGAGTGGTCCAGGCATTGGAAGCGTGCTTTTGAGCACTCCAATTGTCTTTTTGACAATGTTGCGTGTGGCTATATGACTGTCATTATAGCGATGCTCGGCTTGTGTCTGAGGGTTCCGGAGGGGAGTCATGAGCCAGGTGGCAAAGCCGTAATCTTTATCCCCAGCATCCAGCTCTGGCCTTGTGGTTGACGCTTGAACAGGCATGAGACACTGCTCTCACGCAAGATGAAAGCATCCTGGATGCTCCCTGGAAATTGTGCATTTACTGCAATGATGTGCTGAGTATGGTCGCAGATGATCTGTACGTGCAGGGAGTGGAATCCCTTTCAGTTTCGATAAACCTCTGGATCCTCCAAAGGTGCTTGCTGGGCGATTAATGGCAGCCTGAACTTTGGGGAAGCCAGCAATTCGTGCAAAACCTACAGCCCTCTCATTCTGTGCCTCCTTGGTCATTGGGATGTTTATAAAGTCCATCCTGCGTGCGTACAGTGCAGTAGTCATCTGGCAAGTGTAGCGTGCTGCGAGATGGAGCATATGTCCCCTGCTGATGCCTGAAAGGAGCCGGAGACATAGAAGGCAAGTGCCGCAGTCACCTTCACCTCGATGAGCAGTACAGACCTAATGCTGGTAGGCCTGCCTTTGAGTTGGCATATCTCTGTGACCACCTCTTTTCGGAAGCGCAGCCTTCGAACGCACTGAGAGTCAGATAGCTGCATGTATGAGCGCTGTTCCCTGTAAACTCGTGGGGGGTAAGGCCTCTTCCCCTACGTCTGCGACCTCTTCAATTACACTCAAAATGCTCTTGAATAAGCCATCTTCCAGCTCGATGCTGCATACAAAAAACCAATCAGGAATAATGGCAGAGATATAATAGCCCCCATTCTTTTAAATGTCCTTAAAAATGAACTATGAACTAACATAAAGCCTTCCCTCCAAATCCTTTTATGCAATAAACTTCTGCTCTGTTTTTCAAGATGGCGCCATTAGCACTGAGTGACCCCTGTATTCAACCTAGTAAGACTTGATTTTTTTCAGGCATGTGTTCAGGCCGGTGAATTTTCCACTCCTGGCGATAGTGCCGCACTACACGCCGATTGAAGTCATAAATTCAGGTCGGTGATCATTTTTAGCGCCAGCACAAAACTGCTGCTGAATTTTCCGTTCGGGCGCTAAATTTTATGTGACTAGTGGCAAAAAAAATTACTTTTTCAGCTTCGCCATGTTGCTAAACGGGCACAAACCTGTCACATTTCTAGCCCATAATTTTCCAAAAGTGCAGTTTGAATTTAAATTTTAGAAAAGGGGCAAGGAATACAAAAATAAAAAAATGTAATGGTAAATTTTTACTCACCACTGGTTAGGCCAGAGTTAGAGTATGGTGTGCAATTATGGGTGCTCTAGTATAGAAAGGACACAAAGCTCCACTGATACAATAAGACTTGAAATACCAGCACTATTCCCATTAGAGCAGACATCACTAAGAGATTTGAGGTTTTTTAAATTATGAAGATTTATGGTAGGCTCAATTCCCCAATCAGTGATGGTGATCAAATTTAAATGGTCACAGGAATCGGGTAGGTGTCATTTCTTTCTGCAGAGGGTTGCTGGAATATTGAATGCATTGCTACAGAGAATGGCAGTGACCATTACATATTTCAACAAAAGTTCAATACTTAAAGCAGAAGAAACTGGGCTGTTTGTAGGAGAGCAAGGTAGAGAGATTAGTTTTAGATTGCTCTAACAAAGAATCAGCATATACTGGCCACCTTCAATGGTTTTCCCCACATTACAACAGTGACTACATTCAAAAAAGTACTTAATTGGCTGTAAAATTCTTTGAGAAAGGTACTATATAAATGCAAGTCTTTCCTTCTAATGTTTATGCTGGAGTAGAGACGACTCGGTGACCTTACTGAAGCATTTTACATCCTAAAGGGTACAGACATGAAATCAGTGCCTTAGTCACAGATTCTAAAACAAGGGGACATAGCCTCAAACTGAGAAGGCAAAAAGACAGTTTTGATTTAACTACACAGGGTGGTGAATGGATTGCCCAAGGGGGAAGTACAGGCTGATTATAGAAACAAATTTGGGAGAATTGGGACAAGCCTGATAGTCTAATGTCCTTTTCCAACAACTTGTATTTATATAGTGCCTTTAATGTCGTAAAACATCCCAAGGTGCTTCACAGGAATGTTCTTAAACAAAATTTGACACAACCACATAAGGAGAAATTAGGGCAGATGAAGAGGTAGGTTTAAGGAGCGTCTTAAAGGAGGAAAGAAGTAGAAAGGCGAAGAGAAATTCCAGAGCTTAAGGCCTAAGCAGCTCAAGGCACAGCCACCAATTAAAATCAGGAATGCTCCAGAGGCCAGAATTGGGAGATATCTCAGGTGGGGGTGGGGGCACAGTGGGGCTGGAGATTGAGAGAGAGAGAGATAGGGAAGGGCAAGGCCAAGGCCATGGAGGGATTTGAAAACAAGGATGAGAACTTTTAAATTGTGTTGCTTAACCGGGAGCCAATGTAGGTCGGCGAGCACAGGGGTGATGGGTGAACGGAGCGGGCCTGTCCTAACTCGTACACAGCACTACTGTTAATCCGAGACTAAATGAGAGAGAGAAAAATTAGCCATTTATAAGCAAGTAAATTAATCATTGGATTGCATGTCCACCTAAACAGGTAGGTGGGGTTTTGGTTTAATGAGAAAGATGCAATTCCAATAATGCAGCACACCCTCAACATTCCACAGAAGCATTTAATAGAAAACCAGAAGTTACACTTATGTCAGTCCTAAATGAATATACAAGAGAGCAAACTGATCAAATTCCAATTTGTTAAAGGGTGTTTTGCTGGGAAAGGGGTGAGGAAGAGGTGCAATTGTACCTAAATGAGCAGTCGACAATACACTGCAAATACCATGTAATGCTTAGTGCTGCCATTCTTACCTAAAAAGATATTAGTATCTGAGAGTGAGGCACAAACTGACAACCTGAATTATAACCCTGGAATGAAATGAACAGAATAGTTGTGTGCAGTGTGGTCGAGGTGAGGGTAGTAATAACACTGGTATACTATAGAATGAGAAATGGTGGTTGTTACTGTACCATGTGTAGAATATAGAGCGAGAATAATGGACTGAAAATTCCAGCCTCACTGGGTCCGTACGAAGTGAGCACGGACCCAAGAGGCCTTGCAAAAGCTGGTTCTTGAGGCGCAATGCGCTGCACCGAGAATCGGCTTTTCTGATCTGTCAAAATTTCTTCTACACATCTCCGGGAGAAGGACATCTGCACGGGAGAGATTGGGTTATTTGTCTAACCAGTGGTCAACGAATGTCCTTCAAACTATAATGCAAACAGTCCGAATCCAGAGTAGGTTTCAGTGCAGCAATACTCAGCATCGCACCCAGGTTTGAGTCCCATTGCACACCATTCGTAATTTAAGCTAGGTCAAGGGCGAGATGCCAGGTGGAGACTATGGTTAAAGGGAACGGCAGTAATATTTGGGTAATCCCAGCACTAGACGCCAGCTACATGGGCAGTGCTTAGAGACATCTCTTACTGGTATACATTGGGCCACATGAAACTTAGTCCTTCCCCATTGTAAATGAATGTCGAAAAACAATGGCATTAAGTAATTTAGAGACAAACATCACAATCATAATACAATCTAAATTTTAATTTCTTTGAATAATTGTTTTACACCACATTCTTAAAACATTCAATTTTATGCAAACCTTAAAGCTGAATCACATAATTAAATGTATTCAAGTCCACAAAACAATTGACACTGGGCTCCTTTTGATATGAAGACAAAACTAAAATGTGGACCATAGCTTAAATATTAAGCAACTAAGCAAAAACCAGTGGAGAGCAAATACAGTACTACATGTAAAAAAAAAAAAGACACAAATGGGTTCAATTTCTAAAACTGAATTCATAATTAAAATCCAACGCTCAGGATTTATATATAAAAAATAAAAAAGGGCTACAGTACTTGTAAGAAATGTCTGGATTCATTTAACTGTGGACTCATCCAGTGACCACATTTTAAAGAGGGCACATCACATGAAAAGAATTTCTAAGAAAGAATTCACCATTTCAAGTGGGTCATATATATTGAATATGTCAGAAAAATCTCATAACATGCATTAAGTATTGCAAAAAATTTTAAAAATATTTTCAATTTTCCATGTGAGAAAGCAATATACAGTAAGTACAAGTGTCAAATTTAATTATGACTAGCTAGTCCCATATTTAAAAAAAATTTATTTCTCCCCCTCCAACATTCCAACCCCCCTCCCCCCCCACCTCTCTCCCTGGCCCAAAAAATATTTGAACTCCAGACAAGATGGTGTAGCGGGTGTCTGCATGCCACATGTTGCAGCCCAACAAATGGCAGTGTAGTGGACATCATAGAAAACAGCAGCCGGAGCCTTAGTGTCGTCGGGCTAAAAAGTAAAAGGGAAAACAAAAATTAAAACCAAACAAACAATGAGTACAATTCCATTAAGATCACAACAGGAATACTAGGCATCTCATGTTAAGAGGATATTACTGCCACCACTCAAATCTATTCAGGACACTGCATTCAAGTATCAGTCACTTGACATTTTCTCTTATTTGGTTCAGTTTAATATTTTTTCTAATTGCAGACACTTCTTGGTAACCTGTGTGTGAGAAGGAGCAGTTTCCTGAAATAATGTATTTTTGTAGATAATAGTATAAACATTGACACATGGTTATCCTTTCTTGGAGACATAGCCTTTAATTGTAGGAGATGTCAGGTGGAGACTATGGTTAAAGGGAAGGGCAGTGATACTTGGGTAATCCCAGCACTAGACGCCAGAGGTAAATTGTACAATTTGTAACAAAGACAGAAGAATTTCCACTAAAACCGAGGAATTCAAGCTCTTCTGATTTGACACACAAAATAACCATTTGTGGGTGACTGTCTCTTAAACGATTCAGCATTTTACATCAAGGAAGGGAGGTGAAATTTTAAGTGAAATACCAATGTTAATTGAAGTTTGTAAGAAATTGTATAGGGAAATCAGGTCACAAAATGGTCTCTTGCAGAGGTAAAGTTGTATTTTAAATCCTAGTCAATTTCAAGTTAGTACCCTGTTAACCAAGTGAGAAGCTACACTCAAAAGCCCCTCCAAGAATATATATATAATATATTATATATATAGGATTTTTTTCCCCCCTCCAATTTAGACTCAGGCTTTTCCTACCCTATAAAAAGAGGAAACCATTGAACAAAAATCCATCCTTGGTATTACTTGGTTTTCTAGCGATGGAGATGAAAACAGTGAGCCCCGCTTGATAAGCATCATAACAGCACATCACTGCATGTTTAGCAAGTAAAAATTTCTCAAACTACTGGAGAGTGGGAGATTGTAATGCAAGAAACAAGGTATCTATTCCCCTGGTATTGAGAATACTTGCTTTGCAAGGATGGCTTTCCGTTATTAGGTTGAGCTACCGACCGCCCTCTTTCCTCCCTACACGACAAAAGCCTCACATTACAGCAGATATTCAAGTTTCAAGATTAAAAACATGATTCACCATACATGTTCATTAACATGCATCATAAATACAATCTACTTTATTCTTTAACCCCATTTCCCAACTGAAGGCAGCGTCTTGGTCCTGGTATAATTAGTTATATGGGCAGTATCTTGTCCAAGTGGTTATTTTACATTTGTGAACCCAGATAATGAATGTAGGTGTGCTATTTGATCATGGGATCCCTACCATTTAGCCCCATTCTAAAGGTCTACATTTATCCACCTCTAGCACAGGTCAAACTTAAAAGCTCATTACCCTACAAGTCTGGCTGGCTGACTGACCAGGAATCAAACCTGGAATCCTTCCAGTTCTGTTGTGATGCATTTACCCACTAAGCCCCTGCAGTAATATGACATTATTCTTATTGTAGGAGTTGCATCACTGCATTTTGAGACTAACTGAAGCAGATCCCAAGTACCACACAAGCTAGGCAACAGCAGTTTACTTGTTTGAGCATTCAGCTACAGAAGCTAAATTGACGCCTGAGGAAGCTTGTTTTTTTAAATAAAGGCTTATTTTATTGTTAATACAATACAGTGTTTACCTGTGCACAGACCACATATGGTACAGTACCTACATGCTATGACAGAAAAAGTGATTTTCCTCAGGATGTTGTGGTAGAGTAAAAGTACAGAATTTCAGATCGAGTTTTGAAGGTGGGTGGGGTTGCCCGGGGGGGGGGGGGGGGGGGGGTCCAACATTAAAGTTTTACCAATCTTTATTTTAATTGTAGATATTAAAAATTAAATGAATATAGCAACCATACATAAAACTAAAAAAAAATGGTGGAAAGTAGTCTTAGTCCTGGGGCTTTAGTGCTGGCCGACTGCTTCCTCTACCACTGGCTAAACATCCACTGTATTTCAGTCCTTATCTTTATTCAACTTATGCATTTAGAATAGTCATCTGCTGGAAATCTGTGGCTCGGGCAACATATGTGGAGAGAAAAACAGTTAACATTTTGGGTCGACGACCCATCGCCAGAACTGGCACAAAAGCCCCAGGACTAAGACTTCTTTCCACTTTTTTTAAAGCTTTATGTACAGTTCCGATATTCATTTAATGTTTAATTCTACAATTAAAATATGATTGGCAAAACTTTAATGTTGGACCCCCCACCACCTTCAAAACGCAATCTGAAATTCTGTACTTTTACTCTACCACAGCGTCCTTGGAAAATCAATTTTTCTGACATAACATGTAGGTACTGTACCATGTGGTCTGGCAAATGTTTGAAGAGAATACATTCTTAGAACATTATTCCACCATTCACATCATATCTAGACTGACCTTTTTCTAACACCTGCCATTATCATTTCAATTCGGCCAGTCATCCCTTTTGTGTCTCATGTCTCCTGCCTTCCACCCCATTGCAGACCTTTCCTTTTGGTTTTTCTTCCCCTCTCCCTTTCAGTGCTTAAGAATGTATTATTTTTGAACATTCACCAGTTCTGACGAAGGGTCAACGACCCGAAACGTTAACTGTGTTTCTCTCACAGATGTTGCCTGACCCGCTGAGATTTCCAACATTGTGTTTTTATTTCAGATACCAGCATCTGCACTATTTTGCTTTTCTATTAGAATAGTCATCTGTTCATTATCCCATTAGCTTTACAGCCCTATGATGTAGAAACTTTTAGGTCTCAATGCAGCTTTGTAACACTGGCAATTTGCTAGCTTGACAAGCTTGTTTTAATTTGGACGGTACAACAGTGCCAATACACAGAAATTTCCAGCGCAGGAGGCCGCCATTTTGGCCTATCGTGTCTGTACTGGCCGACAAAGAGCCACACGGCCCTGTCAGCAGCCCTGAAGGTTACATATAAACTGATGAACAATGAATAGCGGACGGGTAAAGAGCATCCGACCCAACCAATCTGCCCCACACAACTGCGATACCCTATGGATCCCAACATTTTACACTCCATCCCACCCGGAATCATGTGATCTCCTGGGAGAGGCAAAAAGATAAAAACCTAGGGCAATTGGGGGAAAAAACCTGGAAAAATTCCTTTCCGACCCATCCAGGGCAATCTAACCTATTCCAGATCACTCTGGCCATATTAGATTCCATGATGTACTTACCATCGTGTCTGCGCCAGCCAACAAGAGGTTATCCAGTCTAATTCCACTTACCAGCTACATCAAGTGCACATCCAAGCACCTTTTAAATGTGGTGAGGGTTTCTGCCTCCACCACCCTTCCAGGCAACTAGTTCCAGCCTCCTGCAACCCTGAGTGAAGAAGCCACCGCCCCCCCCCCCCCCCCGCAAATCCCCTCTGAACCTTCCACCAACCACCTTAAACCTATGTCCCCTTATAATTGACCCCTCCACCAAGGGAAATAGGCTCTTGGTATCCACTATATCCAGGCCCTCAAAATTTGATACACATCAATGAGATCTCCATTCAGCCTCCACTGTTAGGAGAACAAACCCAGCCTATCCAATCTGGCCTTATAGCTAAGATTCTCCATTCCAGGCAGCATCCTCATAAATCTCCTCTGCACCTTCTCCAGTGCAATCACGTCCTTCCTATAATACGACGACCAGAACTGCATGCAGTATTCCAGCTGTGGCCTAACCAGAGTATTATACAATTTAAGCATAATCTCCCTGCTCTTGTATTCCATGCCTCGGCCAATAAAGGCAAGCATTCCATATGCCTTCTTTAACCACCTGGCCAGTTACTTTCAGTGATCTGTGGACAAGCACTCCAAGGTCCCTTTGTTCATCTACACTTCTAAGTGGCCTATCATTTAAAATGTATACCCTTTCCTTATTAGCCCTCCCCAAGTGCATTACTTCACACTTCTCCGAATTAAATTCCATTTGCCACTGTTTGCCCACCTGATCAATAGATTGATATCCTCCTGCAGTCCATAACTTTCCTCTTCATTACCACACAGCTAATTTTAGTGTCTTCTGAAAACGTTTTAATCATACCCCCCATATTCAAATCTATATTGATGAATACCACAAAAAGCATACTGAGCCCTGCAGAATCCCACCAGAAACATCCTTCCAATCACAAAACATCCATCAACCATTACCCTTTGTTTCCTGCCTCAGCCAATTTTGAATCCAACTTGCCATTTTGACCTGGATCCCTTGGGCTTTTACTTTCATGACCAGTCTGCCATGTGAGACTATCAAAAACTTTGCTAAAGTCCATATACACTACATCATACACACTATCCTCGTCAGCCCTCCTGGTTACCTCCTCAAAAAATGCAATCAGGTTAGTCAAACACTATCTTCCCTTAACAAATCCATGCTGGCTGTCTCCGATTAATCCTTGCCTTTCTAAATGTAGTTTATCCCGTCCTTCAGGATTTTTTCCAATAATTTTCCCACCACTGAGGTTCGGATGACAGGCCTGTAATTACTCGGCCTATCCCTTTCGTCCTTCTTAAACAAGGGTACACCACATTAGCAGTCCTCCAGCACCATGCCTGAATCCAAAAAGAGGACTGGAAAACGATGGTCAAAGCCTCTGCTATTTCCTCTTGCTTCGCTGGCACCCAAGTCCTCTCCCACTGATACCCCTTCCACTGCCCAGCTTCATTTCCCAAAACTAAATCCAAAACCGCCCCCCTCCAGTGTTGGGCTTGTTACATACTGACAAAAGAAGTTCTCTAATGCATTTTAGGAATTCCGCATCCTCTATACCCTTCGCACTATATTTGTCCCAATCAATTAGGATAGTTGAAATCCCCCATTACTGCCCTATGGTTTTTGGACTTCACAGAAATTTGCCAACATATTTTCTCTTCTATCTCCTTCCCACTGTTTGGGGGTCTATAATACACGCCCAGCAGTGTGATCGCCCATTTGTTATTTTTCAGTTCGACCCATATGGCCTCATTTGATGATCCTCCAACATATCATCCCTCCTCACAGCTGTAATAGCTTCTTTAATCCATACCGCAACCCCCTCTTGTGTCTGTCCGGTCTAAAAATCCTGTAACCAGGAATATTGAACTGCCAAACCTGCCCCTCTTTCAGTCATGTCTGTGTAATGGCTACAATGTCACACTCCAAATGTTTACCTGTGCTCTCTGCTCATCCCCCTTATTCGCTATACTCCTTGCATTGAAATATATACCATTTAACACAGGAAGACCTCTTCGATTATTATTTACTAACCTTTGTTTCCTGTCTTACAAATTCACTTTCTACATTCTTGCTTTGCAAGTTCAACTTTACTGCCTTCCCTATTGAATGTGTTCTCTGGTTCCCATCCCCCTGCCAAGCTAGTTTAAGCTCCCCAACAGCAGGAGCAAAACTCCCTGCGAGGATATTGGTCCCAGCGATATTGAGGTGCAACCCATCCGGTTTGTACAGGTCCCATCTACCCAGAAGCAGTCCCAATACCTTAGGAATTTAAAGCCCTCCCTCCTGTACCAACTCTCCAGCCACGCATTCAACCTTTCTATCCTATTCTTGTACTCATTAGCACATGGCACTGGTAGTAACCTGGAGATTACTATCCTCACAGTCCAACCCTTTAAATTTTCTCCTAGCTCCCTAAATTCTTCCTGCAGGACCTCATCCCTCTTTCTACCTAGGTCATTGGTCCCGATATGGACCACGACCTCTAGCTGTTCACCCTCTCCCCCCAGAATGCCCTGCGTCCACTCGGTGACATTTTTGACTCTGGCATCAGGGAGGCACCATACTATCCTGGAGTCAAGTCTACAGCCACAGAAACGCCTCTATTCCCCCAACTATTGAATCCCCTACCACTATATACATAAATATATCTATTTCTAACAGAATTAAACAGGCAATATATTCAAAGCTATTTAAGCAGCAAGGTATAGACGGTGTTATCTATGAATTAGCAGATGCAATTACTCAATTACTGTAACAGTAACTTAGCATTCTCCTCCACAGCAATGCCTTTTGTCTCGCCAAAGCAACATTGCCTGATCCATTTTCATTCCTGGCTGGCAGCTGTGATGCTGCCCTCTAATCAGGTTTATTTATCAATTCGGCACAATATATTGTCAAAATGTTATGGAGAGAATTTAAGGTTTTTTCGTTGCAGCCACTTTCTTTCTCAGACATAAAGGCTATACAAATACGTGGATGTAATAACTACCTAAAAACCCATGGATGGTTTGTCTGTTACGCAACGGAGCTCCAAATTCCTTCACTCTTCATAGCAAGCATTCTCAATCTGACCATTTAAAAGTAGCACATCAATGTTTTCCATATGCTAGCAATGCAGCCTTTTTTAGAACTGTTAGAGGAAGAAAAAAAAATTAAATAAATTAGCACTTCACCTCCATGTTGGGATTAGACCCAAGTCTGCAGGTTCTTGCCTACCTGCAACCTGGCCCCATTTTCCAGGTTGCACGTGGAACTGTGGCAGATGGAATAGGCTCACCATCAGCTCAATCACTTTATCTAGCTAGAAGCAGGCAGATTAAGGGACAATTGAAGCAGTTTATTGTTCAGAAAGGTAAATTGTTGCACTGCACGTATTTGAGATCTATCAAGTTTAATCAATTAATTGTCAGTATTTTACAAGGAACACAGAAAGTCAATATTTTCTTCTACATTGCTAATGCATGGCTGGTCCATTTATTTATGTGCATTTTCCACCTGCTTTTTTTCCCCCCCCTCAGGAATTCTTCACTGCATTGATTAGATCCACATGCAGTTACCATCTACAGTTAAATGTATGGGAATTGCAGTTTAAAGGTTAATTTGCACAATACAGCACAAAGCAAGATAAAATACAATATCTATATAGAAACGAGCAGTGAGGGATCTAGATTGTCCAGCTTCTTTGTTGAAATCAATCCCAAACCGAAGAAAGGTATTCTGGGGTCTGCTGACTAAGTGTCCTGTGCAAAGTGATTTTGGGCAGTCTCAAGCCAGTAACTAGTCAGCTTGGGCCTAGAGCATAAAACTGTTCTTAATTGGCAGTCTCCCTCACAAGCCTCTGGTGGAATGGAAAATGGATAGAATGTCATCACACTGGTGCAGTAAAAGTGCTATTCTGAGGTTAAGGCCATAGTATGTTGTGGTAGAGGGAGTTTTATTTTGGATGCCTGGAAACTGTTGGGATTGCTGTAAAAACACAGCTGATTTACTTCAGGGGAAGAGAACCTGCCACCATTACCTTGTCTGGTCAACATGTGATTCCAATGGGACACTGCACAGTTGACTCTTGATGCCCTCTGCGGTGGTCTAGCAATAAACATGCCTTTGCCAAGATTGACCCTGATCGGAGAACAAAAAATACTTGATGCTGACACCGAGTACCTGAACTGGGAGTTCAATTTGCCAGCAACAACATCCTCACCTTGATGAGCACAAGGAAAGAATCCAGCAGTCAAAACAAAGATGGTAGCTGGAATGAAAGCTCCCAACTTTTCTTTACAAAAATGGATTGAGATAACATTTGCACTGATATTATTTCCATTGCCATCTGTGATGCTCTAAAGTGACAACTATCAATAGACAAACATTTCTGGTTCACTCTTGAGCACTTACTTCACACATCTTTATTAGATAGGATATACAGCACAGAAAGACCATTCAACCCAACCAGTCTAGGTCAGCATTTAAGCTCCATTCAAGTCTCCTCCAGTCTTTCCTCATCTATCAGCATAACTCTATTCCCTTCTCCCTCATGCTTATCTAACCTCCTCTTAAATGTATCTATACTATTCGCTTCAATCACTGGTAGCAAGTTCCACATTCACCACTCTGGGTAAAAAAAAAAGTTTCTTCTGAATTCCCTATTTGATTTCTTGGTGACTATCTTATATTAATGGCCTCTAGTTTTGCTATTCCCCACAAGTAGAAATACTCCAACAACTCTATCAAAACCTCAAATTTTAAAGACCTGTTAGGTCACTCCTTGGCCTTCTCTTTTCAAGGAAGGAGACCCAGCCTGTTCATCTTTTCCCAACAGGTATACCCTCACATTTCTAGCATCATCCTTGTAAATCTTTTTTGCACCTTCTCCAGTGACTCTATATTCTTTTTATAATATAACGACCAGAACTGTACGCAGTACTTGCAAGTGTGGTCTTACCAAGATTCGATACAAGCTTAGCATAACTTCTCTACTTTTCAATTCAATCACTCTAGGAATAAACCCTAGTGCTTGATTAGTTTTTTTTTAAATGGCCTTGTTAACCTGTGGTCGCTACTTTGTGATTTGTACCCTTCGCTCTTCTACCCCATTTACATTCCTATTTTCCAAGTATTTTATGACCCTCCCTATTTTTCATACCAAAAATGTAATACTTCGCATTTATCTGTTGAATTTTATTTGCCAATTATATGCCCATTCTGCAAGTTTATTAACGTCATCTTGTAATTTGTTGCAGTCCTCCTCAGTATTGACTACCACCCCCCAAATTTGGTGTCATCCACAAATTTAGAAATTGTGTTTTTGATTCCAAAGTCTAAATCATTAATATAAATTGTGAAGTGGTCCAAGCACTGATCCTTGTGGACCACTTCACCTTCTGCCACTCTGAATAGCTACCTTTTACCCCTACTCTCTGCTTTCCACCTTAAAGCCAGCTAGTTATATTGCCATACATTTCCAGAGGATTTGCATCCTGAACCAGTGCTATACAGAAACAGAATGGTAATAAAATATCTTCCATTTAGATAGTGCCTTTTGTGTCTTCAGAGCATCTCAACGCACATTGATATATAGGCAAATGTGGCAGTCAATTTTTTGCACAGCAAGGTCCCTCAATCAGCAAATGAATGACCAACTGTTTTTGTTGATGTTGCTTGAGGAATGTTGACTCGGAAATCAGGCAAACTCCTGCTCATCTCTCAATGGCATCATGAAATCTTTTACAGCCACCTGAATAGGAAGATGGGGCCCTGATTTAATGGCTTAACTATGTAACTCAAAGACCACAGATTATTTTCTGTACAGTACTGGTCCTCTAACTTATGCTGTATATACATACCAGCATTTATTTACTTTTTCTTGGTGTGAATAAACTGAATTTAAAAGCTTTCAAAGTGACATTTGCGAGCAAAATGTGTCAGAAGTAGATGGTCTACATTGATAATTTCTTGCCTGCCCAACCCCAAATATTTAGACAATGGTTCAGTTCAGGCATAAACCATCCAGCATGAATCATTGATTTACACACCAGTTATACAAACTGTATCATGATTTCTTTAAACAAACATAACAAAATTCAATGCAAAGCATTTAAAACAATAGTTATTGATTATCCATGAACAAATAAGCTTTCTTCAGTCTAACAAGACCATATTCAAAATAACAGCACTAAAACCAGTTGCCCAAGATACATCTGTACCAAGTATTTCAATCAAACCCATGGTTCAGTCTGATCCTTGGCACTAACTGAAATTTCAGTAAGATTTTTTGAAATTATATAGTAACAGGTACAAGAGCTGTCTCAACATGTTGACAGTTTATAGCCAGTTTTAACATGATTTTCCCTGGTGGATCCTGAGGAGCAGAAATTCCATCTTAAAACATCCTATAAAAGCTGGACATTGGCAGGGCAGGAACTTAGAAATATGCCACAGTACACAGTTCTATGGCTAGTACATGTCCCTAACACACCCAATGTGTGACGTATTTTCATAGCAACTGAGCCTAAAGAAATTGGGGATACTCCTTTGATTCAAGTTTGGTTTATTTTTTTTTTTTTAAACTGTCCACCAATTTCCTGCTCTCGATGCTGGACCAATGAAAATTGATAAAGAAAAAAATTTATTTAAAATTTAACAATGTTATAATAGCCAGAAAGTGGTCCTCATTCTAAAACTAACTTCTGTTGAATTGCGCTCATTAGGGCAATGAACCTAATTTGAAGTTTTGCAATTAGTCATACATATTTGGGCATCAATTTAGTGGAACCCCAGGCACTTGACTTGCCTACCTTCTTTGATGTTTTCATGTTTCAAACTGTGTCAGCAGGGCCCGCACCTCAGGTGTCAGCTGCTTTGCAGCCTTGGCTGCCTCTGTGATGGCCTTACGGTAAAGGCCCTTTCTCTTCTTGTTAAACCGTGACTGGAAGTTTTCTAAAAATGGGGAGACTTGTGAAAGAGCCAGAAAAGATGTTGTTGGGGACCCAAACCATGAAATTCTGGCCTCCTGTCTTACTAAAAAGCCATTATCTTTCCGGCTTACAGTTATAGTAAGTATGCGGGCAGGCCACCAGGGGAAGCCGTAAATCTTGGCCCAAACAATGTCCCCTACACATATGGTCTTGCCATCTGGAGTCACACACTTAGAGACATTTTTGGTAAAGACTTTCAGTTTCAAGGAATTAGTGAGTTTTTCTTCTTTTGAGGAGGAGGAGGAGGAGGAGCAAGGTACATGCATGCTGCCTGGAGGAAAGTCAAATGTTTCAGTAGAACTACATTCAGAGTTGGAGGATTTCATATCATCTGCGCTATCACTACTACAAACTGAAAAGGTGGAAGAGTCTGATTTATTTTGACTGTAGGTCATATAAACAGTTATATTGCCTCTGCTGCCCCTTTTCCCCAATTGTTTTTCATCCTGCTCACAAGGCCATTTTATTTCCCTGGTGTCTTTATTCTCATCAGTGGACTGTTCCAACCCTTTTGTGGGACTATCTTTTTCAGAAGGCTGCTCACCTGCTGAGCGGGAGGAGGTGCAGCGAGGCGGCGCTTTGGAGGCTGTCTTGCAGCTGCGTAGTCTCTCAAGTTTAGCCTTGTAAGCAGAATCATTTTCTTCATTTCTGTATCTCTGTGGTTTTAAGCGAATCCGTGGAGGGAGAGAGCCAGAGTTGGTGGTTTGAAAACGCCGTGTAAAATGAACTTTTGGAATGGTATCACCAGAAGATGAAACTTCCTGCTGTTGTTGCCTTTGAATTTTCTCTTTGGCCATTTTCAACACTTCCCTGGCTTTTATGTGATCTACATTCTTGTTCTGTAGCACTTTCTTGGGATTCAACTGCACTTTAGAACTGTGCATTTGAGAAGAAATTTTGACTACTTTGCCCTTGCCTGGAGATAGATTTGAAATTTTAATGACAGTATTTCGCTTCTGACTATCACACTGAGTTTTCGTTTCCACTTTGTGGTCTGTTTTCAGTCTCTTTGACATAGCAGGCATACTGTCATTTTTTCTTTTTTTGTCCTCATTTCGAGAAGTGTCATTTGTGCTGCCACCCCTTCTCAACTCCTTTTTATCTGCAGAAATATTATTTTTGCATCGGTCACATAGAACTTGTCTTGGTCTAAGTTTAATAGAGTTCATTATGGAAGTAGACTCTTCTCTGAACATTTTCCTTTTAGGTCGCTTAATCCTTCTTGGAGGAGGTTGAGGTATAGACTGGTTATACGTATGTCTGATAAACAATGGAGGAGGGTATGGTGCTCCTTCATAAAATAATGGTGAAGATTTTGCAGTCCACAGGCTTTCAGCCACATTAGGTTGTGCGGAGGGTACCGGAGATGCCTCTTCACAAGTACCTGTAGATTTTGACTTTAGCTGGGTCTGTTGCTGGAATGGTTTACACCGAAATTGCAGTAGTTCAGCTTTATCCTTGTATTCCCTTTTTGGAAGCACAGTCACAGGAATTCCATATGGCCCAAACCTAAGAAGGTACAGCACAAGGTGTGTCAGTCTTGCATCAGGTTTTCACATTTTGCCCGACCTTGCAGTTATAAAATAAAAAGGCACTATTCTTCAATGGAATCCCTCATCTCCAAGCTAACCATGCCATTTTTTCTTTTCTTGACCAATTCCAGGGGTCTCTTTCAGCTCAAGTTAAAAAGGCTAAAAATACCAAAATTGCTGACTGTGGTGACAACACAAGTGACATTATACTATTGTTAATATACCACCCACACTCTTGAATTAAAGATTCTAGAGTTACACCTTTTTTTAAAAAAGAAATAAAAACAGCAGACAAGAGACTAGCTACAATGCAGAATTGAACTGGACTTGCTCCTCTTCTGCCATGCAAATATGGATTACATTGTAAAAATAAAAGTCCATGATCAAACCTCGTTATAAACTGACAGCTCAAGATTGCAGCTTTCAAAATGAAAAGATCATTCTAGTTTGAGGTTGTCTCCCAAACAGACCCAAGATGTGTCAGAATGAAGTTTGATTCCATTCACTCAATATAGTCCCGAAAAAGGGTTTGTGGGATTTGTACAATTTATTTCCATTTGTTGGAAACTCGGCAACTAACCCTTCTGGGTACTTGCTTACCTGGTAACTTATCCTTTTGTTTAACAAGCACGTGTGATTATAGCAGAACAACAGCTATTGAGCTTACCATTATTTACACAGGTTTTATAGGTTTCCACTAAATAAGCATTCAACACTGAGCCCCGGCTAGCAATCACACAAGTCAAAAATTGAGATGCAGCAACAAAGGTGGATTGTTGGTGCAATGCTTAAATGATCATTCCGCTCATCAACAACAGTGACTTTTAAATATGGCCTCCCTGATTCACTTTGTTCCTACATTCATTTCATCTTGGAATCAAATCAGAACATCAAGGAAGCAATTGCCCTGCGAGTAGAGATTCTTATAAATGATACTTTGTTCAAAAACAACTACCTTCTGAATTGTTTATTCCCACTGATATCATGCAAGTGAAATTCTGGTCTATTAGTCTTCTGTCCTCATCGTAAAATCAAATTCTTAATTAACATAAGAAAAATTCCATTCCCCCACGCAAAATATAAAGTGCTTGCACACTCACTCGCCATCTCCCAGTTGAAGACTAATAAACATCTATGTTTGACTTACATTTCAACAATGATGAGCTAGAAGGCATCTGTTCAAGATTAGAGAATGGGATTCATTTAAACCACACTAGTGATTATTCCGATTTGAGGCGACCACAATTTTACAACACTGACATCAGATCATTCTGCTCGGTGATTAGTTAAGAACTCAAATGAAAGGCAGAGTTTTTAAGCTTCTGCTAGTATTTTGCCCCAGAATTGTTCTGAAGAATTAACTGTCAACAAGAACTTGTATTTATATAGCACCTTTAATATAAAACGTCCCAAGGCACTTCACACAATATTCCCCGTAAGCTGTGCAGTCTCACAGCATTTTAGGAGTCTCATAGACCGGCTTTTCAATAGAAAAACTGCGTATGTATGGCATTTCAAAAAGGATCCATGCATCCCGAAAAAAATATTACAGGAAACATTGGCTTCACAGGAGCGTTATTAAACAACATTTGATACCGAGCCACACAAGGGCATATGACCAAAAGCTTGGTCAAAGAGTTAGGCTTTAAGGAACGTCTTAAAGAAGCAAAAAAAAAGGTAGCGAGGTAACTTCAGAGCTTAGGGCCATTGCAGCTGAAGACACAGCTGCCAATGGTTAAACGATTAAAATCAGGGATGTTCAAGATGCCAGAATTAGAGCACATATCTTGGTGTTGTGGTGCTGGAGGAGATTAGAGATAAGGAGGGGCAAGGCCATGGAGGGATTTGAAAACACGATGAGAATTTTACAATCGAGACATTGCTTAATCAGGAGCCAATGTAGGTCAGCGAGCACAGGGATGATGGGTGGACAGGACTTGGTGCGAGTTTGGATACAGGAGGCAGAGTTTTGAATGACCTCAAGGTTACGTAGGGTAGAATGTGGGAGGTTGGCCAGGAGTATGTTGGAACAGTCCAGTCTAGAGGTAACAAAGGAATGAATGAGAGTTTCAGCAGATAAGCAGAGGCAGGGGCAGAGACATGCAATGTTAGAGGTGGAAATAGGCAGTCTTAATGATGGGGCAGATATGTGGTTGAAAGCTAATTTCGGGGTAAAATATGACACCAAGGTTGTGAACAGTCTGGTTCAGCCCAAGTTTCCAGGGAGAGGGATGGAATGGAATTGGCGGCTAGAGAATGGAGTTTGTGACAGGGACCAAAGACAATGGCTTTGGTCTTCCCAATATTTAGTTGGAGGGAACGTCTGTGCGCATCCAGTACTGGATGTTAGAGAAGTAGTCAGACAATTTAGAAACAGTCGAGAGGGGTCGAGAGAGATGGTGGTGAAGTAGAGCTGGGTGTCATCAGCATTCATGTGGAAACAGGCACTGTTTTCAGGTGTTGTCGTTGAGGAGCAGCATGTAGATGAGAAATAGAAGGGGGCCAAGGATAGATCCTTTGGGGAGGGGGGGGCGGAGAAAACGCCAGTCTTTGCATTAAACTTATGCTATACCATAATGTACTTAATGCGTATAACATGTACTGAGGTATGAAAAGAATCCTTACTGATGGTGAGGGACTGAAGAATGCAAGAACACTACTTACATTCCCATTTCTGAGGATAGCCTTCTAACTCGCCTATGATTTTTTAGGACCAACTTCATTATACTGAGTATTTGCACTTTATAGTAAAAAAGGTAATGTGAAGGAAAAATATATTACTTACACACACACTTCAGTAGTGACAAAGCAGTACATCAAAGTTACAATGTAGTGAATGAAGTGAGTTAAATAAGTTTCCTAAATCTTATGCTAGGCTATTTAATGGAACTCTAAACTACACTGATCTGGTGGACCAGTAAATGCCATTATTGACCTGTACTGATGCACACAGCAAGCTTTTCAGTTTTTAAATTACTCTATAATACAGTAAATACATTTCTAACATTTAGCATGTTCTCAGATCAGTGATTTTTAAACTGACTTGGGCAGGTACTTGTCCTACAAGCTTTACTTTAGGCTCTGTATTCATACCCTATTTATAGAAACAAATATGAGCCAAATGAATCCACTATTGAACTCCCATTTGCTATTGGCATAAGTTAGGAAATGACTTTCAGAATCCTGCCTTTTGATGTACTGCTTAAAAAGTCAGGCGTTTCAAACCTTCACTTCTCTACCACAATAAACAGCATCAATGCCCGCTTTAGACTACAGCTTTCAATCTATTGCTGGTGAAAAACTATAAATGGGAAGGTTTTGTCAGGAGGAGAGCAAAATCCCAAATATTGAGCATTCAAAAATAGCTCGATACTATAAATTGGGTGTGAAACATTGTCTGGCATTGGGGAAGATCAAGACTTCATTACGGACCATAACTAATAACGTGGAAAACCAGTGCTGGAACAAACATGTAATGTACGCGTCATGTTCAAATGATACCCAAACGTTTAATCATTGATGGCAAAAATTCACCCCCTCTTCAATAAAAAGTATATAGTTTGGCTCACTTTTCCCAAGCTTTCCACTAAAATTCTTCACTTCTGTCATTATCATTACGTAGATGAATATTTTGTGTAATAGGGTAGGCTGACTCAGAATAGTTAAGTAAATAGATTTAGAGAGGGTGTATTCTACATAAAGACTGAAATCATTAGATTTCATTTACAGTATACAATGCTAAAGTCTTTTGATTGAAGGAATTCTTGTAATGCTTACCTGTAGCCATTTACATTTCTCACTATTATAAAAATATAGGTTCCTGGCGCACTACAGCAATTGCATGTTGGTTCTCCGAATTGCTTGCTAGTTCTGCTCCCAACATACCAATCCTGGCAATAATGGGGAGAGAAATAGCCAATAAAATCAATTTTTAAGCTGTGAAAAATAAATTCTAAATAGATTTCATATACAGATGATTTCAGTAATTAGAGCAGATAGCTACTTTAAAAAAAGGATCCTTTCAAAATTAATTTGAATTATTAAAACAAATGGAGACAAAATAATGCATTGGGAGGGATAAATGGTCCATCATTTTATGACCATTGCTACAATGTAGCCACACTGATGAGATGAATATATGCTGTCTGGAAGGTCTTATGCAAGATAAATTTGAGCCATCTCAATCTAGTTTCATATCTTAACTTCACATAAATCAATCTCACTAAGAGGTCACAGGATGGCTGATATGCAAAATGAAAAAATGTCACATTGGTAAAGGTAATTGGTTGTTCTTTTGAGGTTATGGCAGAGGTGCAATGGAGGGGGTAGTGTACAGGGGGCTTTATTTTCTTTCGAACCATGGTATAACTGGGGAGGGGCAACAAGGCAAGGGAATACACAATAAATGGGAGGATACTGAGCAGTATGGAGGAACAGTGGGACTTTGGAATATATGTCCACAGATCCTTAAAAGGTAGGACAGGTCAATAAGGTAGTTAAAAAGGCATACGGAATGCTTTCCTTTATTAGCCAAGGTATAGAATACAAGAGCTGGGTAGTTACGCTAGAACTATATACAACACTAGTTAGGCCACAGCTAGAGTACTGCGTGCCATTCTGATCACATTACAAGAAGGATGTGATTGCATTGGAGAGAGAGAGAGAGAGAGAGAGATTTACAAGGACTTGAAAACTTTAGCTATGAGGAAAGATTGGGAAGGTTTGGGTTGTTTTTCTTGGAACAAGAGGAGGCTGAGGGGAAATTTAATTTGTGTGTATGAAATTATGAGGGGCCTAGAGTGGATAGGAAGGACCCATTTCCCTTAGTAGTGGGCTCAATGAACAGGGGGCACAGATTTAAAGTAGTTGGTAGAAGGATTAGAGGAGAGATGAGGAAACATTTCTTCACTCAGAGGGTGGACCTCACTGCCCAGAAGGGTAGTAGAGGCAGAAACCCTCATGATATTTAAAAAGTACTTGGATGTGCACTTAAAGAGCCATAACCTACAGGGCTACAGACCTAATGTTGAAAGGTGGGATTAGGCTGGGTAGCTCTTTCTCGACCGGTACAGACACGATGGGCCGAATGGCCTCCTTTTATATGATTTGATCTGGGAACATTAAATGTTGACAGTGACTGCCTGAAATAGAAAATGTTTAATTCCCTAGCACCGACACTCATGTTCATAAGCACAAAATTCCCCAAAAGGTGTGGAATCACAGCCAAAATTTAACTTCACAAAAAATCACAAACAAAACAAGGTACACAAAATACCCTGCGACTGGTGAAAAAAGTGCTTCAGGAAACGTATTGGAAGCTCACCAAGACTTCTTTGCAATGCTAAATTGCTCTGTTCTCTGGAAATAGACTAGTTTCACATTGCATGGGAGGCTAGAGCTGCCCCACCTACCAGAAGAATTTCCCAACTCTTGATCCAAGAACAGCACACATTACCATGTTGGGGGCATCTTGGGCTCTCACCAGGTTGAGAGAAGGGGACATGCAGGAGGATGGACTTCGAAAGCACATCTGGAGGCCAGAAAAAACCTTAAGACACATACGAGACCTTCAGCTGAGTAAGTAGCAGAGACTCTACACAGAAACACTTCTTTTAAAGTTTTTTTTGTAACAAAAAAAGTACAGCCAATGTCTATGTTTTTAGAGATGTATATTGCCAATTGCACCTGAATGGATATTTCTTTTATCAACCTGGCTAATTGCTTATTTATGGAATATAAACTAGTGAAACAAAATGTTTACTGTTTTGATGTAGACACAAATTCTACCTAATGTCTAGATTTACCACTTTTCCCCTTTTTCCTTGCTACACAAAAATTACCAGGCACTCAAATTAATTTACAAGCTGCATAATGGAAATTGAAATGTAATTATTGTGCAATATAATGTGACCATCCATGATAGGTACTGCAACTATTAAAGTATTTCTTTAAATTTGAAGACAGAAGTTGTCTTATCTGTAAACCAAGTTATGATCTTTCATTCGATATGTTTTACTTTTTAAATGTTTGAGAAGCTGATTATCCCTAAATTCAAAAGATAGATGCCATCATTCACAGGCACGAAACAAAGTAAACCTCAGAAGGAAGGGCATTGATGAGGATATTCACAATCCTCCCCATTTCCATAATCAAAGTTCAGATCAACGATGATGCATCAACGATGATGCATTGAATTCCGGCTGGGCTCAGTGCTGTAGAGTTGGAGCATGGGCTGGGCAGTGCCCGCGCTGCCCCCCTCTCTCCCTCCGCACGTCCTGCGAGCGCTGCGTGCCTTCAGAGCTTTTAGGATGCAGCAGAGCGCGGACAAAACGCAGACCGCCACCGGCTGGCTCCTTCTCCCCTCCCTCTTGCACACGGGCTAGGCCCACAGCCACTTTTAAGGCTACACGGAAGTCCCATTTCAGCCTGCCCCCGCCCTCCAGGTAACCGGCTGCAGTTCCAGGCCTCGTCCGCCTCTCGGGGTTTTATTGTATTTTTTTTAATTTTGGTTTTCTCTGTGTCGCGGTACCTTCTAGAAATGTCCATTAGAACCCCTGAGAAGAGCTTCTCCTCAAAGCGCAGGGACACGACCAACGCATCATCGACGATGTGATCCACCGTTACCCTCACTTCGGAGCCCACCAGGAGTTTCACGGCGGCGACGCCAACACCCAGGGCCGCCATTTTGCTTCCTCCCCGTTCCTGAGTGCCTTTTCTCTTCTGCACCCGCTCCACTGCTCGCCGGCCTGGCTTTGGGGCGGGCTCCTCCCGCCTTTTTACTGCGCCTCTATTGGCCAGTGTCCACAATCCGCTTCCTCTCATACGTCTCTTCGAGCTATCAATCAATCGCCGCTCGGCCATCATTGTCCCGAGGAGGCGGCGAGTTGTCAGCCCAGCTGTCAATTAGATGACGTAAGGACAAAAGGCTCTCTGGGACTGGCTGGGCGCAACGTCTATTCTGGAATTGCCACGGTGTTGCTATGAGAACCCGCACAGCTCGATTCCGCACCGAGGTTTCTGAATGGTAGAACAGACCATCTATCAAAAAACCTCAGCCTGAAGCGCACATCGTGCATCATGCCATAAATAGGGTTATGGCTACTATGCAATTGATTGGAATAAATAGCGATGTTGTTGCAATTATATTTATTAAATGAAACCAATATTTCTTTTACCAGCAATAACTTTCCCTTTTGGATTTATGAAAGGGAAATCATGTTTGAAAAATCTGATAAGAGTTTTTTGAGGTTGTAACCAGCAAAATAGATAAGGAGGGGACCAGTGGATGTATATTTGGATTTTCAGAGGGCATTCGATAAGGTGCCACTCAAGAGTTTATTAAACAAGATTACAGCTCATGGGATTGGGGGGTAATATACTAGCATGGATTGAGGATTGGTCAACAGACAGAAAACAGTAGGAATAAAAGTGTCATTTTCGGGTTGGCAGGCTGTAACTAATGGGATGCCGCACTGATTGGCCCCAGCTATTCACAATCTATAGCAATCTGTATCCAAGTTTGCTGATGATACAAAGCCAGATGGGAAAGTTGTGAGAAGGTTGCAAAGAGGCTAAAAGGGGATATAGACAGGCTAAGTGAGTGGGCAAGAACATGGTAAATGGAATATAATGTGGAGTTATCCGCTTTGGTAGGAAAAATAGAAAAGCAGAGTATTTTTTAAATGGGCGACTTTAATCTACATATTGATTCGGCTATCCAAACTGGTAGCAATGTGGTGGAGGAGGATTTCCTGTAGAGTATTAAGGATGGTTTTTGAGACCAATATGTCGAGGAACCAACTAGAGAGCTGGCCATCCTAGACTGGGTGATGTGTAATGAGAAAGGACTAATTTGCAATCTTGTTGTGCGAGGCCCCTTAAGGAAGAGTGATCATAATATGGTAGAATTCTTTATTAAGATGAAGAGTGACACTGTTAATTCAGAGACTGGGGTCCTGAACGTAACTTCGATGGTATGAGACGTGAATTGGCTAGAATAGACTGGCGAGTGATACTTAAAGGGTTGACGGTGGATAGGCAATAGCAAACATTTAAAGATCACATGGATGAACTTCAACAATTGTACATCCCTGTCTGGAGTAAAAGTAAAATGGTGGAAGGTGGCTCAACCATGGCTAACAAGGGAAATTAAGGATAGTGTTAAATCCAAGGAAGAGGCATATAAATTGGCCAGATAAAGCAGCAAACCTGAGGACTGGGAGAATTTTATAATACAGCAGAGGAGGACAAAGGGTTTAATTAGGAGGGGGAAAATAGAGTATGAGAGGAAGCTTGCTGGGAACATAAAAACTAACTGCAAAAGCTTCTATAGATATGTGAAGAGAAAAAGATTAGTGAAAAGAAACGTAGGTCCCTTGCAGTCAGAATCAGGTGAATTTATAATGGGGAACAAAGAAATGGCGGACCAGTTAAACAAATACTTTGGTTCTGTCTTCATGAAGGAAGACACAAATAACCTTCCGGAAATACTAGGGGACCGAGGGTCTAGTGAGAAGGAGGAACTGAAGGAAATCTTCATTCGGTGGGAAATTGTGTTAGGGAAATTGATGGGATTGAAGGCCGATAAATCCCCGAGACCTGATAGTCTGCATCCCAGAGTACTTAAAGAAGTAGCCCTAGAAATAGTGGATGCATTGGTGATCATTTTCCAACAGTCTTTCGACTCTGGATCGGTTCCTATGGATTGGAGGGTAGCTAATGTAACACCACTTTTTAAGAAAGGAGGGAGAGAGAAAACGGGTAATTATAGACCGGTTAGCCTGACATCAGTAGTGGGGAAAATGTTGGAATCAATTATTAAAGATCAAATAGCAGCACATTTGGAAAGCAGTGATGGGATCGGTCCAAGTCAGCATGGATTTATGAAAGGGAAATCCTGCTTGACAAATCTTCTAGAATTTTTTGAATATGTAACTGGTAGCGTGGACAAGGGAGAACCACTGGATGTGGTGTATTTGAACTTTCAAAAGGCTTTTGACAAGGTTCCATACAAGAGATTGGTATGCAAAATTAAAGCACATGGTATTGGGGGTAATGTACTGACGTGGATAGAGAACTGATTGGCAGAGAGGAAGCAGAGAGTCAGGATAAATGGGTCTTTTTCAGAATGGCAGGCAGTGACTAGTGGGGTGCCGCAGGACTCAGTGCTGGGACCCCAGCTATTTACAATATACATTAATGATTTGGATGATGGAATTGAGTGTAATATCTCCAAGTTTGCAGATGACACTAAGCTAGGTGGGAGTGTGAGCTGTGAGGAGGACGCTAAAAGGTTGCAAGGGACTTGGACAGCTTAAGTGAGTGGGCAAACGCATGGCAGATGCAGTATAATGTGGATAAATGTGAGGTTATCCACTTTGGTGGCAAAAACACGAAGACAGAATATTATCTGAATGGCAATTAGGAAAAGGGGAGGTGCAACGAGGCCTGGGTGTCATGGTGTATCAGTCATTGAAAGTTGGCATGCAGGTAAAGCAGGTGGTGAAGAAGGCAAATGGTATCTTGGCCTTCATAGCTAGGGGATTCAAGTATAGGAGCAGGGAGGTCTTACTGCAGTTGTACAGGGCCTTGGTGAGGCCTCACCTGGAATATTGTGTTCAGTTTTGGTCTCCTAATGTGAGGAAGGATGTTCTTGCTATTTGAGGAGTGCAGCGAAAGTTCACCAGACTGATTTCCAGGATGGCAGGACTGACATATGAGGAGAGACTGGATCAACTGGGCCTGTATCCACTGGAGTTTAGAAGGATGAGAGGGGATCTCATAGAAACATAAAATTCTGACGGGACTGGACAGGTTAGGTGCAGGAAGAATGTTCTCGATGTTGGGGAAGTCCAAAACCAGGGGATATAGTCTAAGGATAAGGGGAAAGCCAATTAGGACTGAGATGAGGAGAAACTTCTTCACTCAGAGAGTTGTTAACCTATGGAATTCCCTACCGCAGAGAGTTGTTGATACCAGTTCATTGGATATATTCAAGAGGGAGTTAGATATGGCCCTTACGGCTAAAGAGATCAAGGGGTATGGAGAGAAATCAGTAAAATAGTTCTGAGGTGAATGATCAACCATGATCTTATTGAATGGTGATGCAGGCTCAAAGGGCCGAATGGCCTACTCCTGCACCTATTTTCTATGTTTCTATGTGAGAGATTGAGAAATGTTGGTGTTCAGAGGGACCTGGGTGTCTTTGTACACAAATCACTGAAAGTTAACATGCAGGTACATCTAGCAATTAAGAAAGCAAATGGTATGTTGGCCTTTATTACAAGAGGATTTGAGTATAAGAGTAAAGACATCTTACTGCAATTATATAGGACTCTAGTGAGACTGCACCTGGAGTATTGTGTACAGTTTTTGTCTCCTTACCTATACTCTATCCCCCTTGCAATAAAGGCCAACATTCCATTTGCCTTCCTGATTACTTGCAGTACCTGCATACTAACTTTTTGTGTTTCATGCACAAGGACCCCCAGGTCTCTCTATACTACAGCACTTTCCAATTTTTCTCCATTTAAATTATAATTTGCTTTTCTATTATTTCTGCCAAAGTGAATAACCTCACATTTTCCCACATTGTACTCCATCTGCCAAATTTTTGCCCACTCACTTAGCCTGTCAATATCCCTTTTCAGATTTTTTGTGTCCTCACAATTTGCTTTCCCACCCATCTTTGTATCATCAGCAACCTTGGCTACATTACACTCAGTCCCTTCATCCAAGTCATTAATATAGATTGTAAATAGTTGAGATCCCAGCACCGATCCCTGCGGCACCCCACTAGTCACTGTTTGCCAACCAGAAAATTATCCATTTATCCCGACTCTCTGTTTTCTGTTAGTTAGCCAATCCTCTATCCATGCTAATATATTAATCCAACCCCGTAAGCTTTTATCTTGTATAGTAACCTCTTATGTGGCACCTTATCGAATATCTTCTGGAAATCCAAATACACCACATCCACATGTTTCCCCTTTATCCACCCTGCTCGTTACATCCTCAAAGAACTCCAGCAATTTTGTCAAACATGATTTTCCTTTCATAAAACCATGCTGACTCTGATTGATTGAATCATGCTTTTCCAAATGTCCCGCTATTGCTTCCTTAATAATGGACTCCAGCATTTTCCCAACGACAGATGTTAGGCTAACTGGTCTATAGTTTCCTGCTTTTCTTCTGCCTTCTTTTTTAAATAGGGGCGTTACATTTGCGATTTTCCAATCTGCTGGGACCGCCTCAGAATCCAAGGAATTTTGGTAGATTACAACCAAGGCATCCACTATCTCTGCAGCCACTTCTCTTGAGACCTGAGGATGAGACTTGTCCGCCTTTAGTCCCATTATTTTACCTAATACTACTTCATTGGTGATAGTGGTTGTATTAAGTTCCTCCCGACCTATAGCCCCTTGATTATCCACTATTGGGATGGTTTTAGAGCTTCTACCTTGAAGACCGATACAAAATATTTGTTCAACGTCTCTGTCATTTCCCTGTTCCCCATTATTAATTCCCCAGTCTCATCCTCCAGGGGACCAACATTTATTTTAGCCACTCTTTTCCTTTTTATGTACTTGTAGAAACTCTTAGTATCTGTTTTTATATTTTGTGCTAGTTTACTTTCATAATCTATCTTCCCTCTCTTAATCATTTTTTTAGTCATTCTGTGTTGGCTTTAAAAAATTTCCCAATCCTCTGGCCTCCCACTAGTCTTGGCCACATCGTATGCCTTTGTTTTCAATTTGATACCCTCCCTTATTTCCTTAGTTAGACACGGATGGTTATCCCTGCTCTTACAGTCTTTCCTTCTCATTGGGATATATTTTTGACGCGAGTTATGAAATAGCTCCTTAAATGTCTGCCACTGCTCATCAACCGTCCCATTCTTTAGTCTATTTTCCCAGTCCACTTCAGCCAAATCTGCCCTCATACCTTTGTAGTCTCCTTTATTTAAGCTTAGGACCCTGGTTTGATTACCAACTTTCTCACCCTCCAACTGAATTTGAAATTCAACATATTATGGTCACTCATTCCGAGAGGATCTTTTATTGCGAGATCATTTATTAATCCTGCCTCATTGCACAGTACTAGATCTAAGATAGCCTGCTCCCTGGTTGGTTCCACAACGTATTGTTCAAAGAAACTATCCCGGATACATTCTATGAACGCCTCCTCAAGGCCACCCTGGCCAATTTGCTTTGTCCAATTAATATCAATGTTAAAATCACCCATGATTATTGCCGTTCCTTTATTACAAGCCTCCATTATTTCTTGATTTATACTCCATCCAACAATGTAGCTACTGTTAGGGGGCCTATAGACTACGCCCACCAGCGACTTTTTCCCTTTATTATTACTTATCTCCACCCAAACTGATTCAACATCTTGATCCTCTGAGTCAATATCGTTTCTCACAAACGCACTGATCACATCCTTTATTAACAAAGCTACCCCACCTCCTTTTCCTTTCTGTCTGTCCTTCCGAATTGTCAAATACCCCTATATCTATTTGTGCCGTCAACTCATCTATTTTGTTATGAATGGTACGTGCATTTCGACAAAGAGCTTTTAAATTTGGTTTTTTACTCTTTTTTCCTGCTTGTTTCCTCTGTCCTTCAAACTCACTTTCTACATTTTTGCTTTCTAATTCCAGCCTTACTCCCATCCCTAATGAATCTATTCTCAGGTTCCCATCCCCTTGCCATGCCAGTTTAAACCCTCCCCAACAGCACCAGCACCCCCTCCCCCCCCCCCCCCCACCTGCGGCTTGTAAAGGTCCCACCTCCCCCAGAAGCGGTCCCAATGCCTCAGGAATCTAAAGTCCTCCCTCCTGCACCATCTCTCTAGCCACACGTTCATCTGCTCTATCCTCCTAGCTCATGGCACTGGGAGTAATCCAGAGACCTTTGAGGTCCTGCTTTTGAATCTCTCTCCTAGCTCCCTAAACTCTGCCTGCAGGATCTCATCCCTCTTTCTGCCAGTGTCATTTGGTCCCGATATGGACCACGACCTCTGGCTATTCACCTTCTCCCCCAGAATGCCCTGCAGCCACTCAGTGACATCCTTAACCTTGGCACCAAGGAGGCAACATACCATCCTGGAGTCACGTCTGCGGCCGCAGAAACACCTATCTGCTCCCCTGAGTATTGAATCCCTTACCACTATAGCTCTTCCATTCTTCTTCCTCCCCCTCTGTGCAATTGAGCCACCCATGGTGCCATGGTCTTAGCTCTGACTGCACTCCGCAGAGGCACCGTCGCCCCCACCAGTACTCAGAAGAGAATACCGGTTGGAGAGTGGGATGGAATCAGGGGACTCCTGCACGACCTGCGTAGTCCTCCTCTTCTGTCTGGCGGTCACCCACTCCCTCTCTGCCTCTCTTAAGCTGCGGGGTGACCACCTCTAGAAATGTGCTATCCATGTAGCTCTCAGTCTCGCGGATGAACCGCAGTGACTCCAGCCGCCGCTCAAGTTCCAAAACTCGGAGCTCGAGTTGGTGAAGCTGGAGACACCTCCTGCATACTTGGTCGTCCCGGCTGCACGAGGCGTCCAGGACTTCCCACACGCCACAGGATGTGCAATCCATGGGATGAAGCTGCCCTGCCATCCTTCTATTTAAACTCGGAACTATCAAGCAAAAGTAAACTCTAAACCTTAGCAAATCACACCAGCAACTACTCAGCAATCAGCTGATTTAACTAACCTTTATTTAAAGACTAAGTACTAATTTAACGGAGAAAAAAAGCTCACCAATCAGCTACTTCCCTTCTGCCGACATCACTTTTAAACTCTGACGTCCCTTTCGAATGTTGCCTGTTGAGCCTTGCATTTTAAGCCTCCGCCTCAGCTCCCGCTGCTGCTCCCACGCAGGGCCGCAGAAATTCCCACTCTTTCCAAATTCCCGAATAAACCACTCTGTTTAACTCCACTCTGTTTAAGACCTCTCTGTGCAGATCACCTGCCCAGGTTCAGATGGGTGGAATGGCCTTCTACCTTTTAATCTAATATACATGGTTTCATCAGGTCAGGCAGCATCTGTGTAGAGAAAGCAGAGTTAACGTTTCGGGTCAATGACCCTTTGTCAGAACTAGAGAGTGTTCAGAAAGAACAGATTCTTAACAAGCACTGAAAGCAGGAGGGGAATAAAAGAACAAAAGTAAAGGTCCGTGATAGGTTGGAAGACAGGAGAGATTAGAGAGACAAAAGAGATGATGGCCCAAATTCAAATGGTAATGCCAGGAGTTAGAAAAACATTAGTCAAGATAGGGTGTGAATGGTGGGATAATGACCAACTGCCATTAGAGACAAGAAGGAAGAAAAGGAAGAAAGAAACAGGCTCTGAGGGTGGGGTAGGAGAAAGAGAGCCAAAGATTGGAAGTGGTTATGCTCTGAAATTGTTGAACTCAAATGAGCTTCATTGGAACAATGGAGGAGATCGAGGACAGAGATGTCGGATTGGGAATGGAGTGGAGAATTAAAGTGACAGGTGACTGGAAGCTCAGGGTCACATTTGCGACTGAACGGAGGTGCTCCGCAAAGTGGTCACCCAATCTACGCTTGGTCTCCCCAATGTAGAGGAGACCACATCGTGAGCAGCGAATGCAGTATACTAAATTGAAAGAAGTACAAGTAAATCACCTGGAAGGAGTATTTGGGGCTCTGGATAGTGGGAAGGGAGGAGGTAAAAGGGCAGGTGTTGCATCTCTGGCGCTTGCATGGAAAGGTGCCGTGGGAAGGGGAGGGGGTGCTGGAGGTGACTGCGGAATGGACCAGGGTGTCACGGAGGGAGCGGTCCCTTCGGAACGCTGAGAGGGGAGGGGAAGATGTGATTGGTGGTGGGATCACACTGGAGGTGGCGGAAATGGTGGAGGATGATCCGTTGAATGTGGAGGCTGGTGGGGTGAAAGGTGAGGACAAGAGGAACCCTGTCGTGGTTCTGAGAGGGAGGGGATGGGGTGAGAGTAAATGCTGCCTAACCTCCTGAGATTTCCAGCATTTTCTGTTTTTATTCCAGATTCCGCAATATTTTACTTTTGTATACAGAGTTTCATTGTGTTTTGGTTTGATTTGAAAATTACAAAAATGACCAATAAGCAATTTAATGCAGGAGCCCAGAAAACATTTCACTGAGCTTCTACTGCAATTAGGAGTCTGAGGACATGATTTACTGAACGGGAAGTTTTACAGTTCAGATTGGGGGGAAATGTTGCTCGGACTGACAGCAAGGGGGAAAGGGAAGTGTATACAGCTGCTTTAAAAACAGGCATTTAATATGGAAACAAGGCTGTGCCTGAATAAATTTAGGAATGCAAATGCTTACAACTATGATCTTTCAGTAGATTGCTCTCAGAGTTTGATACCAGTAACATGCTGCATATGCATAAACACCCATTACATTGTCTTCTCAATAAAAATTATGGAAAGTGTTTCACTATCTCAGAGCTGTTAAATTATAGTAATTAAATTCAGTGAGATTATTAGATATCTGGTAAAGAAACACCCCAAACCATTCCTCCTACTCAATCATGAAAAAAGTTTAGTGTCAGAGGCTAAAATTACTCCTTATGTGTTTATTGGTTAATATTCATTATGAAATTGCTAAATGTTTTTTCTGCGAGATAAATTCAATTGAAGAACGTCCTGCAGCCCATTTGATCTCATCCTTTCCAAATATAACATCTCACTAAATGAGTCCAGTATCTTGGATTCAATCTCCATCTCATAGAATCATAGAAATTTGTAGCACGGAAAGAGGGCATTTCGGCCCATCGTTTCCATGCCGGTCAACAAGGGGTTCTCCAGCCGAATCCCACTTTCCAGCTCTAGGTCCATAGCCCTGCAGGTTACAACACTTCAAGTGCACAGTCAAGTACTTTTTAAATGTGGTGAGGGTTTCTGCCTCTACCATTATCATCATCATAGGCAGTCCCTCAAAATCGAGGAAGACTTGCTTCCACTCTAAAAGTGAGTTCTCAGGTGGCTGTACAGTCCAATGTAGGAATTACAGTCTCTGCCACAGGTGGGGCAGACAGTGGTTGAAGAAAAGGGTGGGTGGGGAGCCTGGTTTGCCGCACACTCCTTCCGCTGTCTGCGCTTGATTTCTGCATGCTCCTAACGACAAGACTTGAGGTGCTCAGCGCCCTCCCGCATGCTCTGCCTCCATTTTGGGTGGTCTTGGCCCAGGGATTCCCAGGTGCCAGTGGAGATGTTGCACTTTATCAAGGAAGCTTTGAGGCTGTCCTTGAAACATTTCCTCTGCCCACCTGGGGCTTGCTTGCCATGTAGCAGTTCCGCTTGCTTAGGGAGTCTCGTGTTGGGCATGCAGACGATGTGGCCCGCCCAACGGAGCAAGTCGAGCGTGGTCAATGCTTCGATGCTGGGGATGTTGGCCTGAGTGAGAACACAGACATTGGTGCGTCTATCCTCTCAGTGGATTTGCAGGATCTTGCGGAAACAGCGTTGGTGGTACTTCTCCAGTGCTTTGAGATGTCTGCTGTATATGGTCCACGTCTCTGAGCCATATAGGAGGGCAGGTATCACTGTTGCCCTTAGACCATAAGTTTGGTGCCAGATTTGAGGTCCTGGTCTTCAAACACTCTCTTCCTCAGACGACTGAAGCCTGCGCTGGCACACTGGAGGCAATGTTGAACTTCGTCATCGATGTCTGCCCTTGCTGATAGTAGGCTCCCGAGGTATGGAAAATGGTCCACATTGTCCAAGGCCATGCCGTGGATTTTGATGACCGGGGCGCAGTGCTGTGTGGCGGGGTCAGATTGGCCCCTAGCACTCTTTCAGGCAGCGAGTTCCAGACCCCCACAACCCTCCGGGTAAAGACATTTCCCCTCAAATCCCCTCTAAGGGTTCTACCAATTACTTTAAATTTATGCACCCTGGTTGTTGACCCCTCTGCTAAGGGAAATAGACCCTTTCTATCCACTATATCTAGGCCCCTCATAATTTTATACACCTCAATGAGGTCTCCCCTCAGCCTCCTCTGTTCCAAAGAAAACAAACCCAGCATTTCCAATCTTTCCTCATAGCTAAGATTCTCCACTCCCGGCAACATCCTCGTAAATTTCCTCTGTACACTCTCCAGTGCAATCACATCCTTCCTCTAATGCGGTGACCAGAACTGCATACAGTACTCTAGCTGTGGCCTAACTAGTATTTTATACAGTTCAGCATAACCTCCCTGCTCTTGTATTCTATGCCTCGGCTAATAAAGGCAAGCTTTCCATATGCCTTCTTAACCACTTTATCTACCTGGCCTGCTACCTTCAGGGATCTGTGGACATGCACTCCAAGGTCCCTTTGTTTCTCTACACTTCTCAATGTCCTACCATTTAATGTATATTCCCATTCGTTGTTAGCCCTCCCCAAATGCATTACCTCACACTTCTCCGGATCAAATTCCATTGTCCACCTGATCAGTTGATTGATATATTTCTTCAGTCTACAGCTTTCTTCTTCATTATTAACCACACAGCCGATTTTAGTATCATCTGCAAACCTCCTTTATTCATGTCTAGATCATTGATGTATACCACAAAAAGCAAGGGACATAGTATTGAGCCCTGCGAAACCCCACTTCAAACAGCCTTCGAGTCACAAAAACACCCATCAATCTTTACCCTCTACTTCCTGCCTTTGAGCCAATTTTGGATCCAACTTGCCATTTTGCCCTGGATCCCATGGGCTTTTACTTTCGTGACCAGTCTGCCATATGGGACCTTATCAAAAGTCTTGCTGAAATCCATATACACTACATCAAACGTACTACCCTCATCGACCTTCCTTGTTACCTCCTCAAAAATTCAATCAGCCACAACCTTCCCTTATCAAATCCGTGTTGACTGTTCTTGATTAATCCGTGACTTTCTAAATGAAGATTTATCCTATCCTTCAGAATTTTTTCCAATAATTTTCCCACCACCGAGGTTAGGCTGACTGGCCTGTAATTACACAGCCTATCCCTTTGTCCCATCTTAAACAAAAGTACCACATTAGCAGTACTCCAGTCCTCTGGTGCCACACCTGAAGGCAGAGAGGAGTGGAAAATGATGGTCAAAGCCTCTACTATTTCCCCTTTTGCTTCGCTTAGCAGCCTGGGAACTTAGCCACTTCCAAAGCTCCTAAATCCCTTAATACCTCCTCTCTCACTATGTTTATTTCATCGCCAATAGCAGTGTCTGTATCGCCTCTCTCCTTTGTGAAAAAGGATGCAAAGTATTCATTAAGAACCATACCCATATCTCCCGCCTCCACACATAGATTACCCTCATGGTCTCTAATAGGCCCATTCCTTCCTTTAGTTATCCTCTTGCTCTTAATATATTTATAATATCTTTGGGTTTTCCTTGATTTTACTTGCCAAGAATTTTTCATGCTCTCACTTTGCTTTCCTAATATCCTTTTTGATTTCACCCCTGCACTTTCTATACTCCTCTAGAGATTCTGCAGTATTTAGCCCTCGGTATCTGTCATCTCTGGCAATCCATTTCAGTTGTTGATCACACTCTTGTTAAATAAATACTACCTGACATCTATCCTAAACTTGCCCTTCAGAGTCCCAAACCTGTGCTTTCTTGGATAACCTGATTGTATTGTTCCATGTTTATTTCCTCTATCCTGGTGTTCAAAATCCCTCCATGGCCTCACCCCTCCCTATCTTTATAACCTTTGCCAATCCTATAACCCTTGGAGATCTCTCTGCTACTCCAATTCTGGCCTCTTGCACCTCCCCAATCTCCATCGCTCCACTATTGGTGGCCGTGACTTCAGCTGCCTAGGCCCAAAGCTCTGGAATTCCCTCTATAAACCTCTCCGCCTCTCTACCTCTCTTTCCTCCTTTTAAATTGCTCCTTAAAGACTACCTCTTTGGCCAAGCTTGTGGTCACCTGCCCTAATATCCCTTTGTGTGGCTCCTTTGATGTTTTTGCTATATTAAAGGCGTTACATAAATGCAAGTTGCTTTGTATTGTATTTTAATAAATTCCCCACTCATGCATTTCTTCAAGGCAAAGCAGCCGTTTTTATAGTTCATACAATCACCCCCTGAATGGCCCCATTATGTCACATTAACCAGAACCCTCTGCAGACTACAGGTACACCCTGACCAGAGCACTGTATAGCTTCAGCATGACTTCTGAGGTTTCGGCCTCAACTCATTTGGTAATACAACCTGGAATTCTAATCACTTTGTTTATTGACACCTCATTACTTAGTTAACGAGCACTCTCAGTATCTTTTAAACTCCCTATTGAAGTGTTCTATCCCACCCTTATAGTATGTGTTTGTTTTCTGTCTTTACTCTTGGCTAGTACTGCTGCTCACAAGGGAAATGAGAAAAAAAATGAGTCTCTGAAAATTGATTGCTGTGCTCACTTATGCAGTGTGAACTGTACCTAACACAAACTCCTAACTCATCCAAAATGCCGCTATCCAAATCTTATTCTGTACTTAACTGCTTACCTATTGCAACTGTCCCATTGACTTCCACTGGTATCCTGTCACCCAATGCATTCACTTCAAAATCCTCGTCCTTGTTTACAATCTAATCCCCATTCATTTGCTTTACCTTAGCTCTGAGAATACCTTCAGATTTATAGCTCCAGCCTTACACTCCAACCACCCATTCCTCCCTCACAAAGCTTCTGCCCAGCACACCCATTGGGGTCTAACCTCACCAATTTTCTTCCTGTCTCGCTTACTCTGCCCAACACTACCTCCTTAGACTGTGCCAGCAGATCAACAATCATCAGTCCTCTCTGCATTTCCCTCCAGAATTCCTGTTCTCTTGCAAACAAGGTTTTTTCCATCGCTGACCATATTGTGGATGGTTGCATTGATACTCTGGCTTTGACTGAAAGCTGGCTTACAAGTGGTCCTTTAACAAAGCTTTCCCACCTGGTTATATTTTCCACTCTCTGCTCCCCCCAAACCGCCACAGTGGCAGCATGGGCCTTTATCACCTATTGACACATTGGGCTCTACCCCATTGCCTCTGGCACGTTTTCCTTCTTCAAACCCACCTGCTATTCTATCTCTTGAGCATGCCAAGGTCTTATACATTGATCTTAATTTGTAAAGGAGTCTCATGCAGTATTTCATTTAAGGCTTTTGGAAGTCTAAGTACACCTCATTATATGGCTTCCAGCCACCTCTCCCCTGCTCCCCTGCTCCCCTCCCCCCCGCACCCACCCACCAAACGCAGGTTTCCACTATTGGCTATTTATAGAAAAATTTTAAATATACATGAAGTAAACATATAATTGACTATAAAGAGCAAGTAGCCATAATCTAAAACATTTACCATTTAGGATGTCACCTTAAAAAGCTTGTGAGGTTGTTAAGGTAAGATGCACCCCTTGTGAAATCATATTGGCTGTCATTTATTTTCCTGCTTTCATACACTCTTCTAGTTTGCTTCTGAATATTGATCTCATTTGTTTATCAATTATAAAGATCAGATTAATGGCTCTCTAGTTGCCAGATACGGCTTTATTGTGCTTCCTGAATATGAGAACTTTTTCTTTATTCATTCACGGGATGTGGGCGTTGCTGGCAAGGTCAGCATTTATTGACTATCCCTAATTTCTCTCGAGAAGGTGATGGTGAGCAACCTTCTTGAACCGCTGCAGTGCTTGTGGTGAAGGTACTCCCACAGTGTTAGGGAAGGAGTTCCAGGATTTTGACCCAGCAATATTCAAGGAATGGTGATATATTTCCAATTCAGGATGGTGTGTGACTTGGAGGGGAACTTGCATGTTCCCATGTGCTTGCTGTCCTTGACCTTCTAGGTGATAGAGGTTAGGGGTTTTGGAGGTGCTGTTGAAGAAGCCTTGGCGATTTTCTGCAGTGCATCTTGTAGATGGTACACACTGCAGCCACCATGTGCTGGAGGTGGAGAGAGTGAATGTTTAATGTGGTGAATGGTCTGCTAATCAAGTGGGATGCTTTGTTCAGGATGGTGTCAAGCTTCTTGAATGTTGTTTAAGGTACACTCATCCATGCAAGTGGCGAGCATTCTATCACACTCCTGACTTGTGATAGATGGTGGAAAGGCTTTGGGGAATCAGAAGGTGATTCACTCGCCGCAGAATACCTAGCTTCTGACCTGCTCTTTTAGCTAGAGTATTTATGTGACTGGTCCAGTTACGTTTCTGGTCAATGGTGACCCACCCAGGTTGTTGATGGTGGGGGATTCGATGATGGTAATCCCATTAAATGTCATGGAGAGGTAGTTAGACCCTCTCATGTTGGAGATGGTCATTGCCTGGCATTTGTGTGGCAGGAATGTTAATTGCCACTGATCAGTCCATGCTTGAATGTTGTCCAGGTCTTGCTACATGCAGGCATGGACTGCTTCATTTTCTGAGTAGTTGCGAATGGATCTGAACACTGTGCAAACATCAGCGAACATCCCCACTGTCCTTATGTTGGAAGGAAGAGTCATTGATGAAGCAGCTGAAGATGGTTGGGCCTAGGACACTGACCTGAGGAATTCCTGTAGCGATGCCCTGGCATTGAGATGCTTGGCCTCCAGCATCCACAACCATCTTCCTTTGTGCTAGGTATGACTTCAGTTAATGGAGAGTTTTCCCTCTGATTCCCATTGACTTTAATTTTACCAGGGCTCCTTGATGCCACACTTGGTCAAATGCTATATTGATGTCAAAGGCAGTCACTTTCATCTCACCTCTGAAATTCAGATCTTTTGTCCATGTTTGGACCAAGGCTGTAATGAGGTCTGGACCCAAGTGGCCCTGGTGGAACCCAAACTGAGCATCGGTGAGCAGGTTATTGGTGAGTAAGTAACACTTGATAGTACTGTCGATGATACTTTCCATCACTTTGCTGATTATTGATGTATGTGCCTGTTTTCAGTCTGTCAAAGCAGTGTTCATTGACTCCTTCAAAATGACCATCAGCACTTCACAAATCCTCTCTCTTGGCTCTCTCAGCTTTAGATAAACCATTCAGTGAAGTTTATTGGTTTTCAGTCTTGAGTCCATCTAAAATTCTGCACCACTAAAGTGAAAATATGCATTTGCTTGTTAATATCTTCCTTTGTTAAAAACCTCCAAGAAACATGTTTAGTATCTTCTGTTCATCCTCATTTTTGACCTCAAAGCCCCTTAGGGTTTTAGCTTCCTTGATAACTATCCTGTTGCTGTTACATTACTGAAAGCATTTATTATGTTTCAAATCTGCTATTGTGTCCCTTTCCCGGTCTCTTGGCACAATGTTTCATCCCTTTTGTAAAATCTGTACTTGGACAATTAATTGCATGCTTCGTTCAAGATTTATAAATTATCATTTCAATCTTAATTTCCCTTTTAGTAATCCTGTTCATTCATTTTGGAATTCTTACTTTGCCCTGCTGCACTTATGTACTGGTTCTGAATATTCATGTCTGCGTGATTTGGGAAAATATGATTGGTTAAAAGAGCAAAAGACTCAAAAACAATTATCACGTAAGTTCTGTACTGATATGAAACTGAAATCTACATCTGATACCTGAAAGTATTTGGGGAACATTCACTAATGGTACAAGCTCTGAATTTATCAGCAAAGCTCTTTTTATTCAGAAAAAACATACATTTACAAGTGAAAGTTTTGAAAAGCAATATGTCTCTAGAGCATAAATTTTGCAAGGCCAATAGCTGCCGGAGGGATCTTGCATCCTGCAATTTGAAGTCGCTATGCATCCCAGTTTGCAAGGTGCAATTTGAGGTCAATTATTGAGGCCGCACTGCCAACATGCACTGTCTCATAATATTACTATCCAATATTAATTGTCAAATTTTATGGAAGTTCTACCCACAGCGTGAGCTTCATCCTTAAACACTTATTGTAACAGGAGCTCTGGAAGCTCACCTGCTAAAACAGGCCACCTAAAAAGAAAAGGTAGCTTGTTTGAAGATTTTTATGCTTGGTAGCTCCATGTTTCATTCATTAGTTGGTTTTGCTGGGTAGGCCTTCATTTTTGGTTCTTTGGGTTTCTTCCCCCAACGATAGTTTTCTTCATTAATCTTGATTACTGCTGGATTTGGCTTGGTACCTTACAAAAAGGAGGGAATGGGGGTTTCCAAACATACTGCATAATCCTGTGGGGATTACCAGCACATTGCATAATTGAGATGAGGAAGATAAATTTGGAAGGTGCCAACAAATGCAGTTGCAGCAACATTTAAGGCATTTTTCCCATATCTGTCGGTATTCTGGGAACTGGAGATATGTCAATGGAGCCTTCGCTGTCTCCACTTCATAGGCGCCAGAGTTGTGCCATCTGCGGCACAATAATTTAGGGAAGCATCTGGAAGTGAAGGTGACCATAGCATGAAACTTTCATGCTACTGAATCCTTCAACACATCCCCAGGAAATATCTGACATGTCAGGCAGTCTGCACATATGTATCATGGAAGTGACATCACTATGTTTTCAAGCGGCAACACTTTCATCACTTTTGCTGTGGAAAGGAGGCATCTATTGGACAAGAACACTAGCTTTCACTGGGTGGCATGCTTCCCTCGAGTGTAAAGAGTTAGCATGGTACCCATATGGACATCAGGGCACTTCATAACAACCTCATGACCTTCATGAAGGTAAAGTTAGTGTTTACATGTTATCTGACCACAAACATCATCATGTATGTCCGTGGTCCTTAATCAGGAAGTAGCCATGATACCTCCATTGTGCTGCATTTCACAGTGCTAGCATTATTTGAAGGAGACCAAATATTGGGCAGATGAATCTTAAGAGAACTAGGCTATCCTGTGTAAAAGGACAAAGATTGTGCACAATGCCTGAAATGGTACCTCCCAGAAGATGCAGTAGTTCCCAACTTAGGTTTGGGCCTTGCTTGATGGGCCTCATAAGAAATGTGCACACTAACCTTCACTTAGCTTTTGATGCAAGCACATGTCTTCCTCATCTGCAGCCAAAGAGGAGGGAGCTGGGTGACTACACTGAATCAGATGGTGACTTTTTTCCATTCAGCTGGCACCTTTGTTTTTACAGTAAGGGGGGTATTCAGATCTAAAATGGAGCCACTCTTAGTTGGTGCACTTCCCGCAGCAGCTGGTCAGCATCAAAGGGAGTTGTGTTGCCCACCTGTCTCACTGTGCCACTGTGAACAATAAGTCCACTTTTCAGTCATCATCACAATGCCCCCTTTTATGGTGAGCTGTAGGCCTACAAGAGCTGCTGCCTCACTGAATCTTGCATCTCTAGCCAAGCATCCTACAGGCCAAGCTCTTTGGGATAGCTTTTCCTGTACCTGTAGCCTATCATGGGGCCTAAGTTGACCTGGATGCCCGTTTTTCGTGCCACAAAGTGCGCCTAAAAAAAACTTACAGATTCTCCGGCTCCCTGCTGGTCCTCTGGAGTCAGGCACGGTGCAGCACAAGCTGTAGGGGGCGGAGCTAGGTCCCTGCGCTGAAAACAGAGCCAGGACCTCGGCACATGCGCGCTACAGTGGGCGCGCATGTGCAGTAGCTCCAGGCGCCCAAAACTGTGTGGGAGGGGCCCGAAGCACGCAGCCCCTAGCCCTGGCCGAATGGCCTCACTGGGGCTGCGTGCATAAGGCTGCCTCCCACGCCCAGCTCCTGCTTCCTCCCAACCCGACTCAACTCCCGCTCCCCCCCCCCAACCCCGGACCGGACCGGACCCGCGCTTCCCCCCCCCCCCCCACCCGACCTGACCTCCCTCTCACTCCCTCCCTCCCCATCCCCCCGACCCGTACCCGACCCAACCTCCCTCTGCCCCCCCCCCCCGACCCGGCCTCCCTCTGCCACCACCCCCCCCGACCTGAACCGACCCAACCCGCGCTCCCTCCCTCCCCCCCCCCCACCCGAACCAACCCGACCTCCCTCCTCCCCCCCCGACCCGACCCGACCCATGCTCTCGACCGCCGCGCCCCCCCCCCCCCCCCCGGACCCGACCCGACCTCCCTCCGCCCCCCCGACCCGACCCGCGTTCCCGACCCCGGACCCGACCCAACGCCACCTACCTGTAAATCTGGTGCTGGGGATGGGCCCAGCCCATTCAGCCTCCCTCCCCCTTCTCCTTTTCCCCCTTCTCCTTTCCCCCTTCTCCTTTCCCCCTTCTCCTTTTCCTTTCCCCCCCTTCTCCCTTCCCCCCTTCTCCCTTTCCCTCCCCTCTCCTTCCCCTTCTCTTTCCCCTTCGCCACCCCCCCCTTTCCCCTTCTCCTCTCCCCCCTTTCCCCTTCTCCTCCCCCATTCCCCTTCTCCTCCCCCCTTCCCCTTCTCCTCCTCCCCCCCTTCCCTTTCTCCTCCCCCCTTCCCCTTCTCCTCCTGCCCTTCTCTCCCCCCTCCCCCTTCTCCCCTTCCCTCCCCCTTCCCTCCCTCCCCCTCTGTCTCCCTCCTTCCTCTCCCCCTGCCCCCCCTCTCTCCCTCTACCCACCTCCTCCCCCTCCCCTCGCTGTCAGAAACACAGACACTTACAGACAGAGAGTGAGAGACACACACAGACAGACAGACAGGGAGATAGAGACACTGACAGAGACACACTGGGGGAGGGGGGGCATCCCAGCACGCTGTTGGAGGGCTCCCGGTGCTGCAGTCGGTAAGTAGAAAATGTTTTATTTATTGATTTTAAAACCAAATTATTTATTAATTTTTTTTGATTGATTTATTGGTTGATTTATTGATGTTTTTATCATTTATTATTGATGATGGCTCTTTATTTGTAAAACTGAAGTGTTTAATGTTTGTAAACTTCCCTTTAAACCCCCCCCCCCCCCCCATTCCCTACGCCTGATTTGTAACCTACGCCTGATTTTCTAAAGTGTAGACAAGGTTTTTTCGAGCGTACAAAAATCTTCACTTACTCCATTCTAAGTCAGTTTGGAGTAAGTTTTCACTGACGAAACTTTGAAAACAGGCGTAAGTGGCCAGACACGCCCCCTTTTGAAAAAGAAATTCTGTTCCAAAGTGAAACTGTTCTAACTGACTAGAACCGGAGCAAACAAAATGTCGAGAATTTGAATTTCTAAGATACTCCGTTCTACACCAGTTGCTCCAAAAAATCAGGAGTAACTGAGGTCGAAACTTGAGCCCATGATGTGGGCCTTATATTGCAAAATTCTTTGTGGACCTCACTATGAGTGAGTGCAATGTCAATTTTGTCAGAATTCCAAAATTTGGGGTTTATATGGCAAACAATAATTGACGAAAATTAAAAAAAAATGTTGACAACATTATTTATAAACATTGCTCATACGTTTGTGATTGATAAAATCCTCACATTGTATTGGATCTTTTTCTAATGTGATCATATTAGGGTTGTATTTTTGCTGCAGGTTTTCCAGAGCCCACAAAGTTCTACAATGTCAGGGAGTCCTGTGAAATTTATCACTCTATTCCAAAATCACTGTAAAACGCTAGAAAATATATTGATCAAATTCACGGGGTCTCCCTGAATTCATGAAAACTGAAGAGCCTGTGCAAAGCATACAGTCCTGATCATATTCTGCTTATTGTGACTGTAAATTTTTAAAAAATGACTAACCCCAATAATCAGTTTATTAATATTAATTTGTCACATTAAATCAGCCAAACTAACAATTGTGCTAATTCTATTTGTGTGGTACATTGTAGAATGAATGCAGAGTAAATTGCTGGGGTTATTTTAAGAGGTACTCATTGAAATGTTTCTATAGTATATTTTTAGTAAGTCAATTAGCATGGCTATACAAGAAGATTCTGTAACATATGCAATCCTATTTTAGGACTCATTTTGTGACAATTGAAAGGTAACACAAATAATAATTAACAAAAACTTTTAGTCATTGTGTATAAATGGAACCCGAAATCAATCTCTTCAGTGCCTGTGGTCATGTCACAAGACAATAGGATCAGTTTGTAGTACTGAATATAGTCATTATTTAACAATATATACAAGATATGCTATTCACCACAAGAAAAGAATGAGTTGATATCACATCATTTAAAATGCAATGGTGCAATAGCACTTCAGCCCAAATCGTCAGAATCTGCCTTCTGCCCATCAGGAAACCGGCCACCAATCAAACAACCATGACTGTAAATGAACTGATTTCTCACCACCAAATTACATAGATTATAAAGAGTAACAGACCTAATGTAATAACACCCATGATTGATTTGACAATGAACTGTTTGAACTGCCCTCTGAGCTCCACCGTGTCACTGAGGTACACTGTAATCTGGGTGTTGACCTATATTAATGATACCCAGCTCTACCTCACCACCATCTCTCTTGACTGTCTCTGATTTGTCATGATGTTTGTCCGACATCCAGTCCTGCATAAGCAGAAATTTCCATCAACTAAATATTGTAAAGATCAAAGCCATTGTCTTTGTTCCCTGCCACAAGCTTCATTCCCTAGCCATCAACTCCAACTGTCTTCCTAGTTATTGTCTCAGGCTGAACCAGACTGCTCACAATCTTGGCATCCTATTTGACCCCGAGATGAGCTTCTGACCACATATTCGTGCCATCACCAAGACCGCTTACTTCCACCTCCGTAACATTGCCCATCATCTGCCTCAGCGCACCTGCTATTGAACCCTCATCCATTACCGTGTTATCTCTTGACTTGACTATTCCAATGCTTTTCTGGCCAGCCTCCCATCTTCCACCCTCCATAAACTTGATTTCATCCAAAACTCTGCTGCCGTATCTTAACTAGCACCAAGTCCCATTCACCCATCGCCCCTGTGCTCACTCTCTTACATTGGCACCCATTTCAGTAATACCTCGATTTTAAAATTCTCATCCTTGTTTTCAAATCCTTCCCTGGCTTCGCCCCTCCCTGTCACTGTAATCTTCTCCAGCCCTTCAACCAATGTTCCCGTTTAAGTCCCATGCAAACCAGACACTGGTTTTGGAATGGAAAAACCGTGCATACGCGAAAATCTGAATGGGCTGCGCCCCCCGTTAAAGGGGCCGTGCACCCTAACAGAAATGAGAGGAAAATTGCCTACAACCCTCCAATATCTCTGCACTCCTCCAATTCTGGCCTCTTGAGCATCACTGATTTTCTTTGGTGGCTGTTCCGTCAGCTGTCTAGGCCCTAAGCTCTGGAATTCCCTTCCTAAACCTCTCTACCTCTCTCTCCACCTTTAAGACACTCCTTAAAATCTAGCTATTTTACAAGCTTTTGGTCATTTGTCCTAATATCTTCTTATGTGGCTCGGTGTCAAATTTAGTTTGATAACACTCCTGTGAAGCACCTTCGGATGTTTTCCCACGTTAAAGGAGCTATATAAATGCAAGTTGTCATTGTTATAATATATACTGAATATAAAAAGGTACATAAAATGTTACAGCACAGAAACAGGCCATTTGGCTCAACTGTTCCACATAAGCCTCCTATAGGCACTATATAAATTCAAGCTATGGTTGTTGTATGTTCTGTTGACCTCAGAAGATTGTGGGTTCAAGCTTACTCCAGGGATTGAGCACATATTCTCAACTGACATGTCAGTGCAGTACTGAGGGGGTACTGAGCTGTTGGAGGCCCTGTCTGCTTCTTCAGGCATATGTAAAATATCCCATAGCACTAGTGGGGAAGGGGAGGGGACTTCTCCCAGCATGCTGGTCAATATTTATCTAACCAACATCAGTAAAACAGATTTTCTGGTCACTTATCTTATTCCTGTTTGTGGGACCTTGCTATGTGCAAATTGGTTCCTGCACTTTTCGGGGTCAAAATTGCCCCTTTCTATAAGACCCATGGCCACAGGTCAGTGTGGACTGGCCGCCGAGTCGCCGTGGAGGGGATTCCATTTTATAAATTGCCCTTCCTCATTTTCCCGTTTACGTAATGCACGCGCCGACCCTTTACTGACCGGCGGCGATCCTTTCCCTAAAATGCCCATCGGAAAATTGCCCCTTTTGAAAATTGCCCTGCGGGAGCAGCGCTGCCACCAGTCGGTGCCACTGATAGCTTTTTCTGTTGGTACCCTTTCTGTGGCTTGGCGGTGTGGCCGCCCTTAAAGGGGAGGTGGTGCTGCCGGGGCCTCTATGTTTTTTTTTTGTCAGCCGACTGCCAGGTCGGGCCAACAATTATGCCCGCAGGTTCGGCCGGGCCACCAACAGGCAGCCTGGCACCCCGTCTTGGGTGCCAGGCCTCTGGCCCGGGTGAAACCCTCCCTGGTGGCCCAGTGTTTGCCACTGAAGTGGCTGCAGAGTTCGCAGTGGCCCTCCCCTTTAACTGAAGGGGAGGGACGTTGTGACGCGCTAGCGCGATGATGTCATCAGCACAACGCTGATGCCTTGCAGTGTCGGTCCTCCGACCTGTCCCCACTTCCGCCTCGCTGGTGACGGCCACTCTGCCCCGCCCCCATTTCTGCCCCCATGATGAAGCCACTTCCACCCCACCCGTGATGGATTTCTCCGGATTGGCCGCTCCATGCATTGGGGAAACCGGAGCACTTCAAGAGCGGTAGGTGCGATTCGTTTCGGGCGGTGGACAATTTTGGCCCCTTCTATTTTACAACAGTGACTATATTTCAAAAGTACTTCATTGACTGTGAAGCACTTTGGGATGTCCTGAGGTTGAGAAAGGCATTGGGCAGAATTTTCCCATTGCAGAGAGTGCAGGTTTGGGGGGTGGACCAGCAGTTAAAAGCGTGGAAATTGACAGCATGTCGGGAACCAGCTGCCAACCTGCTGACTTCTGCATTTAAGGCGTTGGAGGAGTGCCACGGACCCGCTCGGGAGAGGTAGGCAACATCATTGAGGTACTTAACTGCTCGTTTACAGACCTGTAACTGCCTTTTTAACCTCAGGTTTTGGCTTTATCTTGTTGCACACGGGATTCACACACCTCGGTAACCTCGCCTGTGAAGGGGAGGTGGAAGCTCAGTGAGCATTGTGCGAGTTCATTAAATGATAGCTGGAAAAACATATAAATACTCACATCTTGCACCTGCTTCCTTGCCTAAGGGAAAGGCTCTTGCTGACACCATTTTGTGCAGAGATTTAGCTTTCAGGAGTTTGCAAGTCATTTCTGCAACGTCGGAGGCCACTCTCGCCACATTGCTAGTCACTATCATTACTTTGAAGGATTGGATCTCTGATCTGCACTTTACCTGTCGTCTATTAGAGAAGCATGGGTGCCGCTTATGCTGTCTCACCTTGGACGTCCGAATCAGACCAAGATGAGCCTCAGCACCAACACCAGCCGCAACCATAATAGCAGCCTTCTCCTCAATGATGCTCTACAGGAGAGAGGGGATCAGCACAGGGGTGCACCGCGCCAGAGGTGATACCCCAACAAGGGTATACGGGCAGAGGATGAACCTCCTGGACATGACTGAACAGCAATGATTCAGGAGGCTCAGGCTAATGTGTCAGATCAATGCAGACATTTGTGGCTTGCTGGAACAAGACCTGCTGCCCAGAGGACCTGATGGACATGCCTTACCAATAGCTGTCAAAGTCACCACCGCCCTCAACCTCTTCGCCTCAGGCTCCTTCCAGAGATCTGCAGCAGACATTTGCAGGATCTCCCAGTTGGCTACCCACAAATGCATCACCCAGGTGACCAGTGCCATGTTTCACAAGTCAGCCAATTATGTAAACTTTTCCACTGATGGCAAAAGGATTTGAGTACAGGAGCAAGGATGTCTTACTACAGTTATACAGGGCCTTGGTGAGACCACACCTGGAATATTGTGTGCAGTTTTGGTCTCCTTACCTAAGAAAGGATGTTCTTGCCATAGAGGGGGTGCAGCGAAGGTTCATCAGACTGATTCCTGGGGTGGTAGGACTATCGTATGAGGAGAGATTGGGTCGACTAGGCCTGTATTCACTAGAGTTTAGAAGAATGAGAGGGGATCTCATTGAAACGTATAAAATTCTGACGGGGTTGGATAAACTGGATGTGGGGAGGATGTTTCCTCTGGCTGGGGAATCTAGAACAAGGGGTCACAGTCTCAGGATACGGGGCAGGAAATTTAGGACCGAGATTAGGTGAAATGTTTTCACTCAGAGGGTGGTGAACCTGTGGAATTCTCTACCACAGAAGGCTGTGGAGGCCAAGTCACTGAATATATTTAAGAGGGAGATAGATTGATTTCTAGATAAAAAAAGACATCAAGGGGTATGGGGAAAAAGTGGGAAAAATGGTGTTAAGATAGAGGATCAGCCATGATCATATTGAATGGCGGTGCAGACTCGAAGGGCCGAATGGCCTACTACTGCTCCCATTTTCTATGTTTCTATGAAGCCAGTGTTACTGAGCAGGCGCTCAGCTCTGGCTGGCTTCCCACAGGTGCAGGGCGTCATCGACTGCACACATGTGACCATTAAGGCACCTCCATCTCACCCCGGAGTGTTTGTGAACCACAAGGGCTTCCACTCCCACAATGTGCAGCTCGTCTACAACCATAATAATAGCATCGTGCATATGTGTGTCAGATTCCCTGGCAACTGTCATGATTCTTTTGTGTTGCACCAGTCCACCCTCCCTCAGCTCCTCGCACCTCTATACAGACTCACTGGCTGGCTGCTTCGAGACATAGTCTATCCATAAAAGGTGGCAATTTACAATATACATCAATGATTTAGATGAAGGAATTGAATGTAATATCTCTAAGTTTGCATATGACACTAAGCTGGTGGTGGTGTGAGCTATGAGGAGGATGCTAAGAGGCTGCAGGGTGACTTGGACAGGTTAGGTGAGTGGGCAAATGCATGACAGATGCAGTATAATGTGGATAAATGTGAGGTTATCTACTTTGGTGGCAAAAACAGGAAGACAGAATATTATCTGAATGGTGACAGATTAGGAAAAGGGGAGGTGCAACGAGACCTGGGTGTCATGGTACATCAGTCATTGAAGTTTGGCATGCAGGTACAGTAGGCGGTGAAGAAGGCAAATGGCATGATGGCCTTCATTGCTAGGGGATTTGAGTATAGGAGCAGGGAGGTCTTACTGCAGTTGTACAGGGCCTTGGTGAGGCCACATCTGGAATATTGTGTTCAGTTTTGGTTCCCTAATCTGAGGAAGGACGTTCTTGCTATTGAGGGAGTACAGCGAAGGTTCACCAGATTGATTCCCGGGATGGCAGGACTGACATATGAGGAGAGACTGGATCAACTGGGCTTGTATCCACTGGAGTTTAGAAGAATGAGAGGGAATCTCATAGAAACATATAAAATTCTGACAGGATTGGATAGGTTAGAGGCAGGAAGAATGTTCCCATTGCTGGGGAGTTCCAGAACCAGCGGTCACAGTCTAAGAATAATGGGTAACCCGTTTAGGACCGAGATGAGGAGAAACTTCTTCACTCAGAGAGTGGTTAACCTGTGGAATTCTCTATCGCAGAAAGTTGTTGAGGCCAGTTCGTTAGATATATTCAAAAGGGAGTTAGATATGCCCCTTAAGGCCAAAAGGATCCATGGGTATGGAGAGAAAGCAGGAAAGGGGTACTGAGGTTGAATGATCAGCCATGATCTTACTGAATGGCGGTGCAGGCTCAAAGGGCCAAATGGCCTGCTCCTGCACCTAATTTCTATGTTTCTATGATACCCTTGAGGAGGCCAAGGAGTGTTATAATGACAGCCACATGTTGACCAGATGTGTCATTGAGCAAGCAATCACCATGATGTAGATGCGATTCAGATGCCTTGACAGATCTGGAGAAGCCCTTCAGTACACACCAGCCAGGGTCTTCAGAATCATTGTCTATTGTTGCGCGCTACATAACAAAGCACAGCAGCGAGGATTGGAGCTGCAGTAGGAGCAAAGCAGCATTTCAGAGGAGGAGGAGGAACCTGAGGTGTAGATGGCACAAGCAGTAGTGCACATTGCTGCCTAGAATGCCCGGGATGGCCTCATAATGATCAGATTTATTTAACTTGCACCAGTGCACCCATATGACTCCCAGATGCTGTACTATCTCCACCCCCCCCCGCCCCACCCCCCAACAACACCACAAAGCAGTCCATTGACAGGAATGACCAAGCCATTCCTGTCACCCAAACCCCCATTGCTTGGGGTTAAGTAATGTCTCACCATTCACTCATTCACTCCAAGTAACAAAACCACTTCCCAGATAACAGACAAAAATGAACAAGACCGGAAAGTGGTGCGAAGAAATACATTTATGCGCATCATAAATATAACTGAAACTTAACATTAACATTTTTTCATACACCATGTGCATACCCTTGCGCATATAGGATTGTGTCTTTTTTCATTCACGCCTGCTTCTACGAGGTACAGCCCCTGTGGCTTTAGCAGAGGTAGAGGCAGGCTTCTCACTTCCCTGCTGTGACTGCTTTGACACTTTTAAAGGACGTTCTCTGGGGTTTGAAGCCTGAGACTGTGTGGACTCGCCAAAGACTGTTTCTCCTGCAACTGTGCAGGGGCAGACATGGCCATTGGGATCCGAGACAGCATATGCGTCTCTGACTGAGGGGGAGATAAAGGAGGAGGACATAAGAAATAGGAGCAGGAGTAGGCCATTTGGCCCCACAAGCCTGCTCTGTCATTTAATACGATCATGGCTGATCTGATGGACTCAGGTCCACTTCCCTGCCTGCTCCCCATAACCTCTTATTCCCTTATCAGTTAAGAAACTGTCTATCTCTGTCTTAAATTTATTCAATGACCCAGCTTCCACAGCTCTCTGGGGCAGCGAATTCCACAGATTTACAACCCTCTGAGAGAAGAAATTTCTCCTCATCTCAGTTTTAAATGGGTGGCCCCTTATTCTAAGATTATGCCCCCTAATTTTAGTCTCCCCTATCAGTGGAAATATCTGCTCTGCAGCCACCTTGTCCATCCCCCTCATAATCTTATACGTTTCGATAAGATCACCTCTCATTCTTCTGAATTCCAATGAATTCTTTCTTTCTTAAATGAGCCTGAGCACTTTTGGGCTGCTGTAGAGACTGGGTGGACCGCAACTTTGGTATTCTGAAAGGATTAGATCAAATCACCAGAAGGGCCTACATTCAAACCTAATTTGTGATCTGATGTGGCAGGGCTGGGGAAAAAAGAACCAATATATTACAACGCTCCATACAACGTTCGCTTTTAGCGGCTGCACAGCTATCTGACAGTTCGGCGCAGCTGGCTCACCGGCTATTGAATGGAAAAAACGCACGTGTGGAAATTTGAACGGGCCGCACAGCCCATTTAAAGGGGCCGCACACCCCGAAAAATTAAAGGGAACATGCTTTTCTAAGTTTGAGTAACCTAGGTGAAGAGATGGGATCCATACTGCAGGACACCACCACGGTTGATCAAAGTGGAAGAGAATCATCATCATAGGCATTCCCTCAAAATTGACTTGCTTCCACTCTAAAAGTGAGTTCTCAGGTGACTGTACAGTCCAATATGGGAATTACAGTCTCTGTCTGTCCCACCTGTAACAGTCATTGAAGGAAAGGGTGGGTGGGGAGTCTGGTTTGCCGCACGTTCCTTCCGCTGCCTGCGCTTGTTTTCTGCATGCTCTCGGCGACGAGACTCGAAGTGCTCAGCGCCCTCCCGGATGCTCTTCCTTCACTTAGGGGGTCTTTGGCCAGGGATTCCCAGGTGTCGGTGGGGTTTTTGCACTTTATCAAGGAGGCTTTGAGGGTGTCATTGAAATGTTTCCTCTGCCCACCTGCCATGTAGGAGTTCCGAGTAGAGCACTTACTCTAGTCTTGTGTTGGGCATGTGGACAATGTGGCCCGCCCAGCAGAGCTGGTCGAGCGTGGTCAGTGCTTCGATGCTGGGGATGTTGACCTGATCGAGAACACTGATGTTGGTGCATCTATCCTCCCAGGAGATTGATGGGATAGCAGCTCCCTAGGGAGCTTTCCCCAAATAAACATTCCTCTGGCCATCTGCTTCCATCCTTCACCTCTCTCTCCTTCAATCCCTTCCCACTCCCCGGCACTAACAGTGGGTGCACTTTGACCCCCCCCCCCAAAGTATTTTCCTACCTCTAAAACCCATGCTGCAAGGGCCCACTGCCCATTCCCCATCCCCCAATCAAGACTTAACCTTCCAGATCGACCTCCCTCCAAGTCCCTCCAACTGGACTCTTGCTTCTTGCTCCCCACTGGCCGACTTAGCAGCTCCAATCAATCCCCGGTGATTTCCATGGCGGTGAGCCTCTGACCAGCTCCAACCACAGATTTGGGCCCTACCTTCACACTTCGCCCTCGCGCATGAGCACCCCCACCCCCCCCCCCCCCAATTCGGGCCTTCCTCCCACCGGCGACGTTCGGGCCTTCCTCCCACTGGTGACATTCTGGAAGAGAATAAAGAAGTAATGGTTATCATAGAATCATAGAAATTTACAGCACGGAAGGAGGCAATTTCGGCCCATTGTGTCCGCGCCGGCCGACAAAGAGCTAACCAGTCTAATCCCACTTTCCAGCTCTTGGTCTGTATCCTTGTAGGTTATGGCACTTCAGGTGCACACCATGTACTTTTTAAATGTGCTGAGGGTTTCTGCCTCTACCACCCTTTCAGGCAGTGAGTTCCAGGCCCCCACCACCCTCTGGGTGAAAAAATGTCCCCTCAAATCCCCTCTTAACCTCCTACCAATTACTCTAAATCTATGCTCTCTGATTGTTGACCCCTCTGCTAAGGGAAATATGTGCTTCCTATCCACTCTAACTAGGCCCCTCATAATTTTATACACCTCAATAAGGTCTCCCCTCAGCCCCCTCTGTTCTAAAGAAAACAAACTCGGCCCAGGTTAAGTGGCTCCAACCTTGGATTTTAAAATTCTGTAGCAGGAAGGGAATACTGAGGAAGGCAAGAGCTCCACAGTTTGTGATCTCTGAATTGTGCCAATGTTTACAGGATTTGTGGAGTTGTCCATAGCCTATTCTATACTGACCTTACAAATAAAGAAGGAAACCTGATTACAAGAACCCTCCAGGGAAGAAAATTCTCTCTCTTTTTGCCACCATGTTCTAGCTGCTGTAAAGATACTTTTGAATCATTAGTTTATTATTACCAGTCTTGTCACTGGTTTTGTTCTTGCCAGTCGCCACCAAATATTTTTAATAAACAGGGCGGTCTGTACTACTGACTTCACCCAAACTGAATCCGTCCTGGGATTGTTGGGCAGGGGGCACGATCCAGTCAGGTGAGGATAGGAAATGTGTGCTTTTATTGCCTCTTTGAGATGCAACAACAATAACAACTTTTATTTATAAACCGCCTTTAACATAGTAAAAGATCCCAAGGCACTTCACAGGAGATTAGGAAAAGGAGAGGTGCAACGAGACCTGGGTGTCATGGTACATCAGTCACTGAAGGTTGGCATGCAGGTACAGCAGGCGGTTAAGAAAGCAAATGGCATGTTGGCCTTCATAGCGAGGGGATTTGAGTACAGGGGCAGGGAGGTGTTACTACAGTTGTACAGGGCCTTGGTGAGGCCACACCTGGAGTATTGTGTACAGTTTTGGTCTCGTAACTTGAGGAAGGGCATTCTTGCTATTGAGGGAGTGCAGCGAAGATTCACCAGACTGATTCCCGGGATGGCGGGACTGACATATCAAGAAAGACTGGATCAACTGGGATTGTATTCACTGGAGTTTAGGAGAATGAGAGACGTTTAAAATTCTGATGGGTTTAGACAGGTTAGATGCAGGAAGAATGTTCCCAATGTTGGGGAAGTCCAGAACCAGGGGTCACAGTCTAAGGATAAGGGGTAAGCCATTTAGGACCGAGATGAGGAGAAACTTCTTCACCCAGAGAGTGGTAAACCTGTGGAATTCTCTACCACAGAAAGTTGTTGAGGCCAATTCACCAAATATATTCAAAAAGGAGTTAGATGTAGTCCTTACTACTAGGGGGGAATCAAGGGGTATGGCAAAAAAGCAGGAATGGGGTACTGAAGTTGCATGTTCAGCCATGAACTCATTGAATGGGGGTGCAGGCTCGAAGGGCCGAATGGCCTACTCCTGCACCTATTTTCTATGTCTATGTCTATGAGTAGTGGCCCAACCTACTCAACCTTTCCTCATAAGTCAACCCCATCATCTCCAGAATCAACGGAGTGAACCTTCTCTGAACTGCCTCCAAAGCAAGTATATCCTTTCTTAAATATGGAAACCAAAACTGTACGCAGTATTCCAGGTGTGGCCTAACCACTACCCTGTATAACTGTAGCAAGACTTCCCTGCTTTTATACTCCATCCTCTTTGCAATAAAGGCCAAAATTCCATTGGCCTTCCTGATCACTTGCTGTACCTTCATACTATCCTTTTGTGTTTCATGCACAAGTACCCCAGGTCCTACTGTACTGCAGCAATTTGCAATGTTTCTCCATTTAAATAATTACTTGCTCTTTGATTCTTTCTGCCAAAGTGCATAACCTCACACTTTCCAACATTATACTCCATTTGCTAAATGTTTGCCCACTCACTTAGCCTGTCTATGTCCTTTTGCAGATGTTTTTGTGTCCTCCTCACACATTGCTTTTCCTCCCATCTTTGTATCATCAGCAAACTTGGCTATGTTACACTGGGTCCCTTCATCCAAGTCGTTAATATAGTTTGTAAATAGTTGCAGTCCCAGCACTGATCCCTGCGGCAACCCACTAGTTACTGATTGCCAACCCAAGAATGAACCATTTACCCGACTCTCTTTTCTGTTAGTTAGCCAATCCTCTATCCTGTTAATATATTACCCCCAACCCTGTCAACTTTTATCTTGTGCAGTAACCTTTTATGTGGCACCTTGTCAAATGCCTTCGGGAAGTCCAAATGCATCACATCCACTGATTCCCCTTTATCCGCACTGTTTGTTACATCCTCAAAGAATTCCAGTAAATTTGTCAAACATGACTTCCCTTTCATAAATCCATGCTGACTCTGCCTGACTGAATTATGTTTTTCCAAATATCCTGTTACTGCTTCTTTAATAATGGACTCCAACATTTTCCCAACCACAGATGTTAGGCTAACTGGTCTATAGTTTCCTGCTTTTTGGATGCCTCTTTTTTTTACTTTGAGAAGATCGCCCACTTCCATGTCCCCTCTCATCATTATTCCTCTCATGGGCCACTCGCACTTCCTTGCTAGCAAAAAGATGGAGAGCACCTTGCTGCACATCAGGGGCGATGGACACCAAAGTCTATCTTAGTATACCTCCTCGAGATAAGATCAATGAGTGTCTGCAATCTGTTGTTCACAGCAAGCATGTTCTTGTTGGACTGGCACATTTGCTCCATGCAGGTGGCCATCCTTTCCATGGAACAGCACATTGTCGCCATCGCCTGCGAGATGGTGGTACACATGTTGACTCCTCCATTCTCTGTACAGTCGCACACATCGCGGCTGAAAAAGCCATCAGAGCCTCATGCAATTATTGCTGCCCCTCCAAGATCACCATCTTTCTCGATGGTCCCGAGGTACAGCATCTGCATGCAGTTCAGCAGAGCTTGGAGCATCATGCACCCTCTGGCAAGGAGTCTCCACTGCTTTCCCTGTCAACACAATCTGCTCTTGCTCACTTGTGATGTGTGAAACACCACGTGACAACACTACTCTATCTCTCACAGGACCCACCGAAGTGCGCGTATCTGCGCTGGTGCTGGGTGCGCATAGGTCTCATGACAATGCACTCTGAGGAGTCGTCTTCCTTCTCCGGCTGGACAGTGGGTGGGATGTGAGATGTATTTCCAGCCATGTTCTGTACCATGTAATTACATGTAATAGCCAACAGATGGGTAAAGTCCGGTAGGCACACATTATTGCACCTCTTGCTGCCTCCCTATATAAAGCAGGCCCCCCCTGCAGTGCTCACTTTTGGAGTTTACATTAAACCTAAAGGTCACAAGGTGATCAGCTCCAGCATGGGCCACGTGTGATTTATTATAGTTATAAGCATACATATCAACTAGCGATGAGAACAGGATACGAACACGCAGTTTTGGCCACCGTTGACTACATCAAGCGATATTGCGTCGGGGAAGACTGGGATGACTCATTGACCGGCTGGATCAATGCTTTGTCGTGAAAGACTTGGAGGGAGCCACGAATGCCAGCAAACGCAGGGCCGTCCTCCTCATGGTCTGCGGATCACGGACATACGCATTGATCAAGGACCTACTGGCCCCAACAAAACCCACTGAGAAAAGTTACGAAGAACTGTGCGAGCTAGTTCGAAATCACCTAAAGCCAAAACACAATGCACTCATGGCGAGGTACCGTTTCTTCACCCACCGGAACGGAGTAGGTCAAGACATGGCAGCGTTCATCGCTGAGCTAAGACGTCTTGCTGGGCAAATTCGGGACAGTTCTTGAAGAAATGTTAAGGGACTTCTTTGTTTTGGGAATCGGGCACGAAGGGATTTTCTGCAAATTGCTAGCGGAGGAAGACTTGGAATTAGCCAAAGCCACCCTGATTGCGCAGGCATACATGGCCAGAGAGGAAGAAACAAAGCTACTCTATTCACAACTTCGGAATCACCCGGGGCCAAACACCGTGAATAAACTAAATTCGTCGGCAGACAGGAGAAGTGCCCCCAGCTGGGCTGATGCGACCTCTGCTTGAACTGAGATGACTCATTCACCACAACAATGGACTAATGCGAAAAGATCAGTACCTGTGAATGCAAGACCATCAGCAAGCGGTTGGCGCTGTGGAGGAGCTCATCGCGCAAACCTGTGCAGGTTCAAACAATATGTCTGCAAGAATTGCTCAATGATGGGGCATCTCCAACGAATGTGTAAATGTGCCTTAACTCGATATGTAGCAGAGGATGGGAGGTCAAGCGTAGATCCTGAGGATCGCGCAGAGATGACCGAGGAGGAAGAGGTACATGGGGTGCACGTACATGAAGTGCACACCTTTACCAACAAGAGTCCCCCGATTATGATGAACGTTAAACTGAACGGCATACCGGTACCGATGGAACTGGACATGGGTGCGAGCCAATCGATCATGAGCCAGAAGGTCTTTGAGAAGTTATGGGTAAATAAGGCAAACAGGCCCAAGCTGAGCCTGATCGACGTGAAGCTGTGCACCTACTCCAAAAAGATTATCCTGGTCCTCGAAAGATCAATGGTTCAGGTGCTGTATGAAGGTTCTGTGTATAAATTGCCACTATGGATTGTTCCCAGTAACGGGCCCACGCTGCTTGGCAGAAGCTGGCTACAGAATTTTAACTGGAAATGGGGCGATGTAAAAGCATTATTGTCGGTGGAGAAAGCCACGTGTGCATTGGTCTTCGACAAGTTTCCGTCACTGTTCTAGCCTGGCATCGGCAGCTTCACAGGGGTCAAGGTGACAATTCATCTCAGCCCAGATGTGAGATCCGTTCACCACAAGGCCAGAGCGGTCCCTTACATGATGCGGGAGAAAGTAAAAGTCGAGCTAGATCGGCTTCAGCGCGAAGGCATTATATCGCCAGTGAAATTTAATGACTGGGTCAGTCCCATTGTCCCTGTTCTAAAAAGTGATGGGACAATTAGAATCTGTGGAGATTATAAAGTAACCATAAACTGAGTATCGTTACAGGACCAGTACCCGCTACCCAAGGCGAAGGATTTGTTCGCGACCCTGTCGGGCGGAAAGCTGTTTTCGAAATTGGACCTCACCTCGGCGTACATGACCCAGGAGCTGGCGGAATCATCCAAGAAGCTGACGTGCATAAACACATACAAGAGGCTGTTTGTATACAACCGGTGCCTCTTCAATGACTGATGAACCATGACACCCAGGTCTCGTTGCACCTCCCCTTTTCCTAATCTGCCACCATTCAGATAATATTCTGCCTTCGTGTTTTTGCCCCCAAAATGGATAACCTCACATTTATCCACATTATACTGCATCTGCCATGCATTTGCCCACTCACCTAACCTGTCCAAGTCACACTGCAGCCTCTTAGCGTCCCCCTCACAGCTCACATCGCCACCCAGTTTAATGTCATCTGCAAACTTGGAGATATTACATTCAATTCCTTCATCTAAATCATTGATGTATATTGTAAAGAGCTGGGGTCCCAGCACTGAGCCCTGCGGCACTCCACTAGTCACTGCCTGCCATTCTGAAAAGGACCCGTTTAACCCGACTCTCTGCTTCCTGTTTGCCAACCAGTTCTCTATCCACATCAGTACATTACCCCCAATACCATGCGCTTTGACTTTGCACACCAATCTCTTGTGTGGGACCTTGTCAAAAGCTTTTTGTAAGTCCAAATACACCACATCCACTGGTTCTCCCTTGTCCACTCTGCTAGTTACATCCTCAAAAATTCCAGAAGATTCATCAAGCATGATTTCCCTTTCATAAATCCATGCTGACTTGGACCGATCCTGTCACTGCTTTCCAAATGCGCTGCTATTTCATCCTTAATGATTGATTCCAACATTTTCTCCACAACTGATGTCAGGCTAACCAGTCTATAATTACCCGTTTTCTCTCTCCTTTTTTAAAAAGTGGTGTTACATTAGCTACCCTCCAATCCATAGGAACTGATCCAGAGTCGATAGACTGTTGGAAAATGATCACCAATGCATCCACTATTTCTAGGGCCACTTCCTTAAGTAATCTGGGATGCAGACTATCAGGCCCCGGGGATTTATCAGCCTTCAATCCCATCAATTTCCCGAACACAATTTCCCGCCTAATAAGGATATCCTTTAGTTCCTCCTTCTCACTAGACCCATTGTCCCCTAGTACATTCAGAAGGTTATTCGTGTCTTCCTTCGTGAAGACAGAACCGAAGTATTGGTTCAATTGGTCTGCCATTTCTTTGTTCCCCATTATAAATTCACCTGAATCCAATTGCAAGTGACCTACATTTGTCTTCACTATTCTTTTTCTCTTCACATATTTATAGAAGCTTTTGCAGTTAGTTTTTAATGTTCCCTGCAAGCTTCCTGTCGTACTTTATTTTCCCCCTCTTAATTAAGCCCTTAGTCCTCCTCTGTTGAATTATAAATTTCTGCCAGTCCTCAGGTTTGTTACTTCTTCTAGCCAATTTATATGCCTCTTCCTTGGTTTTAACGCTATCCTTAATTTCTCTTGTTAGCCACGGTTGAGCCACCTTCCCCATTTTATTTTTACTCCAGACAGGGATGTACAATTGCTGAAGTTCATCCATGTGATCTTTAAATGTTTGCCATTGCTTATCCAGTTTGGTTAGCCCAATCAATATGTAGATTAAAGTCGCCCATGATAATTGCTGTACCTTTATTGCCCACATCCCTTATTTCTTGTTTGATGCTGTCCCCAACCTCTACTACTGTTTGGTGGTCTGTACACAACTCCCACTAGCGTTTTCTGCCCTTTGGTATTCCGCAGCTCCACCCATACCGATTCCACATCATCCAGGCTATTGTCCCTCCTTACTATTGCATTAATTTCCTCTTTAACCAGCAACGCCACCCCGCCTCCTTTTCCTCTCTGCCTACCCTTCCTAAATGTTGAATACCCCTGGATGTTGAGTTCCCAGCCTTGGTCACCCTGGAGCCATGTCTCCGTGATGCCAATTACATCATATCCGTTAACTGCTGTCTGCACAGTTAATTCATCCACCTTATTCCGAATACACCTCGCATTGAGGCACAGATCCTTCAGGCTTATCTTTTTAACACACTTTGCCCCTTTAGAATTTTGCTGTAATGTGGCCCTTTTTGTTTTTTGCCTTGTGTTTCTCTGCCCTCCACTTTTAATATTTTCCTTTCTACCTTTTGCTTCTGCCTCCATTTTATTTCCCTCTCTCCCTGCATAGATTCCCATCCCCCTGCCATGTTCGTTTAACTCCTCCCCAACAGCACTAGCAAACACTCCCACCAGGACATGGGTTCCGGTCCTGCTCAGGTGCAGACCGTCCAGTTTGTACTGGTCCCACCTCCCCCAGAACCAGTTCCAATGTCCCAGTAATTTGAATCCCTCCCTTTTGCACCACTCCTCAAGCCACATATTCATCTGAGCTATCCTGCGAATCCTACTCTGACCAGCACGTGGCACTGGTAACAATCCTGAGATTACTACTTTTGAGGTCCTACTTTTTAATTGAGCTCCTAGCTCCTTAAATTTGTCTTGTAGGACCTCATCCTGTTTTTTACCTATATCGTTGGTACCTATGTGCACCACGACAACTGGCTGTTCACCCTCCCTTTTCAGAATGTCCTGCACCCGCTCCGAGACATCCTTGACCCTTGCACCAGGGAGACAACATACCATCCTGGAGTCTCGGTTGCGGCCGCAGAAACGCCGATCTATTCCCCTTACAATCGAAACCCCTATCACTATAGCTCTCCCACTCTTTTTCCTGCCCTCCTGTGCAGCAGAGCCACCCACGGTGCCATGAACTTGGCTGCTGCGGCCCTCCCCTGATGAGTCATCCCCTCAACAGTACCCAAAGCAGTGTATCTGTTTTGCAGGGGGATGACCGCAGGGGACCCCTGCACTACCTTCCTTCCACTGCTCTTCCTGTTTGTCACCCATTTCTATCTGGCTGCGTACCCTTTACCTGCGGTGTGACCAACTCGCTAAACGTGCTATTCACGTTATTCTCAGCATCGTGCATGCTCCACGTGCAGCTCCAATGCCGCAATGCGTCCGTCAGGAGCTGGAGGCGGATACATTTCTCGCACACGTAGTCGTTAGGGACACCGGAAGCGTCCCTGACTTCCCACATAGTGCAGGAGGAGCATAACACATGTCCGAGCTGTCCTAACATGTCTTAACTCTTAGATTAACTTAAATTGGCAACAACAAGGCTAAAGGTTACATACTGATATAGAAAAGAAAAAGAAAAACTACTCACCAATCACCAGCCAATCACTTACCCCCTTGGCTGTGACGTCACCTTTCGATTTCTTTCTACTTCTTTTTGCCTCTGTGCTGTAGCTGCACCGGCTGGCCTCCTTGACGACGCTCAAATTCCCGAGCCTCCCGACTCCTGGGCCTTTTGTAGACCGCCTCGATCTCCCCGCTCCGCCTCCTCGACGACGCTCGAATTCCCGAGCCTCCCGACTCCTGGGCCTTTTGTAGGCCGCCTCGATCTCCCCGCTCCGCCTCCTCGACGACGCTCAAATTCCCGAGCCTCCCGACTCCTGGGCCTTTTGTAGGCCGCCTCGATCTCCCCGCTCCGCCTCCTCGACGACGCTCAAATTCCCGAGCCTCCCGAATCCTGAGCCTTTTGTAGGCCGCCTCAATCTCCCCGCTCTGCCTCCTCGACGACGCTTCCAAATGGATCGAATGTGTTATAATGTCGTCCAGCACATCCACTGCCACAATAGAGAGCCTTTGGACAATGATCGCCACCCATGGTCTGCCCGATGTCCTTGTTAGTGATAATGGACCATGCTTTACGAGTTCCGAATTTCATGAATTTATGTACTGTAATGGCATAAAACATGTCAGGTCGGCCCCATTCAAACCAGCCTCCAATGGCCAAGCTAAACAGGCAGCACAGATCATAAAGCAGGGCATGCAGCGAGTGACAGAAGGCCCCTTGCAGACCCGTCTGTCTCGCGTGCTGCTTCCATATCGGACGAGGTCCCACTCACTCACAGGGGTTCCACCCCCTGAACTCCTCATGAAGAGGACCCTCAAAACAAGGTTGTCCCTCGTGGACCCGGTTTTAAGTGAGATTGTCGAAAACCGGCGTCTTAAGCAATGTGCATATCATGACCACAACTCTGTAACGCGTTGTATCAATGTCTATGACACTGTTTTCGTGCTGAACTTTGGTACGGGCCCCAAGTGGCTTGCAGGCACTGTCGTAGCTAAAAAGGCGAGTAGGGTATTCGTGGTAAGACTCACTAATCGCCAAACCTGCAAGAAGCACATCGATCAAACCAAATTGAGGTTCACCGATGATCCAGAACCGCTGGATGACTACAGTGACATCGACTCCCAACCACAAGCAACAGAACCAGCCGTTCACCAAGAGACAGAATCCGTCGCACCGGACAGTCCGACCAGAGCCGCAGCACCGCAAGGCAGTGACATTCCGGTCAGGCTGCCCACACCCAGCGTCCAACTCCGACGCTCAACCAGAGAGCACAGACCCCCGGTCAGGCTTGATCTGTAAACCGCATCTAAGACTTGGGGGGAAGTGTGTGATGTATTTGTAGCCATGCTCTGTACCATGTAATTACATGTAATAGCCAACAGATGGGGAAAGCCCAGGAGGCACACATTACTGCACCTCGTACTGCCTCCCGATATAAAGCAGGCTCCCCTGCAGTGCTCATTTTTGGAGTTTACATTAAACCTAAAGGTCACAAGGTGATCAGCTACAGCATGGGCCACGTGTGATTTATTATAGTAATAAGCATACGTATCAGGATGAAGGGGGGGCACTATGATAAGAATGTGTAATGTTACCATTATCACATGATGACATTTCACTGGCTGCTGATAACAGTCACCATGAGTAACTGTTTTATGCCATATGGCTGTGTGATATTTAATTCTGTCACCAGATTGCTGGGACGTCCCCTCTCTCCATCTCCCACCACCAGCAGCTCTGCAACTCCAGAGATTTCTAGGGCCTCCTCCTCTATTGGAGTTAAATTTGTGAATATTGGAGGGCCACCTCCGGTTCTCTGCCTCTCCCTATTGTTCTGGGCTCTCTTCTCCTGCACGGAGGGAAAGAAGAGAACTTTGAGTGAGAGTGATGGAATGAGTGTAAGGAATGGATGGGCTACATCTGCAGAGGGAGTGGTGTGACATTGCCAAATGGCTTCATTCTGTGGTGTTACTTGCTATGATTGGATTAGGATGAGGGTGACTGTCAGTGGTGGTTAATCAGATGGGGATGTGAGTAGGTGCATAGACAGAGAGGGATGAATGCATCTGCAAAGTCATTTGGTGTGAAGAGTGATGTGCAGGACTAGGCTTGAGAAGGCAGAGTGAGGGGGTTGGGGTGACATGCAAATCAGGATGAGGGAGAGTATGGAATTTCACTCACCTTTCCTGACCTCATGAGATCATTGAATCTTTTGCTGCACTGGATCCATGTCCTCCTCACCACATCCCCGCTACTGACCTCCTCCGCAATCTCCAGCCATGCTCTCTTAGTGTTTCTGGCTAGTTTTTTGTGGCTTTCTGCAGGGAAGAGGACCTCCCTGCGTGCTCTGACTTCCTGGACCAGCACTTCCAGGGAGGCATTGGTAAATCTTGGCACAGCCTTCTTTCTGCTTGACCCACAGAAATCTCAATATTATGCAGCAATTTGTAACTCTTCCAAACACCTTGATCTCTCCGACACAACCTTTAAATGAGATGTGTGCAAGACTGTTTTAAATATTCATGTTGAAAATGAGTCATCGGTGACAACATTAGATCCGCTCCATTTAATTGGACTGGGAAACCTACATGACTCTTTCAATTGATGCAATTGAGTTGAACGTGCAGTGCAGAACACACTGTTGAAAAGGTCAGGATGGTAACCCACACACACCCGCCCCGATGCTCAGGGGAAGATTCCGGCCGTTATATAAATATGAATTCCTTGTTTCTTCTCAAAATTGTGAAAAATCACATGCAGATACTCCTGAGGCATAGTAACGTTTTTTCAATCATTATAAAGCAAAGTGTCATGTTTGAACCTTCACATAACTGTAACCTTTATATAACAACACTGTACACTGTATACACCTGAGTAATGAACACCTTGACCACAGGGAGTGAACTTGTGGGAGACACTCCTCACCTGGTCATCCAGGTATATAAAGGGAGGTCCCACGCAGGGTCAGCATTTCTTGGTCCTGGGAATAAAGGTTCAGGTCACGTAGTGACTTTGTCTGCAGTACATGCCTCATGTGATTCTACAGTAAGGTGTAAGGACACCACATTTGGCGACGAGAAACGGGAATCAACGACCACGAGGATGGCCAACGGTAGCACAGAGGAACGGTACTGCGTTGGTGTGGACTGGGACGATTTCATGGAGAGGCTCCAGCAGAGCTTTGTCACGAAGGACTGGCTGGGAGAGGAAGCGGCTGGCAAGTGGAGGGCTTATCTACTGACCAGTTGTGGATCCAAGACGTGTGCGTTGATGAAAGACCTGCTCGCACACGAGAAGCCGGCGGACAAGTCTTTTGAAGAGCTCAGCAATCTGATCGGTGAGCACCTCAAACCAAAGAGCAGTATACACATGGCCTGGCACTGGTTCTACACACACCAGCGTCGGGAGGGATAAAGCATATCGGACTTTGTTGCGGACCTTCGGCGTTTGGCCAGCCTCTGTAAGTTCACAGACGCCTGCAGAGGAGAGATGTTAAGGGATTTTTTCATTGAGGGCATTGGACATGCCGACATTTTCAGGAAGCTTATTGAGACCAAGGACTTGACTTTGGAAAGGGCAATGTTGATAGCTCAGACCTTCATGGCAGGGGAAGAGGAGACCAAGATAATTTACGCTCGCAGCCCTGGTTCCAACGTGGCGATGGACCAGGGAGTTAACATTGTAAACGAGATTCAGAACCCCGCAGGCAAACAAGGGCAATTTGACACCACCCAGGCAGCAACAGACTCTAGGGTGGGCCAGCAACAGAGACAATGGCAGGGGAATCGGCAATTCACGCCATCACTAGGGACAATGCGTCCTGGGATGGGACCATTGACACTCAGCAACAGAGTGCTCAGGAGTAATCAAAGAGACAATCAGGGAGGAATGCCTGTTGACAGTTCCTTTGTTCACAACAATCTCAGCTCATGCTGGAGGTGCAGTGGCAGACATACTGCGAAAACCTGTAAGTTTCAACAATTTATCTGCAGAAACTGTAACTTCAATGGACATCTGGCCAGAATGTGCAGAAAGCCCATAGTGAGGCTAGTTTACGAGGCAGAGGAACCAGACGAGGGGTCTGCAAGGCAGGGTGATGCTTGGGGCAAAGCTATGGACGCTGAAGTCCAGCGGGTTCATGTGGCAGACGTCCACAGCTCGTATACCAAAACGCTACCCATGATGATGAAAGTTCTATTAAATGACATCCCGGTACACATGGAGCTGGACACAGGAGCCAGCCAGTCACTTATGAGTGCCCAACAATTTGAAAAACTAACAGGCCACTCAAAGCTAACAGGCCCAAACTGGAACGCATTGACACACAGTTACGGACGTACACCAGAGAGATCATCCCAGTACTAGGCAGTGCAAACTTGGTGGTCACACACAATGGATCGGAGAAACTCTGGATTATCCCGGGGAATGGTCCCGCGCTCTTGGGGAGGAGCTGGTTAGCCGAGATGAACTGGAAATGGGGGGATGTGCACGCCATTTCATCTGTGGAGCGAAGTTCATGCCCACAGGTCTTACAGAAATTCGAGCCACTTTTTCAACCAGGTGTCGGGACTTTTAAGGGCACCAAAGTAGTGATACGCATCACCCCGGACGCCAGACCAGTGCACCACAAAGCCAGAGCCGTGCCGTATCTGATGCATGAGAGAATTGAGAGTGAGTTGGACAGGCTGCTAAGAGAGAGCATAATTTCGCCTGTTGAATTCAGTGACTGGGCAAGCCCCATCGTCCCTGTCCTTAAAGCGGATGGCTCGGTCAGGATTTGTGGCGACTACAAGGCCACAATCAACCGAGTGTCACTACAGGACCAATACCCGCTTCCGAGAGTGGAGGATCTTTTTGCCACGCTGGCAGGTGGCAAGCTGTTCACCAAGTTGGACCTCACTTCAGCCTACATGACTCAGGAACTGGCTGAAGAATCCAAGCTTCTGACCACCAATACTACGCACAAGGAGCTATTTGTTTACAACAGGTGTCTGTTTGGCATTCGTTCAGCGGCCGCTATCTTCCAGAGGAACATGGAAAGCTTGTTTAAATCCATCCCTGGAACAATTGTATTCCAAGATGACATCCTAATCACGGGTCGAAACACCGAGGAACACCTCCACAACCTGGAGGAGGTGCTACGCCAACTGGACTGGGTAGGCTTGCGACTAAAGAAGTCCAAGTGTGTGTTTTTGGCCCCAGAGGTCGAGTTTTTGGGCAGGAGGGTTGTCACAGATGGGATCCGGCCTACCGAATCCAAAACGGAGGCGATCCATCGTGCGCCCAGGCCCGGCAACACATCAGAATTACGGTCATTTCTGGGACTATTGAACTACTTCGGGAACTTTCTGCCGAACTTAAGCACATTGTTGGAGCCGCTACACCTGCTCCTGCGTAAGAGTTGTGAATGGTTTTGGGGGGACTGTCAAGAACGGGCTTTCAATCAGGCGCAGAATCTGCTTTGTTCTAACTAGCTGTTGACCTTGTACAACCCCTGTAAGAAACTGGTTTTAATGTGTGATGCATCATCCTATGGGGTTGAGTGCGTGTTGCAGCAGAGTAATGATGAGGCCAACTCCAACTTGTGGCTTATGCCTCCAGGTCGCTCCAGGCAGAACGGAGATATGGGATGGTTGAAAAAGAAGCACTCGCATGTGTCTACAGGGTGAAAAAGATGCACCAGTACCTTTTCGGCAGAAGGTTCGAGTTAGAAACGGACCACAAACCGTTAACATCCCTGTTGTCAGACAGCAAGGCTGTCAATGCCAATGCGTCAGCTCGCATACAGCGGTGGGCCCTCACACTGGCTGTATATGACTACACCATATGGCACCGGCCAGGCACCGAAGATTGCGCTGACGCGCTCAGCAAGTTCCCACTGGCGACCACCGAGGGGGCGTCGGAGAAAAGCACGGAGATGGTCATGGCCGTTGAGGCTTTCGACACCGCAGGCTCCCCCGTCACAGCCCGCCAGATCAAACTCTGGACCAACAGAGATCCCCTCCTACCCCTGATAAAGAAATGTGTCCTGACCGGGGATTGGGCGCCCGCACACGGAGCATGCCCCGAGGAGGTCAGGCCGTTGCACAGACGGATGGACCAGCTCTCCATCCAAGCCGACTGTCTGCTATGGGGCAGCCGGGTAGTCATGCCCCAGAAAGGAAGGGAAGCATTCATCAGGGAACTATACAGTGAGCACCCAGGCATCGTGCTAATGAAGGCCATTGCCCGGTCACATGCATGGTAGCCGGGAATTGACTCAGACCTGGAACACTGGGTTTGCAGGTGCACGACATGTGCTCAGCTGGGAAATGCCCCCAGGGAGGCCCCACTCAGCCCGTGGCCCTGGCCCACCAGGCCATGGTCACGTATTCATGTAGACTACACGGCCCGTTCATGGGAAAAATGTTCCTGATTGTTGTCGATGCATACTCGAAATGGATCGAGTGCATCATATTGAATTCGTGCACGACATCCACCACCATGGAGAGTCTGCATACGGTCTTCACGACCCATGGCTTGCCGGACATCCTGGTTAGCGACAACGGCCCGTGTTTCACTAGCTATGAATTCCAGGAGTTTATGTCGGGTAATGGTATCAAACACGTCAGGACAGCACTGTTCAAGCCGGCTTCCAATGGCCAGGCGGAACGTGCAGTTCAAATTATAAAACAGGGCATGCTCCGGATTGAAGGACCCTCCCTTCAGCACCGCCTATCACGCCTCCTGCTGGGCTATAGGTCCCGCCCGCATTCGCTCACGGGAGTCCCGCCCGCGAAACTACTCATGAAGCGCACGCTTAAAACGCGGCTGTCCCTCATTCATCCAGTCCTGTCAGACATTGTTGAGGGCAAGCACCAGTCCCAAATCGAGTGCCATGATCACAACTCAGTGAGGAGATGCATAGAAATTGATGAGCCTGTATTCGTTCTCAATCATGCTTTGAGACCCAAATGGCTTGAGGGTACTGTAATTGGCAAAGTGGGGAATAGGGTCATAGTGGTCAGACTTAACAATGGGCAGATATGCCGCAAACATCTGGACCAAGTAAAGAAAAGGTTCAGCATGGACACTGAGGAACCTGAGGAAGATCATGAGATGTCACCCACACCACTGCCAGTGAACGAGCAACAAGGACATTCACCAGCATGCACAGTCCCTGCGGCCAGCCCAGACAGGCCGGAATCATCTCAGGTGACAGAGACGCATGCCAAGGCCCAATCACCAGAGCCCCAACTGCAGCGCTCCATGAGAGAGCGTCGACCGCCTGAAAGACTCAATCTTTGACCCAAAGACTTTGGGGGGAGGTGATGTCATGTTTGTAACCTTCACATAACTGTAACCTTTATGTAACAACACTGTACACTGTATACAGCTGAGTAATGCACACCTTGACCACAAGGGGTGAACTTGTGGGAGACACTCCTCACCTGGTCATCCAGGTATATAAAGGGAGGTCCCACGCAGGGTCAGCACTTCTTGATCCTGGGAATAAAGGTTCAGGTCACGTAGTGACTTTGTCTGCAGTACATGCTTCGTGTGATTCTATAGTAAAGTGTAAGGACACCACACAAAGTATTTGCTTTAGCATGGGAATAGTAGCAAGGATTACTTAATATCTGTAATCTGGCCATGGATTATTCTACTCTGTCAATATCCTGTGTGTGCATGAGAGAGAGTGGGCAGAAGAGGAAGATACAGAGCATGATACTACAGTCTGAACCAATCAGTATTAGCTGATTTTTTTTCTGGCTTCTATTTAAATTATTAGGTTTAGGAAATTCCACTGAGAGCACTTTCAGTACAGACCTACATGTGTTATTTAAAAATAACACAGAAAATTGAAAATATCTCTTACTTTGCAGGGAACCACTTTAATCTGATGATTCATTCACCTTCATTGTTCTTCCCATTGAGTTTGTTTTGCATTTACACCAAGAGCAGCTCCAATGGTGTGAGTTACAGGGGTGACTTGCAGTTGTCTTGGACCAGTACCAGTCATTCTACAGAGATTGGCATTTTGGACCACCATGAATACTGCTTTGAAGGCTCTCAGCTTGGAAAAGCTGTGATCAGATCATTGTTGCTGGGTACTCATTTGACATTAACTTTCCTCAGTTCAGACATCTCCAGTTTCCAATCTCGACCTGACTCGAGCACTGACTCCTATATAAATGGATACTGAAACTGTAGAGCACAATCCTAGTCAGAGAAGCTCCTGTTGCAAGTGAGAAAATGACTCATGACATTAAAGATATATCCTACAGACAACACAGTCTTCATTTTAAGTTTGGGTGAGTTTGTCTGAAATGGAACACTTCTGTCCAGTAACATACCCACTATACTGCCATACCCATTTGGAACACCACATTCAGTTTTGGGCACTGAACCTCGGGAAAGTTATATTGACCTTCAAAAATACAAAGTTGTAGAATAACTGATAAATAAGAAATGGTGAGCCATCAAAATAATGCACTATTGGGAATCTGCCAAACAGTACATTATACCACGGTATCTAATAAAACAAGAATCTATTTCAATCACTTCACATGCAGTCCTACAATTAAAGAGATTATCTCAGCATCCTGGTGTGCTTTCAGTAAATGGTAACTGTGTTATATAACTTTGACTTTTTTATTTTTGCCAAATGTACTGCTCACAGAATCAGTCTGAAAGGTTCTGCAAACATATTGATATATAAATAAGAATTCAGGCAAGTGTGATGCATGTCGATGAGGAAAAATAGCAAGAGGCCCAAACAATAATTTAATCTAAAATTACTTCACCTAGACCAGACTGGATTTATCCATTGAAATCAAAGGCAATAAAAGACAGGAGAGATGTAAAATGGACTGTCAATTCACTATAACCCATTTTATACTATCACACAAAGTCAACTTTTACTCCGATATCTTAGGGCCCAAAATTGGGCTGGATTTTCATCATTTTTTCGATCATTTACCACCGATTTACCACCGAAAATACCACCGGTGGTAAATTCATTGCAGATTGCTACCCAAATATCGCCGATTTCATAATTTAACACCGAAGTACTACCGGTGTTAAATTCATCAGTGATTTACCACCAGTAGTTAAAAAAGGACACCGATCTTACATTTTGTCGTTTTTATGACAACATTAAGTGTGCAACACCGAAATACCACTGAAAATTACCACCAAAGGTAAATTCATCAATACTACCATTTTTACCACTGGCCTAAATTACCACCAATAGCAGTGCAGTCTTATCTGATCTTATCTGACCGAATCCAGTGCTACGGACACCATTTAAAAAAATGGAGCTGCAGTCCATTCCACATGAGAGAAGGCTGTTTTACACAGACATCTTTATGTGAATTCAGAGTTAGATTTTAAGGTTATTTGAGGCTTTTAGTGGATTATTTGAGAACATTGGAGGACATTTTAAGGATATTTAAGAAAATTGGAGGACATTTGAGGACATTTGGAGAATATTTGAGGATATTTGAGGACATCAGCAGCTCATAAATCAACGCTTTGTTTGAACAGTGAGAGTTACGTTTCACCTTTACCGCCCACTCTATCGTTGAGTTTTACCCTTCATCTTCTAAAAGTTAGACACAGTACAAGAATGGATATGTTCAACAAAATTTTATAAAATGTTGTAAACTTTGAAAAATGTAAAAGTCAATAAATGAATAATTTTTTAACCAACGATTTAAACATTTTTGCAACAACAACAATATAACAACAATAACACAACAAGAACAACTACAAGAACTACAACATCAACAGCAAGAACAAAAACAGCAATAAAACATTAGCCCCCACCCTGCATTTTATTTACCTGTGGCCAACACCGAAATACCACCGAAAATTACCACCAGAGGTAAATTCATCAATATCACCATTTTTACCACCTGCAAAAATACCACCCATTTTACTTTGAGTGTTGCATGATGAAAAATAAGAACGAAATACAGTTAGCCCTATGACCGGTCATATTTGATGAAAATAGCAGCCTTGAGTGAAAATGGTATTTCGGTGGTTAAAAAAAAACATGATTTTTAAATAGCATGAAATACCACCGGAAAACCAGTGGTAGGGCTAAATGATGACAATCCAGCCCCATCATATTACTGCCCACTTACCGCCCAGAAATGCGAATTTGATCCAAAAAAAAATCATTTACTGTCCACTTACCGCCCACATTCCCACCAGCAGGAAATTCATCAGATATTTACCGCCGGCGATAGTCCATACTGCCCGCCCATCGGAGAAGGCCCAAAAATGCAAATTTGGTCACTAAGATCCACACCCTCCTGAAAAGTAAGGTCTTACCTGATCTTAGCCAATCTTAAGCGGATGGTAGTAGTGTCATGGCAGCACCAACCCCCCCCACCCCCCACCCCCTAACCCCCAACACCAGCTTTATCTGCCCACTATATGGAACTCTCATAACCGTTACCCTTCATTTTCTAAAAGTTAGACACTGTACAAGAGTGGTTAAATTCAATAAAAAGATTTATATAAAATTGTAAAACATTCAAAACATTTAAAACTTGGAAAACTTTCAGAACTTACAAAAATGTCAAAAGTTTAAAACTTAATGAATTATTTTTAACAATTTACAATGAACACTAACAACATTTTTAATCTAACAATAACATATAAAACACCAACAAGAACAACATCAACAACATGTACAAAAACGACCAACACCCAACTCTCTAGCCACTCCCACTGCCTCTCTTTACCCCCCCTTACCGTCACCCCCCCTTCTTCCCATTTTGCCTACCCCCAGACTGACCCTCACCCCTGCCCCTCCCCGCATTGGGACCAGGATGTTGTGCAGCACTGGATCCGGAGCACTGCTGCCATCGTTGGTGGGAAGACAATGGCGGCGCTATGATTGGACTCACAGGAGCAGCTCGGGATGTGGAAGGCCCGACTGGCTGCTATGGCACAGGGGGGTGGGGGTGGGGAAGGTTGCATGCTATATCCTGAGACAATCAATTGCCGCATGGCATCGAGTAAATCGGTGTTTCGCTCCACCACGGCAATCAGCCTCGACATAGACTCCTCATGTCGGTCTGAAAGTCCCGCGACATGCCCAGCTATTGCAGCCACGGCCTGGAGGAGCTCTCGACCTATCATCCTCGACAGTTCAATCATGTCCTGTTGAGCAGCCCCCTGTCTTGTAGCATTCCCTCTTTGCTGCATCAACCACCATGGATGCGGCATAGCGGCTTGAACACTAGGGGTGCATTGTTGCACACCGCTTGGTCTCGCTTCTTCAGTATCATTTCCAAAGCCATAAAACTCCGACCCCGATGCAGAGGTATTCGTGCCCACAGGTGCAGAGACAAAGGTTAAAAGAATGGACTGCTCATCCTTCTTCCCCCACCCCATTCCAGTTGAAGTGGTTGAGACAGTGCCCCTTCTTCCTCTTGTTCCACCTGTTCTTGGTCTCCCTGGGTGGCGGACGTGGAGACGGGGGAAGGAGCTTGAGGTGAGGGGTCTGGCAGAGGCTCTTTGTGTAAAGTCCTTACTCTACAGTATGAAACATCTGGGGATAAAGTCACTCTGTGACCTGAACTCTATTCACAGGACTCCAAAGACAGTGACCCTGCGTGGGACCTCCCTTTTTATACCTGAGTGATCAGATAAGGAGTGTCTCCCACAAGTTCACCCCTTATGGTCAAGGTGTGCATCTAGGTTGAGTGTATACAGTAATACAGTGGTGTTACATTGTGGTTACATACATGACACTTTGGGACCAGAGGTTGAAGCGGTGGCTACCTCGGTGTCATCCGAATTAGCATCTGCCAGTACAAAACAACATTTCAGTGGTTAGCAGCAGGGAAGGGGTCAGGGTGACATAGTACTGTCACATAGCACAGTCTTATTTCAAGGACCACCACTGCTGCATTACTACATTATATATGGTTGACACACAGTACATTAAAATGCATGGCATTACATTACATTACATGACCCCAACATCATAGTACATTATATTATTTTGAGATGACATTACATGACTGCAACTTACCATGCTGTGGCAAGGGACAGCACCACCGTGGGTGGTTGCACGGGTGTGCCCACCCACCAAGGCTAAGGCATGCTGCTCCAAGTCACTTATCACCAGAACCTTTAGTGGGCCTCCTCCCGTGCACTGCCGCTCGGAGGCGTTGGTTGACAATTTCTTCTGCAGAAATTAAAGTAGCAATCTTTAACCAATTTGTACATGTGACACACACATACACAGGCACACGCAGACACATACAAATAGCCATCAAAACATTAGTCTTTAGTTTTATGTCCCATTAATCCCTTATGGATTTACATTGTAAGTAGTAAGGGAATGCATCAATAAAATGATTACTTACTCTGGCTGTGGCTACAATGTCATTCCACCTTTTGCGACATTGGAACCATCCCTTATGATTGTCCCCACTGCGGACATGGCATCCCCAATTGGCCTCCCCAATTTCCTTCCAGATCCGCTGGTACTGGACTGGGGCTGGCTTCCCACGACCATCCCTGATAAAGTCCCTATACCTTGCCTCCACTGTGGAGATAAGTGCCTCCAGCTGTTCGTCCATAAACCCTGGTGCCCTCAGCCTCTGCACATCTTAACTTTTTTTAGGGTCTTCTTCTCACTCATGATTTTATTTAAGATCGTTAATAAATCTTGCACAATTATTAATGTTTTTTCTTACACTCTCCACTCTCTTCTCACCTATCTATAAATGGACTTTTCCTGCTTTGTCCTTTGTCTTTGGTACTTTCTGTTTTCTCTCTCTCTCTAATCTTCTCACTGTCTTCTCTGTCTTTCGAAGTCGCTGTCCCACCCAAGCTGTTCTGCGCCTGCGCGGGCAACCCCCAATCGCGGCAAAAACTACATCGATGTCAAAAAGAAAATCGTGCATGCGCAGAACTCGGCCTCCAACCTTTGCTAAGTCTAATGACCTGCACCACCCGCTACACCCCACTCCCGCTGCTGCCCGCTACATTACCATCAAATTCGCGCTGGAGGATCTCAGCGGCAGTGTGCTCTAAAAAATGAAGGGCCGCACAAATACCGCCGAGAAACGGGCAGCAATGGGACATCATCAATTTCGGGCCCTTAGTCACTAGCAATAAAGAGTTGGTGTGCCAGTGCTCAGACTGTGATCATATTAATGTTGACCAGTGCTATGACATGATTACCCACCCCTGTGCTGGCGTGTTACTTCGTGATCACCAAATCCATTAAATGCACAATAGACACACCAGAGAAGTGTTTGAGTAGTAGCAGCAGAAAAATAAAATATTGACCTAGAAATCCTGGTTGAGGTCTTCCCGCGGGCGATCGACTGAAAAAGTTAAAAAAGATGCGCACTTATCTGTTCCTGCTGCACCCACCAGCGATCCCGGTCCTGAGGCCTTCACTCACTGCGTATCGGAGCGCATGCACGTCGAGACGTCCGTAAGCTGGAACTGCAGTCATATGGCTCTGGGCAGCCAATCAAGGTACAGTATTTTCTCATCCTACTTACGGAGTTCCCATTATTATGATTAATAAACAGCCCCCAAACACCCAAATCAAAAATAAAAAATAGAATAAATACACCACATATTTACGATTAATGTAAATTAAAGTTATTTATGGCTTCTAAAAATTATATATTTTCCGATTTTTTAAAAAGTTTTTAAAATTATGGTTTAAAATAAACTTTCCTTAAGTGGGCAGTGTTTTTAAACGATAACACGTGTTTTTAAAATTTTATTTTATTATGTTTTTGTATGTTTTAAAACTCTTACGCCTGTAAAAGTAGGCTATGCACTTGCTTTTATCAGGCCCAAGAATTTTCAGGACATCCGCTGGGCAAGCTATGGGTAAATACCACAATCTTGCCCATGCAAATGTCCTGGCTATGGAGATGCGTAAACTCTGTCAAGCTGGAGCTTGTCAGATCGGAAAAGCCGGTTTTCAGCATGTGCATTGTGTGCTGAAAATCGGCTTTTGTGATGCCTTCCCAGGTCTGTACCCACTCCGTATGGACTCGAGGAGACCGGGATTTCTAGGCCATTATCACATTTTGCTTGAGAATATTAAAAATGATATCCTAACATTTTTCCTTATCCACAGTCAAAGCAAATAACAGCTGAGAGGTTTCTTTTGTTTGTCTGTATCTGGTTTTTGGTGAGCTTTGAGGAAATTTAGTTCTATATATTTTTTCCTCATCAAGATGGCTGATGTCAGTTTTGGAACACTCCTTCAGTTTGGATGCACAATCAAGTATTCTCAAATCAAGTGTGACCTAACTGGTGCAGAGTTAATGATTCCTCTACCATTATTTCTGTGCATTATTTCTGTCCATCTGTTCCTCAGCAACTAAATGACTCATTAGCTTAGAGCCACACAGGCACTGTACCACCAGTGATGAATCAGCTCTTCCATCAGTCAATGATAACACATCAAACTGAACTTCTCAGAAACTTAAAAGCAAGTCTAAGTCTGCAGATTTGGAGGTGCAAACTGAATGGTGAATAAATTAAAGACCAAAATCTATAGGAATATTCACGGGTGAGAGAATTCTGGGTTAACGGAGAGACATTGTTGCCACCTTACCTTTAAAATATTCTGCCTCACCTAGCTAATTTTAGGTATCATAGAAGATCTGGTCCTTCTTTCTCTATTACCCAAATGTCAAAATAAGGCTGTTTATGTTGGGCCGACTGATTGCCTTCAAATGCGTACTGTGTCGGTGAAACAAGACATCAGATACCAGCTTTATGTCTTGGCTAAGGGAGTTGCTTTGTCAGCAGAAATTGAGCAGCTGATAAGCAAAGTGCAGGATACAATAGATTTCATCAACCTATCATGGAAGATACCCTTTTATAAAAAGGTTTGAAATGAAGACTGCACCAATGGCAGTGAAGTTTTCTGTAAGGTACGTTTAAAACTTTCCCTTGTGGGGCCAGGAGGACCTTCCCTACTGGAGTTCCCCTCACCCACACCATTCCACCCATCACTCCACCCCCAATCTGAACTGACTACCCCGGAGGCCTTGAAGAAATTCAGTTAACTGCTGTCTCAGCTGAGGGATGGTGCAGGAAGATTAACAGAGCGTGGGGATATTCAATACATCAGTTATTCTGAAGTTATCAAATCAGGTATTCCTTTCATATAAAAAGTAGAGAATATTCATAACAAAATGTGTAATTGAATCTGTTTTGCACAAACATAATGTTGATGGCACTACTGATAGTAAGGAAATATGGCAGCTCAATCTTGGCAGTACTTTGTAAATGGATGTGACAGCTTAGTCTTCACAGCACCTCGGTTACAGGAGCTGCTTTGCATGGTTGTGCTTTCTCTATTCTTAGTACCTGCGTCATGAAGAAGTAGAAGAATCTGTAATACTTTAATGGTACTGTGGTATAATCTGATGGATGTGCTTTACCTTTTATTAATGTCAGTCATATTTTTGTGTTAATTTGAATGTTATTTTTAATATTGTGTTCCATAAACAAAGGCATGTGTAATCATTATTAACTAAGTGATATATTTGCTACAGTTATTTATGCATATGTCTGAGAGAAACCTTGTTCCTGTTAAAACAGCTGTACACTAAAAATCCTTTTATTGTTATTGCTACTACCCTTCGTTACATTTACAGCTTTATAATTAATGGCTCATGCATCAGAATTAAAAATAATCGCTAAATCCTCTGTGATATTGCTCACAGGACTTTGAGTGTAATTTCTGATGTTTACCACAGTCCCAATGCAGCCTAAATGCAGCAGCACTTCATCCATGTCTGTAATACAATATATCTCACGATTGATGAGATAAAACTATTACATAGTTTACTGATACTGAAAGATATAGGCGCAGGTAAAACATTTGAGATACTATTTGCCTACTGCTGTACAAAACTTGCCTATGATGCAGGTAACTTTGTGCTTCCCTCCCCAAAAACAGATTAATCCCAGTTAGTTACATGAGCAAATATTTATTGTTTTTCTCTACTACCCATCATGGATTTGCAATATTTCCTTAATTTGGAAATAATCCATTTATTTGTTTGTTCCTTGTCACCTTCAAAGCCCTTCATTTTTTTTTACATGATTATAAAGATATTTTTCTACCCCCTACATCCCATGGTGGATTTGTAGTCTTGGTAATGCTGTAGCACTATCAAAAGAGGTGTCCCCAAAGTTAAGTTATTTGAAAATCAGCACTTGAACAAGTGGGTATTTGCCATGACTGATTCGAGCCACAATAACGAAAGTCAACATCAAAAAGCCTCATAAACAATCCTTTCTGGTCCTGTCACATAGATCAGTCCTCCTCAGTAATACAAAAATAAACCTCAAGATCACAAGACAATTACAGATGAGGGAGGCCATTCATCCCAGCTCATCTATCCAGAGTAACCCTAAAGTCTTCTCCTTGCAGCATCCAATTGATTCTTAACTAGTTAATAGTTCTTTAAAACTCTACTCTTTGGCCAACATATTGGTCACCTCTATTTTTTTCTTCCACTTCTGTGAAGCACTTTAGCATGTTTTTCTACATTAAAGGCACTATATAAATGCAAGTTGTTGTTGATTCCAGAATTTCTGCTTACACTATCCTATCTGGGAGCTCATTAAATTTGTTGCCTGCTTTTTGTATGAAGAAGAACTTGCTGATATTAGTCCTAATTTGGTCTTTTACTGATTTAAACCAATGAACCCTGTTACAGTGTTAGCTATAGCTCAGTCTTCTTCTTTAGTATGGAAGTAACAAAGCAAATCAAATGTCAATATCCAAGTTGGCTATCCAGGCCAAACCTTCTGGTTTAACAGCATGGATATCTTGTAGGCTGCCTGCAAATTTCCTCTCAGGGCAGTGCTCAATGATGTGCTCCAAGGTCGGATTAGGAGCTCCACAGTTGCATGTTGGGGATGCTTTAATCTTCTACCGATGGAGAAGGTGGCAACATGTATCATGAACAGTTTTGAGGCAGTTGATGGTTGTCTACTGTTTGCGAGGACGGTTTGATCCTTCAGCTTGTACTGTGGGGTGCTCTATAAGGAATCCATTCCGTATGTCGCAGTTCTTACAAGTATTTTGCCATCGGTCATCAAGGCTGAGGGGAGACCGCTGATGGCCTTCTAGATTTGAGACGGATTGGTGGTAGGTTGTTCAAGTTGGCCTGGATCGGCATGTCTTTGCTGGTGTAGCAGTTGTATTCTCTGGAGGTTGTTTATTCGCGGCGTAGGTGTGATGGTGCGATGTTTGCAAGCTTGGGCAGCCAAAGTGTTGATGTCGATAAAGGTGTACGGGTAATAATTCTCATAGTAGAATTCAGCTGGACATCAACCGATTTGACATGCGGTCTGGATAGCCATGCCGGAGAGCAGTACTCTGCTGTAGAGTACACCAGGGCAGGTGCTGCTGTACGGAGGGTTTGAGCATCTGGTCCCCATGTGGATCGGCGGGTTTCTGGATCAAGTTGACCCTACTCTTTAGTTTCTTCCCAAGGTTCTGGAGATATTGTCTATATGACAGGTGCGATCAAACGTGACTCCTAAATAGGAGGATTTTTTGACATAGTTTAACTCTGCACCGCAAAAGGAGACTTTCAAGCTCAGTGAGTAGCACTCTTGCTTCTGAGTCAGAAGTTGTGGGTTCAAGTCCTGCTCCAGAGACTTGAACAAAAAATCGAGACTAACACAGTACAATATTGAGGGAGTGCTGCATTGTTGATATAGCATCAATTGCCGTTTGAGGGGCGAACATTACTCTTGACCGCCCTCTTTTTCCTAATTGTGAAAATCTTTTGTGTTGATTTTTATACCCATTGCAAATTTCTTTTCATACTCCCTTTTTGTAGATCTTACTATCTGTTTTATCACCCTTTGCTGTTCTTTGTATCTTTCCCATTCGCCAGGATCTATGCTATTTTTTGCATTTTTGTATGCTTTTTCATTTATTTTTATGTTGTCTCATATCTGTTTAGTCGTCCATGGCTGTTATTTTTGGCAAATAGAGAATCTTGCCCCTCTGGGGGAATAAACTAGTTCTGTATCACATTAAATTATTTTTTGAACATCTCCCACTGATATTGTGTTGTTTTACTCATTATACAGATTTGCCCAGTTTACTGTGGACAGTCTCTGTCTCATCCCATTGAAGTCAGCCTTACCCAAATCTAGAATCTTAGCAGCTATTTTGCGTTTCTTCCTTTCAAACACTATGTTGAACTCAATCATGTTATGATCGCTTTTAGATAAATGTTCGCGTACTGTTAGGCTGTTAACTAAATCTAACTCATTACTCATTACTAAATCTATGGCATGTCCCCTTGTTGGTTCTAGGACATATTGTTGAAAAAAACTATTCCAAACTTACTCAAGAAATTCACTATCTTTCTGACATGTGCTAATCTACTTATCCCAATCTATGTGGAAGTTAAAATCCCCCATTAAAATCACTCTGTCTTTGCTACATGTTGTCTAATCTCTGCAGTTATACAATCTAGCACTTCACATCTGCTATCAGGAGGCCTATACACAATTCCCACCACAGTCTTAAATCTGTTCCTACTTCTTAATGCTACCTATAAAGTCTCCACTGCCTGCTTCCCTCTCATTGAAATGATTTCATCCTTAAATACAAAGGCTACTGCTCCTCTGCCATTTTCCCTATCTTTCCTGTAGACCTTATAACATGGTATATGTAGTTCCCAATCCTGACCATGCCTCAGTAATGACTACAATGTCATATCCTCCAAGTTGAATTTGTGCCTGCAGTTCATTCAATTTATTCCGTATACTCCATGCATTTGTATAAAGAATGCTTATTTGGGCCACACATCCTAGCCTGTCCTTCAGCTCTGATGTTTTACACACATGTTTCTTATTTCTCTCTCCTGATTTAATCACTTTACATCTTTTCTTTACCCTTTACATGTAGTGCCTAAAGCACAATTTCTGACTATCCTCCCTTCTACTCTCTTCCATTTTGGTTATTTTTTAACGATTATTTTACTACACTTTACATCTGAGCTGCCCTCCCCCATCATTTACTAGTTTAAAGTCCTTGCGATGGCCTTATTTATCCTATCCAGCTCAGGTGGAGCCCGTCCTGATGATACAGTTCCTTCCTGTCCCAATACTGGTGCCAGCGCTACATGAAATGGAACACCTCTTTCCCACCTCACTTCTTAAACCTCCCTAATCTGCCTGTCCCTACGCCAATTTGCACATGGTTCAGGTAATAATCCTGAGATTATAGCCCTTGAGGTCCTGTTCTTTAATTTAACTCCTAGTTCCTGATACTCCCCAACCAGGACTTCTTGCCTATTCTTCCCTATGTTGTTGATCCCAAGATGGACCACAATGACTGAATCCTCCCCCTCCCTCTCCAATATACCTCCAAATCGGTTCTAGATGTCCCTCAGCCTGGCACCAGGTAGGCAACGTACCATGTGGGACCCTCGATCCTGCTTACAAAGGATGCTAACCATCCCCCTAATTATAGAATCCCCTACAACTACCACATTAGACTTCTGCTCCTCCTCCACCCACCTGAGGACAGCCTCCTGCTCCAAAGTGCCATGGTCCATATTCTGGCCATCTTTCCGATAGTCTTTATCCTTATCCTCACAGGTAGCAAGCATGCTGTACCTGTTGCATAGGATCAGTTTCTGTGGATCCTCATTCCCTTTCTCACCTGGGTTCCCCTTATTCTTCACATTATCGGTCACACCAATCCCTTTCTGAACCTGCGCCTCTCTACGAGGTGTGACTAAAGTTTGGAGCAATCTGTCCAGATACTGCTCCCCTTCCCTTATGTGTTAGAGTGTCTCCAACTCACACTTAGTTCAATGAGTCTGAGCCGGAGAGATTCGAGGTGGAGACTGCTACTGCAGATGTGTTTGCTCGGGACTGTCTCGCTGTCCACAAATCCCCACTTTCTGCAGTCCAGAAACACATACTGCTCTGCCATATCTTTAGTCGAGATAATTTATATTATTTATATCTACTTAAGTTTTTTCTTTTTTTCACAAACTAACTTGCACTAAGCACTAAAACACTGGAATTTTTCTTAAGCCTCTATTTATTAGACTACTATCTAAACTTAGCAGAAATAAACTTAAGAGTTGTCCCTGAGCTGATCTGAAAAAAAGCACCCACCAGCTTCTCACCAATCAGCTCATCACGTTAGGTGTCTTTTTACCTCTCTCCCCGACACTCGCTCTCCATCACCTCTGGGCTCTCTGATTCTTAAACTAATTGATCAGATGTTCAAAAAATCTAAACACACAAGTATAGTATATAAATATATAGGGCTAGACTTTCCATTTATATCGTTACTGCCTGTATCTCGGCGGTATTCGGGCGGTATGAAATTTTTAACTTCAATACCGCCCGAATACCGCTGAGATCCAAAGCTGCTAGTTTCAGCTTTTTTCCCCAGCGGTAGCAGTAACAGGTGGGCGGGAGAGGTATACTTTCCTCATGTAAGGCCGGCGTCCTTGGCAACGGCCTTACCGCTTGCGCTTTTATTTTTTCTTCTTTTTCCCATGATTTGGGGGTCAGGGGTCAGCTCACGCATGCGCAGATGAGGAAGGGCAGGGGAGGGAGAGAGAGGGGGAAAAAAATCGTTCAGCAGCCTATTTAATAGCTTATGTTTGCAGTTCTTGTGTGCCTATATCTTTGATTGCATACAATAGCATACTATACTATACACAATATTGTACCATTATACTATTATAAATAAATAATATTATTACAAATATTATAAATATAAAAAAATGGATATCGAAGATCAGTTGATGGTCGAGGCAAAGGTAGGAGGGAGGAAGAGGGCAAAGAGATTTACCATGGACGCCCAAGCTGCCTTGGTCCACGAAGTGGAGGCACAGTGAGATATGAGGTGATCATGGAAAACCCAGCCTGCCCATATATCAGTGAATATAGGCAGAGATTGTCGAGGTGGTGTCCTCGGTTGCCCAGTTCCGTCGGGTTCCAGTCTAGTGCCGCAAGCATTGGAACAATCTTGTTTCTGCTGCGAGAGTAAATAATAACTTTAATAACTTTAATCATGCACTGACTCATTACTTAAAATGTAAAACTGCCATATTGTGATTTTGTTATTTTTGGTAAACTTGCTGTTACACATTATTACTATCAATTATGTTATTATATTGCTTTCCTGTAATGAATAAGATGTGTTCATCATGCATCACTTGCATGCTAACGGTGCATTAATGAGACGAAAGGCATTGGGGGTGGGTACTACTACCTGGGCAATTATCTTATAACATGCTATTGTCATTTTTTCAGAAAAAAATCGCTTTGAATAGAAGTGAGCATTGGCGCACCAGAGGAGGGCCGGCAGATCTGGAAGAGCTCACGGATCTGGAAGAGCGGGCCGCAGCCCTTACAGGGGCACATGTTCGCTCGGCCAGCTGTGGGGGTGCAGATCCGGTGTTGGCACCACGTAAGTCACGCATAATTCCCGGGCCGTGCAGCGTTCATGTAATATAGTCATGTGAACATAATGTATAAATGATGCCAAGTAATGTAATATTATGTTGGGACTATGAAATCTTATTATAATGCCATGCAGTCTATGTAAATTCTGTTCATGTTCATTGCATGTAGTGATGATATATAATGCAATAGTGTTGTTCCTCTACATAGGTCTGTGCATGCAGGCGTTAAAATGTCACCCTGACCCTCCTTTCCTTCCCCTTCTGCTTACCTCTTCTGTTATGTTTTCTAGTTAACCAGCAGCATCAGCATGCAGTGCCGATTGTAGTGCTTTTGACCGGAGAGGACACCGAAGAGGAGAAGGATAATGATGACGAAACCACCCAGCTTTCCGACCCACCCAGGATGTACCATTGGATGTAGAAGAAGGAGGGGGCAGGAACTGATCATCCATAATACCTGCGACCACTTCTTCCTCAGCTGAATCCACATTTCATGGTTTGGGGTCAGAGGAAGTGGCAGGACCAAGCAGTGTGCATCAGAGCACAGCCCCCGTGCTGAATCCGCGGAGGCTGATCTGGCAGAGGAGGTGTACTCGAAGACAGGCAGACATCGACCTGGACATGGTTGTGTAATGTCCTTACACAATATCACAAATCCACATGAGGCACATTCTGTGGGCAAGGTCACGATGAGCTGAGCCTTTATTCACAGGACCAAGAAGTGATGACCCTGCGTGGGACCTCCCTTTTTATATACCTGGGTAACCAGGTGAGGAGTGTCTCCCACAAGTTCACCCCCTGTGGTCAAGGTGTGCATTTCTTACATATATACAGTATTACAGTGTTGTTACATAAAGGTTACATACATGACATCACCTACCCCTCAACATTTTATTGGGATCATAGGTTAAGTCTCTCAGGTGGTCTGTGCTCTCTCTCGTGGAGCGCCGCAGTTGAGGCTCTGGTTGTTGAGCCTTGGTATGCGTGTCTGTCACCTGTGGTGGTTCCGGCCTGTCCGGGCTGACCGCAGGGACTGTGCATGCTGCTGAATGTTCTTGTTGCTCGTTCACTGGCGGTGGCATGAATACCATCTCATGATCTTCCTCAGGTTCCTCAGTGTCCATGCTGAACCTTTTTTTCACTTGGTCCAGATGCTTGCGGCATATCTGCCCATTGTTAAGTTTAACCACTATGACCCTATTCCCCTCTTTGCCTATTACAGTGCCCTCGAGCCATTTGGTCCCCATAGCGTGATTGAGAACAAATACGTGGTCATCAATTTCTATACATCTCCCCCTTGAATTTCGGTCATGGTCCTCGTTTTGGGATTGGCACTTGCCCTCAACAATGTCGGACAGGACTGGATGAATGAGGGACAGCCGAGTTTTGAGATTTCGTTTCATGAGTAGCTCCACAGGCGGGATCCCCATGAGCGAGTGCGGTCGGGACCTATAGGCCAGCAGAAGGTGCGATAGGCGGCAATGAAGGGAGGGTCCTTGAATCGAGAGCATGCCTTGCTTTATGATTTGGACCGCACGTTCTGCCTGGCCATTGGAGACCAGCTTGAACGGTGCTGTCCTGACATGGTTAATGCCATTGCCCGACATGAACTCCCGGAATTCATAGCTTGTGAAACATGGGCCATTATCGCTAACAAGGATGTCCGGCAAGCCATGGGTCACAAAGACCACGCACAGACTCTCTATGGTGGTGGATGTCATGCACGAATTCAAAATGATGCACTCGATCCATTTCGAGTACGCATAAACCACAATGAGAAACATTTTTCCCATGAACGGGCCCGCATAGTGTATGTGAATACGTGACCATGGCCTGATGGGCCAGGGCCATGGGCTGAGCGGGGCCTCCCTGGGGGCATTACCTAGCTGGGCACATGTCGTGCACCTGCGAACACAGTGTTCCAGGTCTGAATCAATTCCCGGCCACCAAACATGTGACCGGGCAATGGCCTTCATCAGCACGATGCCCGGGTGCTCGCTGTGGAGTTCCCTGATGAATGCTTCCCTGTCCCTCTGGGGCATGACTACCCGGCTGCCTCATAGATGGCAGTCGGCTTGGATGGAGACTTCATCCATCCGTCTGTGAAACAGCCTGACCTCCTCAGGGCATGCTCCGTGTGCGGGCGCCCAATCCCCAGTCAGGACACATTTCTTAATCAGGGATAGGAGGGGATCTCTGTTGGTCCAGATTTTGATCTGGCGGGCTGTGATGGGGGAGCCTGCGCTGTCAAAGGCATCACCAGCCATGACCATCTCGGCGCTTTGCTCCGCTGCCCCCTCAGTGGTGGCCAGTGGAAGCCTGCTGAGCGTGTCAGCCCAATTTTCAGTGCCAGGCCAGTGCCGGATGGTGTAGTCATACACAGCGAGCGTGAGAGCACATCGCTGTATGCGGGCTGATGCGTTGGCATTGATGGCCTTGCTCTCTGACAGCAGGTATGTTAACGGCTTGTGGTCCGTTTCTAATTCGAATCTCCTTCCAAAAAGGTACTGATGCATCTTTTTCACCCCATAGACACATGCGAGTGCTTCCTTCTCAACCATCCCATAACCCCGTTCAGCTTGAGAGACCGACCTGGAGGCATAAGCCACAGGTTGTAGTTGGCCCTCAGCGTTACTCTGCTGCAACGCGCACCCAACCCCATAGGACGATGCATTACATGTCAGAACCAATTTCTTACGGGGGTCGTACAGGGTCATAGAAACATAGAAAATAGGTGCAGGAGTAGGCCATCTGGCCCTTCGAGCCTGCACCATCATTTAATAAGATCATGGCTGATCATTCCTTCAGTATCCCGTTCCTGCTTTTTCTCCATATCCCTTGCTCCCTTTAGCCGCAAGGGCCATATCTAACTCCGTCTTGAATATATCCAATGAACCGGCATCAACAACTCTCTGCGATAGGGAATTCCATAGGTTAACAACTTAATTGAACAAAGTAGGTTCCGCGCCCGGTCGAAAGCCTGTTCCTGACAGTCCCCCCAAAACCAATCACAACCCTTACGCAGGAGCACGTGTAGCGGCTCCAACAATGTGCTTAAGTTCAGCAGAAAGTTCCCGAAATAGTTCAAGAGTCCCAGAAATGAACGCAACTCCGATGTGTTGCAGGGCCTGGGCGCTCGTCGAATTGCCTCCATCTTGGATTCGGTGGGCCGAATCCCATCTGCAGCAACCCTCCTGCCCAGAAACTCGACCTCGGGAGCCAAAAACACACACTTAGACTTCTTGAGTCGCAGGCCTACCCGGTCCAGTCGGCGTAGCACCTCCTCCAGGTTGTGGAGGTGTTCCTCGGTGTCACAACCGGTGATGAGGATGTCGTCCTGAAATACGATTGTTCCAGGGATGGATTTGAGCAGGCTTTCTATGTTTCTTTGAAAAATCGCGGCCGCTGATCGAATGCCAAACAGACACCTGTTGTAAACAAACAGTCCCTTGTGCGTGGTGATGGCGGTAAGTAGTTTAGATTTGTCGGCCAGTTCTTGGGTCATGTAGGCTGAGGTGAAGTCCAACTTGGTAAACAGCTTGCCGCCTGCCAGCATGGCAAAAAGGTCCTCCACTCTCGGGAGCGGGTATTGGTCTTGTAGGGACACCCGGTTGATAGTGGCCTTGTAGTCACCACAGATCCTGACCGAGCTATCCGCTTTTAGGATGGGAATGATGGGGCTTGCCCAGTCGCTGAATGCAACGGGTAAGATGATGCCCTCTCTCAGCAACCGGCCCAACTCGCTCTCAATTTTCTCCCGCATCACATACGGCACAGCTCTGGCTTTGTGGTGCACTGGTCTGGCATCCGAGGTGATGTGGATCACCACATTGGTACCTTTGAACGTCCTGACGCAAGGCTGAAATAGTGACTCAAATTGCTGTAGGACCTGTGAGCATGAACTTCGCTCCACAGATGACACTGCGTGCACATCCCCCCATTTCCAGTTCGTCTCAGCTAACCAGCTCCTCCCCAACAATGCGGGACCATTGCCTGGGACAATCCAGAGCGGCAGCCGGTTCACCGATCCTTTGTGCGTGACCGCCAACATTGCACTGCTTAGCACTGGAATGATTTCTTTGGTGTACGTCTGTAATTGCGTCTCAATGCATTCTAGTTTGGGTCTGCTGGCTTTGAGTGGCCACAGCTTTTCGAATTGTTGAACACTCATGAGTGACTGGCTGGCCCCCGTGTCCAGCTCCATGCATTCAGGGATGCCGTTTAATAGGACTTTCATCATCATAGGTGGCGTTTTGGTATATGAGCTGTGAATGTTTGCCACCTGAACCCACTGAACTTCAGCGTCCATTGATTTTCCCCAAGCATCATCCTGCCTCACAGACCCCTCATCTGGTTTATCCACCTCGTATATTAGCCTGGTTACAGGCTTTCTGCACATTCTGGCTAAATGGCCACTGAGGTTACAATTTCTGCAGACGAACTGTTGAAACCTGCAAGTCCTGGCAGCATGTCTGCCCCCACACCTCCAGCATGAACTGAGATTCCCATTGTTGTGAACAAAAGAGCTGTTGCCAGGCATTCCTCGCTGATTGTCCCTTTGAATGCCTTTGAGCACCCTGTTAGCAGGTGTCAATAGCTCCATCCTGGGCCGCATTGTCCACTGGGGGAGCGTAAATGTCCGTTCAGCCTGTCTCTGTTGGAGACTTACTCTTAGGTCTATTGCTGCCTGGGGTGTGTCGAACTGCCCTTGCCTGCCTGCGGGGCTCTGTGTCGCGTTTATTATATTGATTTCCTAATCCATCGCCACGTTGGAGGCAGAATTGCGCGCGTATATTATCTTGGTTTCCTCCTCCCCCGCCATAAAAGTCTGAGCCATCAACGCTGCCGCTTCCAAGGTCAAGTCCTTGGTCTCAATTAGCTTTCTGAAAATCCCAGCATGACCGATGCCCTCAATAAAGAAATCCCTTAGCATCTCCCCCCTGCAAGCGTCCATGAACTTACAGAGGCTGGCCAAGCGCCGGAGGTCCGCAATGAAATCCGGTATGCTCTGTCCTTCCCGATGTCAGTGTGTATAGAATCTGTGTCGGGCCATGTGTACGCTGCTCGCCGGTTTGAGATGCTCACCGATTAGTTTTCTGAGTTCTTCGAAGGTTTTGTCCGCCAGCTTCTCGGGTGCTAGCAGATCTTTCATGAGCGCGTAAGGCTTAGGTCCAACGCTGGTCAGCAGATGAGCCCTTCGCTTGTCGGCCGCTGCGTCTCCCAGCCAGTCCTTTGTGACAAAACTCTGCTGGAGCCTCTTAATGAAATCATCCCAGTCCTCACCAACACAGTACCGTTCATCTGTGCTGCCGGTGGCCATTCTCGTGGGTCGATGATTCCCGTTTCTCGTCGCCAATGTAATGTCCTTACACAATATCACAAATCCACACGAGGCACATTCTGTGGACAAGGTCACTCTATGACCTGAGCCTTTATTCACAGGACCAAGAAGTGATGACCCTGCATGGGACCTCCCTTTTTATATACCTGGGTGACCAGGTGAGGAGTGTCTCCCACAAGTTCACCCCCTGTGGTCAAGGTGTGCATTTCTTACATATATACAGTATTATAGTGTTGTTACATAAAGGTTACATACATGACAGGTTGCGCAGTCTAGGGCGAGCGTCGACATTGGTTGAGAGCTCCTCCAGGCAATAGCCGGAAACATTGCAGCACAATCAACATGCCCATCGGAGGACATGGCGTCGCTGATTGCGGTGATGCGGCAAACCGCCGATTCCATTGATGCCATGCAGCAGATGTTAGAATCTATCTACGGCACTGAACCTCAAGATGTCGTACCACCACTGCCGACAGCACATGGGAGTCAGGAGCATGGCAATACTTCTGACTCTGAAGACGGATCGTCAGACCCTCCCTCTTCTCCAGATTCCCCACACATGGCGCTGCCACCGTAAACCCCCCTACAGCAGCAGCGCTCGGGGTGCCCTGCTGCACAACACACCAGTCCCAACTCGGGCAGGGGTAGGGGTAATGGCAAAAAACAATTGCGGGTGAGGTGGAGGACGGGGGGGGTGGAGGGTGCGGGTAGAGGCAGTGGGAATAGTGGTCGCAGGTAGATTTGTTGGCAGGTTGGGGGAGGGGGTTGTTTATTCAAAAAATTTTAACTTTTAATGAAAAATTGTTTATTGTTTACTGTTTGGGGTGGGGGGCGCTGTGGGTGTTTTTTAATGAAAAATTGTTTACTGTTTGGGGGGGCATTGTGGGTGTTGTGGGTTTAATGTTTAAAGTTTAATGTTTAATTTTTTTCAATCTTGTTGCTTTGTTTACAGTTTGTTGCAAATTTACTTTAAAAAGATTTATTTATTATTTATTAATTTATTTCACAAAAAACATTTTTCATAATTTATAAAATTTTATTGAACTTAACAATTATTGTGCAGTGTCTCACTCACTTTTACAAAATGAAGAGTTAACAATCAATACAAGGGTTACAAACAATGGCCAGGCAAGGTTAAATTAAACTTAATTCCCACCGTTCAAACAAAATGTTCATTTATGAACTGCTGACGTGACAGTTTTGATGCTTTGTAACTACCACGGGGCTTCTCCTGCGGTGTAGGGATGGGTGGTGTTATGTGTTCATTGCTAGACTCCTACTCGTCCACCTCTTCCTCCTCTTCCTCGTCCGCTTCTTCCTCTACCTCGTCCCCTCTGTCCTGAGGTGGTCCTGCAGTACCCTGTGGCAATTCCTGTCCCCTTCTGATTGCCAAGTTGTGCAACATGCAGCACACCACTCAGTGACCTGCTCAGGGTGGTATTGTAAGCTGCCTCCAGAGTGGTCCAGGCATCTGAAGCACTGCTTCAGCACTCTGATTGACTTTTCGACGATATTGCCTGTGGCTATGTGACTGTTATTGTATCGCTGCTCGGCATCTGTCTGAGGCTTATGGAGAGGGGTCAAGAGCCAGGTGGTGAGGCTGTATCCTTTGTCACCAAGCATCCAGCATTGACCTTGTGGCTGACTCTTAAAGAGGTCGGAGACAGTGCTCTCACGCAAGATGTGCACATCATGAATGCTCCCTGGAAAATTGGCATTTACTGCCATGATTATTTGCTTGTGGTCGACAACGAGTTGCACGTTCAGGGCGTGGAAACACTTTCGGTTCCGAAACACCTCTGCATCCTCTAAAGGTGCTCGCAGGGCAATGTGCATACAGTCTATTGCACCCTGGACCGTAGGGCACTTTTTTATTCTCGAGAAACCCAAAGCCCTCTCACTCTGTGGCTCCCTGGTCATTGAGAAGTTTATGAAATCCATCCTTCGTGCATAAAGCGCTTCTGTCACCTGGCGAATGCAGCAATGTGTGGCGTGCTGAGAGATGCAGCAAATGTCACCAGCTGATGCCTGAAAGGAGCCCGATGCATAGAATGAAAGTGTCGAAGTCACCTTAACCTCAACGGGCATTGCTGTTCTGATGGTGCTGATAGGCTGCAGGTCTCCCTTAATTAGCTGGCATATCTCATTGATGATCTCCTTTTGGAAGCCCAGCCTTCTAAGGCATGCTTTATCGGACACATGCAGGTATGACCGCTTATCCCTTTAAATGCGTTGGGGGTAAGGTCTTCTCCTCCTCCTCAGCAGTCTGCTGACTCTTTGATTGGGCAAAGGGGATGGAGTATAAAAGCAGGGAAGTCTTGCTACAGCTATATATGGTATTGGTGAGGCCACACCTGGAATACTGCGTGCAGTTTTGGTTTCCATATTTACGAAAGGATATACTTGCTTTGGAGGCAGTTCAGAGAAGGTTCACTAGGTTGATTCTGGGGATGAGGGGGTTGACTCATGAGGAAAGGTTGAGTAGGTTGGGCCTCCACTCATTGGAATTCAGAAGAATGAGAGGTGATCTTATCAAAACGTATAAGATTATGAGGGGGCTTGACAAGGTGGATGCAGAGAGGATGTTTCCACTGATGGGGGAGACTAGAACTAGAGGGCATGATCTTAGAATAAGGGGCCGCTCATTTAAAACAGAGATGAGGAGAAATTTCTTCTCTCAGAATCTGTGTAATTCGCTGCCTCAGAGAGCTGTGGAAGCTGGGACATTGAATAAATTTAAGAGAGAAATAGACAGTTTCTTAAATGATAAGGGGATAAGGGGTTATGGGGAGTGGGCGGGGAAGTGGAGCTGAGTCCATAATCAGATCAGAGCAGACTCGAGGGGCCGTATGGCCTACTCTTTTCCTATTTCTTATGTTCTTATGTTCTTATAATGCTCTTCAATGAACCTTATTCCAGCTCTATTCTACAGAATGTAATTAGTTAGCAATATTGGCTGAGAAATTGCAGGCCCCATTCCTTTAAAAGTCCTCTAAATTGTCAAAAATGAATCAATTTTCCTTAAACAACCAAAAAATTAATCCAGATAGACGACTATACCCTCATATTATTAGCATTGATTTAAAACACCCTTAAAATCCACTCACGAATGATTTTAATGCTCCCTCCAACTTACAGCAGCCTTTTCTTCAAGTTCTTCCATTTTAAATCATGGCACCCATACCACTGGGAAAAGGTCAGGTAAATGCAGCTTTTACAGGGCAGTACATTATTCCCACGGTAATTTGGGCGGTATTTCGGCAAAATGTCGAAATTAGTGCCCGGCGGCAATATGGGCGGTATTTGGGTAGTGCACATTGAAGTGCATGGAAAATCACTGAAAACTGATGGGTGGGCAATTCCGTTTATCACCGGTGGTAATAGGCTGCCGAAATTACCGCTGGCGATATATGGGCAGTAAGTGGGCACTAATTTCCACTTAAAGCAATTAATGGGCGGTAATGGCTTACAAAATGGAAACTAGGCAGTAATATGAGCGGCAAATGGGCAGAATGTTTGCGAAAGTCTAGCCCAATGCCATAAAATCTTTGGATTCTGTTGCTCCTCTCTCTGAGTTGATTTAGATATGATGTCTATTCTGTTCCTAACATGGATGAGACTGCACACAGGGAGGTTAAAGTAACAATGACCTCAGTCTTTATTAAGACACTCCAGAGTGAGGAACAGGCCTTAGGGGCCGGCTTATATACAGTGCTCCCAAGGGATGCTGGGATCCCTTGGGACTTCAGAGGATGCGCTCCCTGGTGGCGGAACATGGGAGTGCATGCTTTACAGATACATAACATCACTCCCCCCCCCAAAGTCAAAGTGAAAACTATTTACAAGGTGAGGCGGTCGGGAGCCTTTCTTTCCCTGGTGGACCGCCTCGGGACAAATGTCTGTTTTGGTGTGTTGGCTGTGCCCTCGCTTGTTGTTGGCCCTGCAGAGCTGCTGGGTGAGCCTGGCCTTGCTGGGCTGTTGGGCATGATGGGTTCAATTTCCTGGTCTGTGGTGGTGTCATTGATCCTTTGGGTGTATGTTGTGGGCTCGAAAAAGGTGGTGTCTGCTGTGGGTTGTTCAGGGCAGTCTGTGAACCACAGCCTCGTTTGGTCCAGGTGCTTTCTGCAAATTTGCCAATTGTCTAGTTTGACTACAAACACCCTACTCCTTTCTTTAACTATCAACGTGCCCGCGATCAACTTGGGACCATGTCCATAGTTTAGCACATACACAGGGTCATTCAGATCAATTTCCCGTGACACAATGGCGCAACCATCGTTTACATTTTGTTGCTGCCGCCTGCTCTCTACCTGATCATGCAGGTTGGGGTGAACCAGCGAGAGTCTGGTTTTAAGTGTCCTTTTCATGAGTAGCTCAGCCGGGGGCACCCCTGTGAGCGAGTGGGATCTCGTGCAGTAGCTGAGCAGTAAGTACTCGGGACAGGCGGGTTTGGAGTGAGCCTTCTGTGACTCGTTGAAGGCTCTGTTTGATTGTTTGTACTGCCCGCTCTGTCTGCCCATTGGAGGCTGGTTTAAACGGGGCCGAGGTGACATGTTTGATCCCATTGCGGGTCATGAATTCTTTAATGTCGGCACTGGTGAAACATGGCCCGTTGTCACTGACCAGTATGTCAGGCAAGCCGTGGGTGGCAAACATGACCCTCAGGCTTTCAATGATGGCGGTGGCGGTGTATCCCGACATTATTTCTCATTCAATCCATTTTGAAAAAGCATCCGCCACCACCAGGAACATTTTACTGAGAAACGGGCCCGCATAGTTGACATGGATCCTCGACCATGGTCTGGAGGGCCAGGACCACAAACTTAGTGATGCCTCTCTGGGCGCATTAATCAACTGAGCACACATGCTGCATTGCCGTACACAGGACTCTAAGTCAGAGTCGATACCGGGCCACCACACGTGGGATCTAGCTATCGCTTTCATCATTACTATACCCGGATGTGTGCTGTGGAGATCCGAAATGAATGTCTCCCTGCCCTTTTTGCGAAGCACTACGCGGTTACCCCACAACTGGCAGTCTGCCGGAATGGACAGCTCGTCCTTTTGCCGCTGGAATGGCTTGATTAGCTCTTGCATTTCAACAAGGATGCTGGCCCAGCTCCCATGCAGTACACAGTTTTTTACGAGGGTCGGCAGAGGATCTTGGCTGGTCCAAGTCCTAATCTGGCGGGCCATGACAGGTGATTTATCATTTTCAAATGCTTCCATGACCATCAACAAGTCTGCGGGCTGTGCCACCATCAACAAGTTTGTAGGCTGCGCCATTTCCACCCCCGTGGTGGGCAATGGTAGCCAACTGAGAGCATCCGCACAGTTCTCAGTGTCTGGCCTGTGGCGGATGGTATAGTTATACGCTGATAGCATGAGTGCCCACCTTTGTATGCGGGCTGAGGCATTAGTATTTATCCCCTTGTTTTCAGTGAACAGGGATATGAGGGGCTTGTGATCGGTTTCCAGCTCAAATTTGAGGCCAAACAGGTACTGACGCATTTTCTTTACCCCGAACACACACACACTAATGCCTCTTTCTCAATCATGCTGTAGGCACTCTCGGCCTTAGACAAGCTCCTGCAGACATAGGCGACAGGTTGCAACTTCCCCGCAATGTTAGCTTGTTGTAATACACACCCGACTCCGTATGATGACGCGTCACATGCTAGCACAAGTCTTTTACACGTTTGTACAATACAAGCAGCTTGTTGGAGCATAAAATGTTTCTGGCTTTCTCAAAAGCAATTACTTGTTTTTTTCCCCCTACCCAGTTCTCACCTTTACGCAATAACACATGTAGGGGCTCTAAGAGGGTGCTTAACCCTGGTAGGAAGTTACCAAAATAGTTGAGGAGTCCCAGGAATGACCGCAGCTCCGTGACGTTCTGTGGCCTGGGCGCGTTCCTGATAGCCTCTGTCTTGGCATCTGTGTGCCGAATGCCATCCGCCGCAATGTTTCTCCCCAAAAACTCCACTTCTGTTGCCATGAAGACACATTTCGACCTCTTCAGCCACAGCCCTACGCGATCCAGTCGCTGGAGGACCTCCTCCAGGCTTTGTAGGTGCTCGGCGGTGTCCCAACCCATGACCAATATGTCGTCCTGAAAACCACCGTGCGTGGTACCGACTTGAGTAGGCTCTCCATGATTCTCTGGAAGATCGCTGCAGCCGACCGAATTCCAAACGGGCATCTGTTGTAGATGAACAGTCTCTTGTGCGTGTTGATGCAGGTGAGGCCCTTCGAAGACTCCTCCAGCTCCTGCGACATGTACGCCGAAGTCAGGTCGAGCTTGGTGAACGTCTTGCCTCCTGCCAGCGTCGCAAATAAGTCGTCTGCCTGAGGTAGCGGGTATTGGTCCTGTAGCGAGAAATAATTCATAGTTACTTTATAATCGCCGCAAATCCTGACCGTGCCATCACTTTTGAGTAATGGAACAATCGGGCTGGCCCACTTGCTGAATTCTACTGGGGAGATGATGCCCTCGCATTGCAGCCTGTCCAGCTCGATTTCCACTCGCTCCTTCATCATGTGAGGTACCTCTCGCGCCTTGTGGTGAATGGATCATGCCTCTGGGACCAAGTGGATCTGCACCTTCGCCCCGGAAACATTTCCAATGTCTGGCTCAAAAAGGGAAGGAAATTTGTTAAGATGCTGGGTACATGAGGCCTCATCGACATGTGATCGTGCTCAGATGTCATCCCAGTTCCAGCGGATTTTGCTCAGCCAGCTCCTTCCAAGCAGTGTGGGGCCATCGCCCGAGACAATCCAGACCGGCAGTTCGTGCACCGTGCCCTCGTAGGTGACCTTGACCATGGCGCTGCCCAGGACAGTGATGAGCTCTTTGGTGTACGTTCTCTGTTTCGTGTGGCTGGGGCTCAGGGCTGGACTGAGTGCCTTGTTGCACCACAGTCTCTCAAATATCTTTTTACTCATGATGGATTGGCTAGCGCCAGTGTCCAGTTCCATGGCTACGTGTAAGCCATTCATTTTTACATTTAGCATTATAGGTGGACATTTCGTCAAAAATGTGTGCACCCCATGTACTTCAGTATCTGCCTCCTCTCTCTGAGGCTCAAAATTGCTTTGATCCACCATGGACCGATCTTCCTCTGCCACTCTCTCTCTCATCATGTGAGGTAGCGCTCGCATCTTGTGGCGAATGGGTCCTGCCTCTGGGACCAACTGTGCTGAGAGATTTGTTTGGTGTTATCGCTGGTGGACATAAACGCCTGTGCTATCGCAATGGCCTTGCTGAGGGTTGGTGTCTCTACAGTCAAAAGTTTTCATAGGATGGTCTCGTGGCCAATGCCCAGTACAAAAAAGTCTCCAAGCATTTGCTCCAGGTAGCCATCAAACTCACATTGTCCTGCAAGTTGCTTTAGCTCGGCGACAAAGCTCGCCACTTCCTGACCTTCAGATCGCTGGCACGTGTAGAACCGATACCTCGCCATCAGCACACTCTCCCTCTGGTTAAGATGCTCCTGAACCAGTGTACACAGCTCCTCATACGACTTATCTGTGGGTTTCACCGGAGCCAGAAAATTCTTCATGAGGCTGTAGGTCGGTGCCCCGCAGACCATGAGGAGGACCGCTCTCCTTTTTGCAGTGCTTCCTTCTCCGTCCAGCTCGTTGGCTACAAAGTACTGGTCTAACCGTTCGACATAGGCTTTCCAGTCCTCACCCTCCGAGAACTTCTCCAGGATGCCCACAGTTTGCTGCATCTTTGCGTTGGATTCGTGTACTCGTCGCCAGTTGTTGTGTTGCGAACACGGATGAGACTGCACACAGGGAGGTTAAAGTAACAGTGAACTCAGTCTTTATTAAGACATTCCAGAGTGAGGAACAGGCCTTAGGGGCCGGCTTATATACAGTGCTCCCAAGGGATGCTGGGATCCCTTGAGACTTCAGGGGATGCGCTCCCTGGTGGCAGAACATGGGAGTGTATGCTTTACAGATACACAACAATGTCAAACTTTGAATTTTTTTCCCACCTCTGCTTTGGTCCCTGCTTCTCTGCACTGCCACTGCTGCTAGGTTCTGGCATTGTTTTTAAATGCTCCACTCTCCCGATATGCTCTGCTGGACTTCCTCTGTCGCTCTGTCAGCTAGGGGAGTGGGAGGGCTGCAAAAATGGCTACATACTACCCCTGGGTTTGGAGGGAGGAAACTAGCCCAGGTTCTTGCTTCTAATTGCTATCCAGCAATCTCTGGTGCAAGTGCATTTGTGTAGATGTAAGACGAGGTCATAAGAACATAAGAATTAGGAGCAGGAGTAGGCATTCGGCCCCTCGAACCTGCTTCACCATTCAATGAGATCGTGACTGATCTTCTCCCTCAACTCCACTTTCCTGCACTATCCACATATCCCTTGATTCCCTTAATATCCAACAATCTATTGATCACTGTTGTGAATATACTCAAAGACGGAGCCTCCACAGCCACCTGGGATAGAGAATTCCAAATATTCACCACGCTCTGAGTGAAGAAGTTTCACCTCATCTTAGTCCTAAATGGCCGACCCCTTATTCTGAGACTGTAACCCTTGGTTCTGGACTCTTCAGCCAGAGGAAACAACCTTCCTGCATCTATCCTGTCAAACCCTGTAAGAATTTTGTATGTTTCAATGAGAACACCTCACATTCTTTAGAGAATATAGGCCTCGTCTACTCAACCACTCCTCATAGGACAATCCCGCCACCCCCCCAATCCCCGGAATCAATCTGGTGAAACTTCATTGTAGTCCCTTAAAAACAAGTATATATATCCTTCCTTAGGTAAGGAGACCAAAACTGTACACAATACTCCAGGGTGCAATAAGACACCTTTATTCTTACACTCTAATCCTCTGTAATACAGGCCAACATGTTTTCTTAATTGCTTGCTGTACCTGCATGTTTACTTTCGGTGATTCATGTACAAGGAACCCAAGTCCCTCTGAACACCAACATTTCCCAATCTCTCACCATTTAAAACATACTCTACTGTTAGATCTCTTAATTTCCAATGAAATACGAACTCCGGTTGTAGTTTTAATGTAATTTTATTCCGGCAGCAGCAACAAGCTTCTGGCTTTAAGCCAGGCCTTTGTCCTTCTGAGAACGCATGGCCAAATGGCTGTACTTATACCTGACTCAGTTTACAGAAAAGAACGCGCCTTCTTTGACCTTATTGGCTCAATTGATAGTCTGTTAACCTTTAATTGGCTCGCTACCAAAGGCCCTAAAATGTCAAGTTGATTGATGACTTAATGCAATGTGGTCTGTGTTTTCTCAAAACTGCAGCCAGGCTGCAGAGCATGAATTCTCTATCAATCTCCCCTTTGATTCTTTCACAAACGGAATCATAAAACATCAGGTATCACTGGTTAAACATTCTACAAAATAATTTCATACATGTTAATAGAGTTTCCTTCTAAAATTTGTTGATGTGTTTCGCCACATGTCCGGACTAGTAGCTTCCACACAAATTTACACCAACCCAAATTCCATCGTGGCCACAATGGAAGTCTGGATTTAGTAGGTTAATTAACCTTATTCCAATTTAATCCAAATCGATATCTTAATTCAACCAGTAAACAACCTTCCCTTAAGCATAACATAGCCCTGTGCCACGTACAGATGGTCTGCTGGGACCTGCAAGATGTCTCACATGCGGGACAGCAGCTACAGCCGCCTGGTCGCAACAACGACAATGACTCTATATGATACATATACGGCACAATGTAGGTTAAATAGCAGGATCCCTTCCAATTCTGGTGCCGCCAAGGGTAGGCCTTGTGGCCACACACCCAATAGGTGCCATTATAGGCAATGAATGTTAGCTGTTTTTTTGTCAGCAACACTCCGGGGCCTGTCCAAGCTTTTCCATCTGTTTTATTCAGAATCTCCGTTACGTTAAAAACTCCCACATCAGCCCAGTTTGGATGGTTCCGTGGCTTGATTATATTATAATTCCGGGAACAGTTACTATACCCCATATTTTGGCCTCCTTTGATGTTTCTAATTAGACAGACCGATTCCCCCGGTCTTCCTATTCCCGTTGTATTAGTGATAACAAAAAATGGAGGCCGTTTGGAATTATTGTAGTACGGTTGGTATCCCCCTTCAAAGGTAGTCAGATTGTAACCTGCTGACTTCCATTTACGTGCCCAGTTTTCCGTATCCTGAAACGCATTGCCTGTTTTGTTTTGATTAATTATCCACTCAGCCATTTCCGAGATATTCAAGGGAACTGGCCTCAAGGGAATCCCTCCCTTTGAGTGAATAGGAATATGCGCACATACCCAACAACTAGAAATGTTACCTTGTTTGGCATAAATGTATGACATATATAAAAATATATTTATATGTAATTCCCTTGCTACCCTACTATTTCCCTTTGGTGCAGAGGCTCGGCTAGTAAGAAGTAGGCAAATGCCTAGAATACCGACAATCAGTAATACAGTAAATTTGTATATTTTGGCAAAAAGTAATTGTCCTTATTAGATTTCAGCTTCAATTATGGGTGCTCGTTTAATGTGTGAAGCGTAGATCCAGGCTTTCTTTCCTTGGACTTTAACAGCTGCCTGGGTGGTCAATAACACTTGATAAGGTCCCTCCCACTTGGCACCCAAAGGTTCTTTATGCAACTTTTTCACATACACCCAGATTCCCTAGATGATGTCGTGTCCTCCTTCGGGTGGATTACCCCAAGCTGCCGATACCTGTCAGGAAACAGAACTAATAGCATCGGTTAAGTTCTGACAGAATGATAACAAAGTATCACTCATTAAGTGAACATCAGCTTTCTGTAAATCGATAGTTCCTGGCAGTGACATGGGTCTTCCTGTTATAATTTCAAATGGGCTTAGACCTGTAGTTCTGTTCGGGGTTGCCCTAATGCTACATGGCACTATTGGTCGTGCCTAGGGCCATGGTGTTCCTTCTTGGTGATATTTGGCAAGCTGTTGTTTCAGAGTTCGATTCATTCGCTCTACTTGTCCTGATGATTGTGGTAATGTTCAGTAACCTACAGACTTCTTGGCAGACAGTACCTGTGAAGTGTGTTCCCTGATCTGAGTCAATGCTACTCGGGACTCCCTATCGGGGAATGTAATCCTTACACAAGACCTTTGCAGTGTGATTGGCTGTGGCTCTTTTAGTTGGGACAGCTTCTACCCATCTAGAGAATCTGTCGACCATGACAAGAATGTTAGTGTATCCTTGGCATGAATGTAAGAGATATATAATCAACCTGCAGATGCTGGAATGATCCGACAGGGGCAGGGGGCCTCAGTTGGGGCATTACCGTGATGGGTCCAGAATTATTTTTCTGGCAGACCATACAGTGGTCTGCTAGCAGCTGGGCATGTTTTTTCAATCCCCGACCCCACCAGCTTTTTTGGAACCGTGCCGTCATCTGTTGTGAGGCCAAGTGTCCTCACAAGTGGATCTGTTGGGCTAAAAAAGGCATAAGCGCTTGTGGCGCGACTGGCTTGTCGGTAATTCTTTGTCTCCAGACACCATCTTCTTAATTCCTGCCTCAATCCATGTCCATTTTTCCTCTCGGGAGCACTCGCCTTGCATTGTTTGAAGGTCTCGTGTCAGAGTTCTGAGTGCTTTCAATCTGCACATCTGTGTTGGTTCTTCTGCGGGAATGCCCTGTAAGGCGGCATCTTTAGCTGCCTGGTCAGCTAGGGAATTTCCCTGTGCTTCCGTGATATTTTACTTGGTATGGGCCTTACACTTCAGGATGGACACTTCCTGAGGTAATTGTATGGCCTCTAGTAAGTCTCAGACTTCTTTTCCATTTTGGATAGGTGTACCAGCAGCAGTGAGAAATCCTCTTTTCCGCCATAACAGACCAAAGTCGTGAGCGACTCCAAAAGCATAACGCGAATCTGTGTAGACATTAGCTGTCTGTCTTCCTGCTATTTGACATGCTTCTGACAGGGCCCGTAACTTGGCCTGTTGTGCTGACGTTCCTGAGGGTAAACATCCTTTTGCCACTATCTCATATAAGGTTGTAACTGCCCATCCTGCTTTTCTGGTACCATTGTCAACAAAGAAGGAACCATCTGTAAACAGGATGAGGTCTGGGTTGTGCAGAGGTTCCTCTGCTGCTAAGGCTGCTTCTTCTGTTTCTTTTAAAATCTGCACACAGTCATGCTCTTCACATTCTCCCCCCTCTTGCTCCCTCGAATCTGACATCGGGAGCATAGTTGCGGGATTAACCGGGCTGGCCCGGACGATATGGAGATTAGGAGCTTCCAAAACTGCTGTCCAGCGGGTCCATCTAGCTGCCGTCACCTGAGACATTCTATTCATAGACAGCAAAGCGTGTACGGTGTGGGGACACTTGACAATCAGCTTTTGGTCGAGGACTAGACCCGCAGTGATCATTACCGCTTGACATGTAGCTTCCATGGCCCTAAGGCAACTTCCCCATCCGAGGGCTACCGCATCCAGTTTTGCCGAATAATAGCCAATAGGTCTTTGCCGATCCCCATGTTCTTTGTGTCAGTATAGCTGTCATATATCTTTCTTTCTCATGGACAAACAGGGTAAATGGCTTACCACTGTCGGGGATTCCCAGAGCCGGTGCCGAACACAAAGCCTTTTACAAACTCAGGAAGGCCTCTTGCTGTTCTTTAGTGAGGGTGATGGCTTCTTTAGAGGCACGGTTCCTCTTTAAGATATCATTCAATGGCTGAGCAAGCTGTGTGAAGGAGTCCCACAGCTTGCTGAGCCAGAAATCCATTTCTGTTAAAGTTACACAATTCCAAAAAAGACCTTAGTTCCTGAATAGTGGTGGTTTTTTTAGCAGCCCGAATGGCTGCAGTTCTATCCTGGGTAAGTTCTCTCTTTCCTTGTGAAATCTTTTGTCCCAGGTATACGACCTCTTCTTGGGATATTTGTACTTTGTTGATGCTGGCTTTATGTCCTTTCAGCCAAAGGTGGTCCAGCAAAGCTCGTAAATCTTGTTCATGCTGTTCTTCCGTGTTTGAAGCTAGCAAGATATCGTCTACATATTGGATGACTGTGGATGACAGGGGAGGTAATTCTCGCAAATGGCTTTGTAAAGCCATGTGGAATACCGTAGGGCTGTTGTGGAAACCCTGCAGTAACCGGGTCCAAGTATACTGTTGTCCTTGGACCGTGAAAGCAAACCACTGTCAAACCTCCGGTGCCAGAGGCACCGACCAAAATCCGTTGGCCATATCTATAACCGAGAAATATTTATGTTCCGGTTTGAGGGCATTAAAAATGGTGGAGGGATCTGCGACCAAAGGAGCTTTTTGATCAATACACTGGTTAGCTTTCCTATAATCGACAGTCAAACGCCAAGTCTCATTAGATTTCTGTACCGGCCACACGGGGCTATTGGAGGAGCTATGCGTTTTAATAAGCACCCCTTGTTTCTCCAATTGCTGAATAACCGGTAAGATTCCCGCGATGGCAGTTGGACTGATGGGATACTGTTTAGTGCATGGAGGCTTGGTCCTGGTAAATGACGCAGGCTCCATCTGGAGTATGCCACAATCATTCTTATCTTTAGCCCATACCGGGTGTTCCTTCAATTCTTCTTTCTTCAAAGTTCTAATTGACCATGTCACCCGACCATCCTCGAAATGCAACGATGAATCTACTTGGATTAGAACGTCCATTCCCAAAAGGGGTTGATCTACTGGGCCTATCCAGACCAGCGTGGTTAGTTCATGTGGACCCAGCCCTATAAGTACCGGTGTTGTCCTTTTAATTTCCATTTTATGGCCCCCAACTCCATAGGCTGTACGTGCCCTACCATCCAACGGCAAAAAGTCTCCATATTGTGGGGTAAGCATGTTAATTCCGCCCGTGTCTAAAAGACAGTCCACATCCTTATCGCCCACCCTCACAGTTATATATAGCCCATCTCCCCTTTGTTGTATTAGTGCGAGGAGGGGGGCCAGGGTGGGCTCTAATCGTTTTTTGCTATCCCAAGTAACTCCTTCTGTTGTTGTATTGTCAGTCGCTTAAATGCTTCTATGAGGTCGTTATCTTGTGACAAGCCTGGTTTGTTGGCTGAATTGTATCCCTGGCTGCATCCTCTTCCCCGGCCACGACCTTGCTGTTTTGCCCTGCACGTCTTGGCCCAGTGACCTTCTTTCCCACAATAATGACATTTTCCGGGTAATTTTCCGAATAACTGTTTATCAGAATACTGGGATTTCCATCCCATAGCCTGTACAGCTCGGACTTTAGCTCCCATATCCCGATCTAATTGGTTACATCGATCCACCAATGCTGCAAAGGTAGTTCCTCTACCTTCCCAGTCCGGTAACACTACCTTAAGCATTTTGGACAGTTCTGGCTTTAGACCTGCCACGAAAGCTGCTTTCAGGGGTCCAAACACTTGTTCATCCATTTCCTCATTCGTATTATTCATACCCGAATGTTCTAGCCACATGCATCTAAACCGCTCGTCATACTCCAGGACCTCCTCTGTTCCTTTCTGTTGGCAGGCTGCAATTTTTTCCCCGTCTGTCTTAGCTGGACTGAAGGCTTGCAGCCAGTGTTTAATCGCCTCCCATCCTGCGTTTAATTCTTGCTCATCCTGCCCCAAAGCTTCTTCTACCTTGTCGTGCAATTTTCTTCCCTGGGTTTTTGGCACCATTATGGTCAAAATTTGCACTCCTTCCAGGGATGAAGTTGATATATATTTCTTAAGCGGTCCAATTGGTCCCATGTTTTCACTCCCCCTTTCTTTGGATTGGGCAATTCCTTGGACCATTTATCAATTTTCTCTGGGTCTGCCGGATCATGAACTAAGTATTCTGCATACACGTTTTTCCTCGTTTTTTTGGTTCCACCCTCATCCGCAGTCTCTTCTGATTTGACTACAACTCGTCTTTTTTTAAACGGGGCAAAGCGCACCCCTAATTCTTCATCCTCCGACCCTGTATTCTCAGAGGATTCAGAATTCGTATCTAATCCTCGGTCGTGTCCTCGGGTTTGCGCTTTTAATTTATCCAAACATGGATACCCTGGGAATTGAAAAATACATTTTCCTTTTCCTATTACTGTCTCTTGACCGAATTATTTTTTCCATTCTTTAATTTCACCTTTAAGATCTTTAACTTCCGCTTCCGATTTTTCAAGTTCAAGTCTTGTCTGTCGCAGCTGTGCACAAACAGCTTGCAATTGGTCCTTTGTACTGGTCAGGTCCCTATCATGTTGGGAACGCGTTAGAATTTCATTCCACTGTTGGATCTGTCTCATAACGGTTCGGGACCATCGGATTCGCTCTTTAATTTTCATATGGGTCGTTTTTCCCCAGACCCTTTTAATCTCGTCCAAGGACCATTGTCCTTTGGAGGTTCCGTACTTTTGTTCGATCTTAATTCAGGTTTTAGATAAGTCGAATTGTTGCTCTATGTATTCTTTCAACTGTTGGAGGATTTCATCTATCGAAACCTCAGGTCATCTTTTACAGTTGTAGACAATTCTTTGCTCTTATCTCCTGCTGCCATAATACTGATTTCTTTATGGGATCTCGAGTCGTAGGCTTTCCAGCCGATCAGTGGGTCGGTGATTAATTAATTAACACACCGCTGAAGTTAGACGTCTATGGGACCTCGAGCCAACTACCAACCAGAGGGTTCGCAAACCGGAGGCTTTCGGAATTGCATAGAAGGAGAGGCGAATTTAGACCTTTGACCGAGGACTTGTATAAAGAGGAGTCCTTACCTCAGTATGTAGGTCCGATGTCCAAAATTCAGTTTCTTCCCTCAGCGATCGTGTTCATGACTCCAAAATTGTTCGATCTCTTACTTTCCAATGAAATACGAACTCCGGTTGTAGTTTTAATGTAATTTTATTCTGGCAGTAGCAACAAGCTTCTGGCTTTAAGCCAGGCCTTTGTCCTTCTGAGACCGTATGGCCAAAATGGCTGTACTTATACCTGGTTCAATTTACAGAAAAGAACTCGCCTTCTTTGATCTTATTGGCTCAATTGATAGTGTGTTAACCTTTAATTGGCTCGCTACCAAAGGTCCTAAAATGTCAAGTTGATTGATGACTTAATGCAATGTGGTCTGTGTTTTCTCAAAACTGCAGCCAGGCTGCAGAGCATGAATTCTCTATCATCTACTTTTCTATTTTTCCTACCAAAGTGGATAACTTCACATTTCTCCACATTATATTCCATTTGCCATGTTCTTGTCCACTCACTAAGCCTGTCTATAACCACTTGAAGTCTCTTTGCATCCTCCTCACAACTTCCATTCCCACCTAGCTTTGTATCATCAGCAAACTTGGATATATTACATTTGGTCCCCTCATCCAAATCATTGATATAGATTGTGAATAGCTGGGGCCCAAGCACCAATATTTGTAGCACCCCACTACCTGTCAACCCGAAAATGATCCATTTATTACTACTCTCTGTTTTCTGTCCATTAACCAATCCTGAATCCATGCTAGTATAATACCCCCAATCCCATCAACTCTAATTTTGTTCAATAACCTCTTGTTTGGCACTTTATCGAATGCCTTCTGAAAATCCAAATACACCACATCCACTGGTTCTCCCTTATCTATCCTGCTAGTTACAACTTCAAAAAACTATAACAGATTTGTCAAACATGATTTCCCTTTCATAAATCCGTATTGACTCTGCCCAATCCTTTTATTATTTTCTAAGTGCCCTGTGACCATGTCCTTAATAATAGATTGTAGCATTTTCCCTACTACTGATGTCAGGCTAACTCGTCTGTATTTGTCCATTTTCTCCCTCCCTCCTTTCTTAAATAGTGGGGTTACATTTGCTACCTTCCAATCTGCGGGAACCTTTCTGGAATCTATGGAAGTTTGGAAGATGACAACCAGTTCATCCACTATCTCTATAGCCACCTCTTTCAAAACCCTAGGATGTAGGCAATCAGGTCCAGGGAATTTACCGGCTTTCAGTCCCATTAATTTCTCCAGTACTATCTTTTTACTAATACTAATTTCAGTTCCTCATTCACACTAGACCCTTGGTTCCCCACTATTTCTGGGAGGTTTTTCATGTCTTCTACCCTGAAGAAACAAAGAGGCCGAAATTGCCCCTTTCCTTCAGGTCTGTTACCACCGGAAACCGGCGGCCACTCTGGGGAGTGCAATGGCCGCCGACTTTTCGTGTAATGGCCGCCTTTATCAAAAATTCCGCTCCAGCGGTATCCTGCCGGTGATCCGCTCCCCCCACCCCTCCCCACCGCTCCTCTGCTGCCGATCCGTCCAAAGTGCATCATCAGAGTGCGCACCACTAATGTTCCCCGCCCGATGGCAAAATTCTGCACCAAGAAAATCTTCCTCCCGCTGGGCAGTGCCAAAAGCAAGTTTTTTCAGATGGTGCAGTGAGGCTATGGCCTTCTGAAATGGCGGTGCGGCTCCCATTAAAGTGGAGGACGCACTGCTGCTGCAGCCATGTTTTTTTTTAATCGGCCTACTGCCAGGTCGGGCTGACAATTATGCCTCCGGGTTTGGCCGGGCTACCAACAGGCAGCCTGGCACCCCCTTTTGGGTGTCAGGCCGCTGGTCCGGCCGAAATCATTCCTGATGAGCCAGTGCACCGAACTTTAAAAATCACGAAGTCTCTCCCCTTTAAGTGAAGGGGAGAGCCATGGTGACGGGGCGCCGTGATGACGTCATCAGCACTATGCTGATAACTTACAGCGGCGGACACTACACCCCACCCCAACTTCCGCCCCTCTAGTCTGCCCCCATAATGAGCGGCTCCCGGACCACCGGAAAAAAAAGTTGGAGTGGAATTTTACTCAAGAGGCCACCTCATCCACCACGGTGGTAAAAATACTAGAAATAGGGTGCATGCATCCTGTTTCCTGCCGTGGGCAATTTCGGCCTTAAAGTACTTGTTTAATTTCTCTGCCATTTCCTTATTCCCTATTATAATTTCTCCTGTCTCAGCCTGTATGAGTCCCACATTTACTTTTGCTAATTTTTTCTTTTTTACATACCTATAGAAGCTTTTACAATCTGTTTTCATGTCTCTCGCTAGTTTACTCTTATATTCTATTTTCCCTTTCTTTATCAATTTCTTGGTCCTCTGCTGAATTCTAAAATCCTCCCAATCGTCAGGATTACTGCTCTGTTTGACAACATTATAAGCTTCCTCCTTTGATCTAATACTATCTTTAACTTCTCTTGTTAGCCATGGTTGGACCACTTTTCCTGTGGGGTTTTTGTGCCTTAAAGGAATGTATGTTGTAAATTATGTATTGATTCTTTAAATGCTAGCCATTGCTTGTCTAGCATCATACTTTTTAATGTTGTTTCCCTTAGCCAACTCGTCCCTCATACCGACATAGTTTCCTTTGTTTGGATTTAAGACCCTAATTTCAGATTTAACTAAATCATTTTCAAACTTAATGCAAAATTCTATCATATTATGATCACTCTTCCCTAAGGGACACTTTACTACAAGATTATTAATTAACCCTTTCTCATTGCACAATAATAGATCTAAAATAGCCTGTACTCTAGCTGGTTCCTCAACATGCTGATCTAGAAAACCATCTTGTATACATTCCATGAATTTGTCCTTCACACTATTACTGCAAATTTGGTTTACCCAGTCTATATGTAGATTAAAGTCCCCCATGATTATTGTATTACCTTTGTTACATGCACCTCTAATTTCCTGATTTATACTGTGCCCTACATTACCCTACTGTTTATGGGCTATAAACAACTCCCACCAATGTTTTCCGCCCCTTGCTGTTTCTTAGCTCCACCCAAACTGATTCTACTTCTTGATTTTCCGAGCTAAGATCCTTTCTCTCTACTGTCTTTATCGCATCATTTATTATCAGGGCTACCACTCCTCCTTTTCCATTTTGCCTATCTCTTCTAAAAGTTAAGTATCCTGGAATATTTAGTTCCCAACCTTGGTCACTTTGCAACCAAGTCACCATAATGGCTATTAGATCAAACCTATTAATTTCTATATGCGCTATTAATGCATCTATTTTGTTGCGAATGATTCGCGCATTCAGATATAGGGTTAGAACCTCCACTTTTGAGCTTATCGCCCAAAAATGGGCGTTATTTCCGGCGTGGGCGGTAAAAAAGGGTTTTCAGATCGCCGGCTTCTCGCCCATTCTCAAAACACCTAGTTTACATTTTTGAAAATGGGCGTTACCATGAGCGATATCAAATGGGTGGTAGCGTTACATTTTTTTTGACATAGAAACATAGAAACATAGAAAATAGGTGCAGGAGTAGGCCATTCGGCCCTTCTAGCCTGCAACCGCATTCAATGAATTCATGGCTGAACATGCAACTTCAGTACCCCATTCCTGCTTTCTCGCCATACCCCTTGATCACCCTAGTAGTAAGGACTTCATCTAACTCCTTTTTGAATATATTTAGTGAATTGGCCTCAACAACTTTCTGTGGTAGAGAATTCCACAGGTTCACCACTCTCTGGGTGAAGAAGTTTCTCCTCATCTCGGTCCGAAATGGCTTACCCCTTATCCTTAGACTGTGACCCCTGGTTCTGGACTTCCCCAACATTGGGAACATTCTTCCTGCATCTAACCTGTCGAAACACGTCAGAATTTTAAATGTTTCTATGAGATCCCCTCTCATTCTTCTGAACTCCAGTGAATACAAGCCCAGTTGATCCAATCTTTCTTGATAGGTCAGTCCCGCCATCCCGGGAATCAGTCTGGTGAACCTTCGCTGCACTCCCTCAATAGCAAGAATGTCCTTCCTCAAGTTAGGAGATCAAAACTGTACACAATACTCCAGGTGTGCCCTCACCAAGGCCCTGTACAATTGTAGCAACACCTCCCTGCCCCTGTACTCAAATCCCCTTGCTATGAAGGCCAACATGCCATTTGCTTTCTTAACCGCCTGCTGTACCTGCATGCCAACCTTCAATGACTGATGTACCATGACACCCAGGTCTCGTTGCACCTCCCCTTTTCCTAATCTGTCACCATTCAGATAATAGTCTGTCTCTCTGTTTTTACCACCAAAGTGGATAACCTCACATTTATCCACATTATACTTCATCTGCCATGCATTTGCCCACTCACCTAACCTATCCAAGTCACTCTGCAGCCTCATAGCATCCTCCTCGCAGCTCACACTGCCACCCAACTTAGTGTCATCCGCAAATTTGGAGATACTACATTTAATCCCCTCGTCTAAATCATTAATGTACATTGTAAACATCTGGGGCCCCAGCACAGAACTTTGCGGTACCCCACTAGTCACTGCCTGCCATTCTGAAAAGTACCCATTTACTCCTACTCTTTGCTTCCTGTCTGACAACCAGTTCTCAATCCACATCAGCACAATACACCCAATCCCATGTGCTTTAACTTTGCACATTAATCTCTTGTGTGGGACCTTGTCGAAAGCCTTCTGAAAGTCCAAATAAACCACATCAACTGGTTCTCCCTTGTCCACTCTACTGGAAACATCCTCAAAAAATTCCAGAAGATTTGTTAAGCATGATTTCCCTTTCACAAATCCATGCTGACTTGGACCTATCATGTCACCTCTTTCCAAATGCGCTGCTATGACATCCTTAATAATTGATTCCATCATTTTACCCACTACTGAGGTCAGGCTGACCGGTCCATAATTCCCTGTTTTCTCTCTCCCTCCTTCTTTAAAAAGTGGGGTTACATTGGCTACCCTCCATTCGATAGGAACTGATCCAGAGTCAATGGAATGTTGGAAAATGACTGTCAATGCATCGCTATTTCCAAGGCCACCTCCTTAAGTACTTTGGGATGCAGTCCATCAGGCCCTGGGGATTTATCGGCCTTCAATCCCATCAATTTCCCCAACACAATTTCCTGACTAATAAGGATTTCCCTCAGTTCCTCCTCCTTACTAGACCCTCTGACCCCTTTTATATCCGAAAGGTTGTTTGTGTCCTCCTTAGTGAATACCGAACCAAAGTACTTGTTCAATTGGTCTGCCATTTCTTTGTTCCCTGTTATGACTTCCCCTGATTCTGACTGCAGGGGACCTACGTTTGTCTTTACTAACCTTTTTCTCTTTACATATCTATCGAAACTTTTGCAATCCGTCTTAATGTTCCCTGCAAGCTTCTTCTCGTACTCCATTTTCCCTGCCCTAATCAAACCCTTTGTCCTCCTCTGTTGAGTTCTAAATTTCTCCCAGTCCCCGGGTTCACTGCTACTTCTGGCCAATTTGTATGCCACTTCCTTGGCTTTAGTACTATCCCTGATTTCCCTTGATAGCCACGGTTGAGCCACCTTCCCTTTTTTATTTTTACGCCAGACAGGATTTTACAATTGTTCTAGTTCATCCATGCAGTCTCTAAATGTCTGCCATTGCCCATCCACAGTCAACCCCTTGAGTATCATTCGCCAATCTATCCTAACCAATTCATGCCTCATACCTTCAAAGTTACCCTTCTTTAAGTTCTGGACCTCTGAATTAACTGTTTCATTCTCTATCCTAATGCAGAATTCCACCATATTATGGTCACTCTTCCCCAAGGGGCCTCGCACAACGAGATTGCTAATTAACCCTCTCTCATTACACAACACCCAGTCTAAGATGGCCTTCCCCCTAGTTGGTTCCTTGACATATTGGTCTAGAAAACCATCCCTTATGCACTCCAGGAAATCCTCCTCCACCGTATTGCTTCCAGTTTGGTTAACCCAATCTTTGTGCATATTAAAGTCACCCATTATAACTGCTGCACCTTTATTGCATGCACCCCTAATTTCCTGTTTGATGCCCTCCCCAACATCACTACTACTGTTTGGAGGTCTGTACACAACTCCCATGAACGTTTTTTGCCCTTTGGTGTTCTGCAGCTCTACCCATATAGATTCCACATCATCCAAGCTAATGTCCTTCCTAACGATTGCATTAATCTCCTCTTTAACCAGCAATGCTACCCCACCTCCTTTTCCTTTTATTCTATCCTTCCTGAATGTTGAATACCCCTGGATGTTGAGTTCCCAGCCCTGATCATCCTGGAGCCACGTCTCTGTACTCCCAATCACATCTTATTTGTTAACATCTATTTGCACAGTTAATTCATCCACCTTATTACAGATACTCCTTGCATTAAGACATAAAGCCTTCAGGCTTGTTTTTTTAATACCCTTTGTCCTTTTAGAATTTTGCTGTACAGTGGCCCTTTTTGTTCTTTGCCTTGTGTTTCTCTGCCCTCCACTTTTCCTCATCTCCTTTCTGTCTTTTGCTTTTGTCTCCTTTTTGTCTCCCTGCATTGGTTCCCATCCCCCTGCCATATTAGTTTAACTCCTCCCCAACAGCACTCGCAAACACTCCCCTAAGACATTGGTTCCAGTCCTGCCCAGGTGCAGACCGTCCGGTTTGTACTGGTCCCACCTCCCCCAGAACCGGTTCCAATGCCCCAGGAATTTGAATCCCTCCCTGCTGCACCACTGCTCAAGCCACGTATTCATCTGCGCTATCCTGCAATCCCTACTCTGACTAGCACGTGGCACTGGTAGCAATCCCGAGATTACTACTTTTGAGGTCCTACTTTTTAATTTAGCTCCTAGCTCCTTAAATTCGTTTCGTAGGACCTCCTCCCTTTTTTTACCTATGTCGTTGGGTCCAATGTGCACCACGACAACTGGCTGTTCTCCCTCCCTTTTTAGAATGTCCTGCACCCGCCCGAGACATCCTTGACCCTTGCACCAGGGAGGCAACATACCATCCTGGAGTCTCGGTTGCGGCCGCAGAAACGCCTATCTATTCCCCTCAAAATTGAATCCCCTATCACTATCGCTCTCCCACTCTTTTTCCTGCCCTCCTGTGCAACAGAGCCAGCCACGGTGCCATGAACTTGGCTGCTGCTGCCCTCCCCTGATGAGTCATCCCCCTCAGCAGTACTCAAAGTAGTGTATCTGTTTTGCAGGGGGATGACCACAGGGGACCCCTGCACTACCTTCCTTGCACTACTCTTCCTGCTGGTCTTCCATTCTCTAGCTGGCTGTGGACCCTTCTCCTGCGGTAAGACCAACTCGCTACACGTGCTAGTCACGTCATTCTCAGCATCGTGGATGCTCCAGAGTGAATCCCCCTCAGCTCCAATTCCACAACGCGGTCCGTCAGGAGCTGGAGGTGGATACACTTCCCGCAGATGTAGTTGTCAGGGACACTGGAAGTGTCCCTGAGTTCCCACATGGTACAGGAGGAGCATATCACGTGACCGAGCTCTCCTGCCATGACTTAACCCTTAGATACACTTAAATTGGTGACAACACTGTTAACAGGTTACTTACTGATATAAAAAAGAAAAAGAAACACTACTTACCAATCACCAGCCAATCACTTACCCCTTTGGCTGTGACGTCACCTTTTGATTCCTTTCTACTTCTTTTCTGCTTTTTCTCCTGGCTGGAGCTGCACAAGTATGCCTTTTATAGGCCTCACCACGCTGCTCCCGCCTCTCGCCAACTGCCGCTGCCTGTTCTCGACAGATGAAAGCACGGACTTCGAAGAACCTGCATCGCCACGTTCCAGAACCCATTCCACCCCAAGGCCATCTAGTGGTCCTCCGGTCATTGCCGCCTTCACTCTGGAGGTGCCGGCCCCAAGCACCTCTCCACAGGGCACCCCATTTGTACCCAGGATGGCGTTGACCCCGTGGAGGCCTCATGGACGGGGCAGGTCTGTTCCACGAGCGCCACATGACAGCGGAGAGATGGTTCAGTTGTCCAGGAGGACTGTAGACATTGGTAACCAGCTCATCGAAGCTTTGGGGGACATATCCCAACACCTGGCCACCGTGTCCGAGTCCATTCCGCGCATGGCGGAGTCCCTGGATGCGATAGCCAGGAACACTGCTGCCACAGCCCTCCCAGTGATGCCAGAGTGCGGCACTCCACCCCTAGGTTCCGCACCACCACTGCGAACAACAGATGCGAGCAAGGACCAAGATCCTGCTTCTGCATCAGAGAATGTTGCCCCCTTGGCAGCCCCCCTCCCATACCTGTTCAACCAACGCATCTGGCTTCATCCCCCCCAATGAGGCAGCGCCTGAGGAGCCCCTTAGCCAGACGCGTGGAGCGAGGAGGGGAAGAGATAGAGGTGGGGAGAAGAAAGAGAGGGGGGAAGGAAAGTGAGATGCACCAAGGTGATGGGCACCATTGATGTCTGAGCTGCACACACACAGCAGTGTGTCAGTGTTATCACTCACATCAGTGCTCTTTCAGGCAAATCTTTCCGATATCAGCTCCTCACGTAAGAGTGGGATTTAATAAATGCCAGCCACACCATTGACATCCGTCCCGGTTAGTTCATCTTTTTGTGGGCGTTTTTTTGAGCGGGCGATATTCTGGGCTACGAGTTTGGGTAAATGTGCACTTTACGACAAAAAACAGTCGCCGGGCATTATTATTGAATCTCGGCATTAAGTCCGTGAGGAAAGTAACACTGGCCGATAGTATGGTGTTGAAATTGCCCATTCTGCTGATTCCGCCCAAAAAAAGTGGGCAGGCGGTAATATTTTTCCTCAGCATTCAGCACATGGGGAAAGTATCGCTCGGCAATAAGTCTCCTAAAAAAGCCCGTCAGTTTCCATTTTGTGATATCTGGGCATTATACTTCATTTCAGCAATTAAATGGGTGCTAAATCGGCATTAAGCAGGCAAAAAAGTGAAGGTTCTAGCCGATAGTATCTTAAGCTTTGACTTTTTTCTATTTTTCCCTTGGTCATTAATGCCCTATTGCCTTTGTTAATTTCTCTGTCCCTTCCTGACACACTCTGCTTATTTTTTTATCCAAAACTCTGCTCTGCTCTAGAGCTTTGACATTTCTCTTGCTGATTTTACATTTACCCTTTCCTGAATCCTCCCCCCCCACCCCACCCCGACCCCCTTCATTAGTTTAAAGCCTTGTCTACTACCCTAGTTATTCGATTCGCCAGAACACTTGTTCCAACTCAATTCAAGTGGAGCCTGTCCCAATGGAACAGCTCCCTTTCCTCAGTACTGGTGCCAGTGCCCCATGAAGCAAAACCCCTACCTCTCACACCACTCTTTGAGCCACGCATTTAACTTTATAATCTGCTTATCCCTATACCAATTAGCGGGCGGCTCAGGTAACAATCCAGAGATTATTACCTTTGAGGGTTTGCTTTTTAATTTGGACCCCAACTCTTCAAACTCTTTCAGCAAAACCTCATTCCTAGTTCTACCTATGTTGGTTCCTATGTGGACCACAACAACTGGATCCTCCCCTTCCCACTCCAAGTTATTCTCCAACCGCGAGGAGATGTCTTTAATCCTAGCACCGACCGGGCAGGCAACACAATCTTCGAAACATCCAGTCTCGGCTGCAGAGAAGAGTATCTATCCTTCTGAATATACTGTCCCCTACCACAACTGCCCCCCATTTGAATGGCCTCCTGCACCATGGTGCATGGTCAGTTTGCTCATCTATCCTGCAGCTTTTCCCTCATCCACAAAAACAGCAAAAACCTCATACCTGTTGGATAAGGGCAAAGGCTGAGGCTTCCCCATCACTGCTCCTGGGGTCCTCTTACCTGCCTGAGTTGCAGTCACACCCTCCTGTCCCTGACTACTAACCAGACCTGCACTGCTACCTAAGCTAAGGAGTGTGACTGCCTCCTGGATCAAAGTGTAACCCTTCCCCTCCCTGATGCCTCACAATGTCTGCACTTCAGACTCCAGCTCAACAACACTGAGCTGACGTTCCTCAAGTTGCAAGCACTTATTGCAAATGTGGTTATCTGGGATCACAATGCTCTCCACAAACTCCCACATTCTGCAATTGTGGCACACCACCTACACTGCCATCCCTTATGACTTTGTACTATTTAATTAAATGTAATTAAATTTGTATTTAAGTAACTTAGTTTACAGTTTAGTTCCTTTGACTTCTTAGTTGATCTTGATTAAGTAATACGTACTTGAATTAAATATCTACCTATAACATAAAGTACTACAAATAGTGTGGGCAAAAAGCTGCAACTCATTCCCTCTCTTCTCCAAATTCCCACTCTTTCCAAATTCCCAAATAAACCAGTCTTTAAGTCCACTCTGTGCAGACCACTCTGTGCTCTGAAAAATTGTTGACTTTAGACAAAACTGTTGACTTCAGAATTGGGATAGGTTGCTTTGCCGCTCCAATTGAATAGACTGCCAACACTCAATGTCAAGGCTCATGCATGAATAATGGCAATTTGGATACCAGCATCAACAGAACCAAATCCCAACAAGGCGTCAACTCCTTCAGGAAAGGAGGGAAATCAGAAAATAATAATTAAGGTTAATTATACATCTAAAAGTATTTTGAAGAAACAGGAATCGCAATTTATCTTGAACGGTAGGCAATTTTCTTTATAGGCAAAGTAAATCAGGCGGTGTAAAACGGGCTGTCGATTCATCGTTGCTCGATATACATTACCACCTAAAACTAATTTCTAGTCCTGTACAATCTTTATATGTGACTTCAACTCTTTGTTAGGAAAATGTTTCATTACAACACTGGACAAATGGTAACAGTGAAAAGATTGTGAGCAACATTCCATTTACAGTCATCATGTACAGCCTGTTGCACATAGTAATAACTGTGACTGGAATACATCCTCTTCAAAGTGCCTTTAACGATGCAACAAAGTACTGTGTCAATTTATTGGTCAATCATGTGCGTAAATGAAACCATTGTCAGAGTTCATGCTGTACTACTGAAGCCTATTATTGTGGCAAACAGGTTAAAGCTGAATGATGTTAAGGCAGTTAAACTAGCTGGAATGTTGGCTTCCTCTTAATTAGCAAACTCAGTTTTATTATTTTCCTTTTTCGGCATTAGATTTTCATTATTCCTTGTTAGTTCTTCCCAATCTAATAATAATCCAACAAGAGATCTTTGAATGAGTCAAAGTGACTCACTTCTGCTACTTTTCCCAGTGCTGCTCAGCTATAGGATTTTTACTGCTGTGATGTTTCTGTCAACACTGCGATGATGGGATGCTGTGAAAGGTCTTTGCCTTCTTGCCTTTAGTATTTTATGCTAGTGTCTTGGAGATGGCATTTTCTTTTCCTGTTCCTACATGGTCACGGTAAGACTTTCACCTGCCACCTTAACCTTGCCACGACCCTGGCCCATTTTCCTGCGTTAGGAATCATTCGAGGGGAGAAATTCAAGAGCAGCCATTTTGGGATGTCCCCTCCCCCACCCCATACAGGGCTTTCTCAGGAGAAATAAATGTTGCAGTGGGGACCTGAAGCAGATGTTAGACCCTTTATTTGCATATTTAAAGGGATAACGCCTGCTTCCGGCGTGGTTAAAGGACACGTCTTGTTTGTCTTTACCCAATTTAGCACTTCCAGTCAGGTGTGTGCGTGTGACCTGCCCTCCATTTTGGGCCTTAGGAGGCCGTGTAGCACCTGAAATACAATCATGAGCCGACCTAATTTAATCCCCTAATTATTCATGGCAGGTTCCTAACAGGATCCCCTCCTATGCCCTCCAGAAAATTTGAGTTAGAGCTGCAGTGAGACTGCTGCTGCAGCACCTGAAGAGTTGAGAGGGCAGTTAAAGGGGCCACAGGTCCACGAAGAAGCAGGTAGCTCAAAGTCTTGTAGGCCTCACCAAGTCTGTACCTACAAAGGTAGATGCCTGGGGCATCCCAGGGAATAGTGGGATGAGAGGTGCATGGAAATGAAATAATCCTGGAACATTGTCCACACCTTTCCACTGACATTTCCATATGGAGGTCGGGGAAAGGAGATCGTAAGCACAGAGCATTTCTGAACGTCAAGCAACAACCCAACTCGGGAGCTGCAAAGTAATGTTACAGACGGCTCAAGGCTGAGGTCCAACAAAAAAAAAACAGTACCTAAAGAACAGGTGGTTGATTGAGAAAGCGATACAACAACAGGAGATACAACACCTGGCCGACAGCCATGATATGCGAGGATTCTTCATTGCAGTCAAGGCCACCTACAGTCCAAACTCCCAAGGCCCCACCCCACTGCTGGCCAAGAACGGGGAAACACTCATCAAGGACACCGAGGCTGTCAGGGCCCACTGGAAAGAGCACTTTGAAGACCCCCTGAATCGAGACTCTGCCTTTGACTCGAGTGTTCTCAACTCCATCCCGCACCACCTCAGTGAAACCCCAACACTGCGCGAGGTAGGCAAAGCCATAAAACAGCTCAAGAATAACAAGGCTACAGGAGTGGATGGAATTCCTGCTGAAGCACTGTTGGCGTGGATACATGACCTCAGCTCTCTCATTTGGAGGGAGGAGAGCATGCCGGGAGATTTCAGAGATGCAGTGATCGTGACCATCTTTAAAAAGGGGGACAAATCTGACTGCGGCAACTACAGGGGAATCTTCCTGCTATCGGCCACTGGGAAGGTTTTCGCTAGAGTTCTCCTCAACCGTCTTCTCCCTGTGGCCGAGGAGATCCTCCCGGAATCACAGTGCGGATTTCGTCCCCTACGCGGCACAACGGACATGATCTTTGCAGTGCGACAGCTGCAGGAAAAATGCAGGGAGCAGCGCCAACCCTTATACGTGGCCTTTTTCGATCTTACAATGGCCTTTGACACTGTCAACCGTGAGGGCTTATGGAGCGTCCTCCTCCATTTTGGATGCTCCCAAAAGTTTGTCAATATCCTTCACCTGCTCCACGACGACATGCAGGCTGTGATCCTTACCAGCGGATCCATTACAGACCCAATCCATGTTCGGACCGGGGTCAAACAGGGCTGCGTCATCGCTCCAACCCTCTTCTCAATCTTTCTCGCTGCCATGCTCCACCTTAGAGTCAACAAGCTCGCCACTGGAGTGGAACTAAACTACAGAACCAGTGGGAAGCTGTTTAACCTACGCCACCTCCAGGCCAGGTCCAAGATCATCTCAACCTCTGTCGTTGAGCTACAGTACGTGGACGACGCCTGCGTCTGCGCACATTCTGAAGATGAACTCTAGGATATAGTCGATATATTCACTGAGGCATATGAAAGCATGGGCCTTACGCTTAACATCCGTAAGACAAAGGTCCTCCACCAGCCTGTCCTCGCTACACAGCACTGCCCCCCAGTCATCAAGATTCATGGCGCGGCCCTCGACAACGTGGACCACTTCCCATACCTCGGGAGCCTCTTATCAACGAAGGCAGACATTGATGCGGAGATTCAACATCGCCTCCAGTGTGCCAGTGCAGCCTTCGGCCGCCTGAGGAAAAGAATGTTTGAAGACCAGGCCCTGAAATCTACCGCCAAACTCATGGTCTACAGGGCTGTAGTAATACCCGCCCTCCTGTATGGATCAGAGGCATGGACGATGTACAGAAGACACCTCAAGTCGCTGGAGATATATCACCAACGATGTCTCCGCAAGATCCTGAAAATCCCCTGGGAGGACAGGCGCACCAACATCAGTGTCCTCACCCAGGCTAACATCTCCAGCATTGAAGCACTGACCATACTCGATCTGCTTCGCTGGGCAGGCCGCATAGTTCGCATGCCATACACGAGACTCCCTAAGCAAATGCTCTATGCGGAGTTCCTTCATGGCAAACGAATCAAAGGTGGACAGCGGAAACGTTACAAGGACATCCTCAAAGCCTCCCTGGTAAAGTGCGACATCATCACTGACACCTGGGAGACCCTGGCCGAAGACCGCCCTAGGTGGAGAAAGTGCATCTGGGAGGGCGTTGAGCTCTTCAAATCTCAATGGCACGAGGTCAGGCGCAGGCAGCGGAAGGAGCGTGCGGCAAATCAGTCCCACCCCCCCTTCCCCCGACGAATGTCTGTCCCACCTGTGACATGGTCTATGGCTCTCGTGTTGGACTGTTCAGCCACCAAAGAACTCACTTTGGGAGTGGAAGCAAGTATTCTTCGATTCTGAGGGACTGCCTATGATGATGATGGGGAAAGGGCAGCCAGTGCCAGTCGGGGCAGGGGGAAGAAAATCAAAGTCGCGGTGGGGAGATGGCTGTAGGCGTCCCTGCTGTTTCCACTGCTTTTCTGCTTGATTTAGAGTGGAATAGCTTAGGAGAATCCAGAGCTAAGTATCTTGGTTCAAATATTACCATTCTCAATGCAGGGTCAGAGGGTTTCAGCCCCGGATCGTGAATTTGAGTTCATAATCAGAGCCGCTATTTTACAACATAAGTCAAATTCATTTTTAATACACGGGAATCTGAGACTTTTACCAGTGATTTGGGGATCATATTCTGTAATTCTATCCATTTGTCTGTGAAAATTGCAAATCAGTGGCTATCGTGTTTTGGAATTTTGTCTTCAGACAGAATTTGGAAAGATACCTTCATTTAAATGTGTTTTTAAGGCAAGCTATATTCACGCAACATTTTGAAAAAAAACATTGATATGAAAAGTAATTAAAATGCTAATAAGCTTGTCATTGAAATGGTTACTTCAAAGATTGAAAACAAAAAAATAATTTGTTAGCTTGTCTCAGTAATTGGCATTGTCTCAGATTGCACTACAATGTTCACAACCTTGGTGTCTTATTTCATCCCAGGCTGAGCTTCTGATCCCATATCCTCGGCAACACAAAAAACACCTACTTCGGCCTTGGTAGCTTTGCCTGACTACACCTCAGTCCATCTGCTGCTGAAATTCTTCTATGTCTTTGCTAGCGTCAAACTCAACTATTCCAGTGCTCGCCTGACTGGCCTCCCTGCTGCTCTAACCTATCCACCATCAAGTCCTTCATTCCACCATTGGTGTCCGTGGCTTCAGTTGCCTGGTCCCAGATGCTAGAATTCCCTCCCTAAACCACCCCGTCACTCGACTGCTCTCTCCTCCTTTAAAACCTTCTTTAAAACTCATCTCTTTGACCAAATCTTTGGTCACTCCTAATAGCTCCCTCTTTGGCTCAGTGTCCATTTTTGTCTGATTACACCTCTGTGAAGCACCTTGGGACGTTTTTCTACATTCAAGGTACGATAAGTTATTGTTGCAAGTACACGTATACCAGGGAAGAAATGTCGAAAGCTAACATATCAGTGTGACTTTTCACATGCTCTGTTTTCAATTATTTCCTTGAAACATGGACCATGTTCTCTGATTCACTCACTCACATACCCGTCCTGTCTCCCTATTTCATTTCACCTTGCCCCTCACTAATATTCCTTTTCTGACAGAATCCCTTTTGCTGATTATCTTTTATTTCCTCTCTCCCTACCTATCCCATTCCTTCACTCCCCATATCTCATTCTCTCTCTCCTTTCCTATCCCTTCTTGCTTTCACTCTCTCCCTCTCCCTCCCTGTTTCTCATTCTCTCACCCGATTTCAATCCTTATCTTTCATATTCTGTCCCTCTCATTCATAGGAATACGAGTAGGCCATTTAGCCCCTCAAGTCTGTTCCGTCATTCAATGAGCTCATGGCTGATGTGTGACGTAACTCCATATACCCGCCCTTGGCCCATATTCCTTAACATCTTTGCCCAACGCGTCGGAGAGGTGGAGTGCGAGCAGCAGGGAGTCCGGGGAAGTCGGAGGCCTACAAAAGGCCCAATGAATCGGAGAGGCGGGAGTGCGAGCAGCAGGGAGTTCGGGGAAGTCGGAGGCCTACAAAAGGCCCAACGCGTCAGAGAGGTGGGAGTGCGAGCAGCAGGGAGTCCGGGGACGTCGGAGACCTACAAACGGCCCAACCGCGTCGGAGAGGCGGGAATGTGAGCAGCAGGGAGTCCGGGGACGTTGGAGGCCTACAAACGGCCCAACCACGTCGGAGAGGCCAGCCGGTGCAGCAACAGGGAGAGAGGCAAAAAAGAAGTCGAAAGAAATCGAAAGGTGACGTCACAGCCAAGGGGGTAAGTGATTGGCTGGTGATTTGGTAAGTAGTTTTTCTTTTTCTTTTCTTTATCAGTAAGTAACATTTAGCATTGTTATTGCCAAATTAAGTTTATCTAGGGGTTAAGTCATGGCAGGAGACCTCGGACATGTGTTATGCTCCTCCTGTGCTATGTGGGACGTCAGGGACGCTTCCAGTGTCCCTGACGACTAAGTGTGCGGGAAGTGTGTCCGGCTGCAGCTCCTGATGGACCGCATTGCGGCACTGGAGCTGCGGGTGGATTCACTCTGGAGCATGCACGATGCTGAGAATGACGTGAATAGCACGTTTAGTGAGTTGGTCTTACCGCAGGAAAAGGGTACACAGCCAGATAGGGAAAAGATGACCAACAGGAAGACCAGTGCAAGAAGATTGTGCAGGGGTCCCCTGAGGTCATCCCTCTGCAAAACAGATACACCGCTTTGGGTACTGTTGAGGGGGATGACTCATCAGGGGAGGGCCGCAGCAGCCAAGTTCATGGCACCGTGGGTGGCTCTGCTGCACAGGAGGGCAGGAAAAAGAGTGGGAGAGCTATAGTGATAGGGGATTCAATTGTAAGGGGAATAGATAGACGTTTCTGCGGCCGCAACCAAGACTCCAGGATGGTACATTGCCTCCCTGGTACAAGAGTTAAGGATGTCTCGGAGTGGGTGCAGGGTATTCTGAAAAGGGAGGGTGAACAGCCCGTTGTCGTGGTGCATATAGGTACCAACAATATTGGTAAAAAACGGGATGAGGTCCTACAAGACGAACTTAGGGAGCTAGGAGCTAAATTAAAAAGTAGGACCTCAAAAGTAATAATCGCAGTATTGCTACCAGTGCCACGTGCTAGCCAGAGTAGGAATCGTAGGATAGCTCAGATGAATACGTGGCTTGAGGAGTGGTGCAGCAGGGAGTGATTCAAATTCCTGGGGCATTGGAATCGGTTCTGGGGGAGGTGGGACCAGTACAAACCGAATGGTCTGCACCTGGGCAGGATTGGAGCCAATGTCCTAGGGGAAGTGTTTGCTAGTGCTGTTGGGAAGGAGTTAAACTAATATGGCAGGGGGATGGGAACCTATGCAGGGAGACAGAGGGAACTAGAATGGGGGCAGAAGCAAAAGATAGAAAAAAGAAAAGTAAAAATGGACGGCAGGGAAACACAAGGCAAAAAGCAAAAAGGGCCACATTACAGCATAATTCTAAAGTGGCAAAGTGTGTTAAAAAGACAAGCCTGAAGGCTCTGTGCCTCAATGCGAGGAGTATTCGGAATAAGGTGGATGAATTAACTGCGCAGATAGCAGTTAATGGGCATGATGTAATTGGCATTACGGAGACATGGCTCCAGGGTGACCAAAGCTGGGAACTCAACATCCAGGGGTATTCAATATTGAGGAAGGATAGACAGAAAGGAAAAGGAGGTGGGTTGGCATTGCTGGTTAAAGAGGAAATTAATGCAATAGTAAGGAAGGACATTAGCTTGGATGATGTGGAATCGGTATGGGTGGAGCTGTGGAATACCAAGGGCCAGAAAACGCTAGTGGGAGTTATGTACAGACCACCAAACAGTAGTAGTAAGGTTGGGGACAGCATCAAACAAGAAATTAGGGATGCATGCAATAAAGGTACAGCAGTTGTCATGGGTGACTTTAATCTACATATTGATTGCGCTAACCAAACTGTTAACAATGCGATGGAGGAAGATTTCCTGGAATGTATTAGGGATGGTTTTCTAGACCAATATGTTGAGGAACCAACCAGGGAGCTGGCCATCTTAGACTGGGTGATGTGTAATGAGAAAGGACTAATTAGCAATCTTGTTGTGCGAGACCTCTTGGGGAACAGTGACCATAATATGGTAGAATTCTTTATTCGGATGGAGAGTGACACAGTTAATTCAGAAACTAGGGTCCTGAACTGAAGGAAAGGTAACTTCGATGGTTTGAGGCGTGAATTGGCTAGAATAGACTGGCAAATGATACATAAAGGGTTGACGGTGGATAGGCAATGGCAAACATTTAAAGATCACATGGATGAACTCCATCAATTGTACATCCCTGTCTGGAGTAAAAATAAAACAGGGAAGGTGGCTCAACCGTGGCTAACAAGGGAAATTAAGGATAGTGTTAAATCCAAGGAAGAGGCATATAAATTGGCCAGAAAAAGCAGTAGACCTGAGGACTGGGAGAAATTTAGAATTCAGCAGAGGAGGACAAAGGGTTTAATTAAGAGCAGGGAAAATCGAGTACGAGAAGAAGCTTGCCAGGAACATAAAAACTGACTGCAAAAGCTTCTATAGATATGTGAAGAGAAAAAGATTAGTGAAGACAAATGTAGGTCCCTTGCAGTCGGATTCAGATGAATTTATAATGGGGAACAGAGAAATGGCAGACCAATTGAACAAATACTTTGGTTCTGTCTTCACGAAGGAAGACACAAATAACCTTCTGGAAGTACTAGGGGACCGACGGTCTAGTGAGAAGGAGGAACTGAAGGATATCCTTATTAGGTGGGAAATTGTGCTTGCGAAATTGATGGGATTGGAGGCCGATAAATCCCCGTGGCCTGATAGTCTGCATCTCAGAGTACTTAAGGAAGTGGCCCTAGAAATAGTGGATGCATTGGTGATCATTTTCCAACAGTCTATCAACTCGGGATCATTTCCTATGGACTGGAGGGTAGATAATGTAACACCACTTTTTAAAAAGGGAGGGAGAGAGAAAGTGGATAATTATAGACCGGTTAGCCTGACATCAGTGGTAGGGAAAATGTTGGAATCAATTATTAAGGATGAAATAGCAGTGCATTTGGAAAGCAGTGCTAGCATCGGACCAAGTCAGCATGGATTTATGAAAGGGAAATCATAAGAACATAAGAACATAAGAAAATAAGAATTAGGAACAGGAGTAGGCCATCTAGCCCCTCGAGCCTGCTCCGCCAAAAGATCATGGCTAATCTGGCCGTGGACTCAGCTCCACTTATCCGCCCGCTCCCCATAACCCTTAATTTCCTTATTGGTTAAAAATCTATCTATCTGTGATTTGAATACATTCAATGAGCTAGCCTCAACTGCTTCCTTGGGCAGAGAATTCCACAGATTCACAACCCTCTGGGAGAAGAAATTCCTTCTCAACTCGGCTTTAAATTGGCACCCCCGTATTTTGAGGCTGTGCCCCCTAGTTCTAGTCTCCCCAACCAGTGGAAACAACCTCTCTGCCTCTATTTTGTCTATCCCTTTCATTATTTTAAATGTTTCTATAAGATCACCCCTCATCCTTCTGAACTCCAACGAGTAAAGACCCAGTCTACTCAATCTATCATCATAAGGTAACCCCCTCATCTCCGGAATCAGCCTCGTGAATCGTCTCTGTACCCCCTCCAAGGCTAGTATATCCTTCCTTAAGTAAGGTGACCAAAACTGCACGCAGTACTCCAGGTGCGGCCTCACCAATACCCTGTACAGTTGCAGCAGGACCTCCCTGCTTTTGTACTCCATCCCTCTCACAATGAAGGCCAACATTCCATTCGCCTTCCTGATTACCTGCTGCACCTGCAAACTAACTTTTTGGGATTCATGCACAAGGACCCCCAGGTCCCTCTGCACTGCAGCATGTTGGAATTTCTCCCCATTCAAATAATATTCCCTTTTACTGTTTTTTTTCCCAAGGTGGATGACCTCACATTTTCCGACATTGTATTCCATCTGCCAAACCTTAGCCCATTCGCTTAACCTATCTAAATCTCTTTGCAGCCTCTCTGTGTCCTCTACACAACCCGCTTTCCCACTAATCTTTGTGTCACCTGCAAATTTTGTTACACTACACTCTGTCCCCTCTTCCAGGTCATCTATGTATATTGTAAACAGTTGTGGTCCCAGCACCGATCCCTGTGGCACACCACTAACCACCGATTTCCAACCTGAAAAGGATCCATTTATCCAGACTCTCTGCTTTCTGTTAGCCAGCCAATTCTCGATCCATGCTAATACATTTCCTCTGACTCCGCGTACCTTTATCTTCTGCAGTAACCTTTTGTGTAGCACCTTATCGAATGCCTTTTGGAAATCTAAATACACCACATCCATCGGTATACCTCTATCCACCATGTTCATTATATCCTCAAAGAATTCCAGTAAATTAGTTAAACATGATTTCCCCTTCATGAATCCATGTTGCGTCTGCTTGATTGCACTATTCCTATCTAGATGTCACGCTATTTCTTCCTTAATGATAGCTTCAAGCATTTTCCCCACTACAGATGTTAAACTAACTGGCCTATAGTTACCTGCCTTTTGTCTGCCCCCTTTTTTTAAACAGAGGCGTTACATTAGCTGCTTTCCAATCCGCTGGTACCTCCCCAGAGTCCAGAGAATTTTGGTAGATTATAACGAATGCATCTGCTATAACTTCCGCCATCTCTTTTAATACCCTGGGATGCATTTCATCAGGACCAGGGGACTTGTCTACCTTGAGACTCATTAGCCTGTCCAGCACTACCTCCCTAGTGATAGTGATTGTCTCAAGGTCCTCCCTTCCCACATTCCCGTGACCAGCAATTTTTGGCATGGTTTTTGTGTCTTCACTGTGAAGACCGAAGCAAAATAATGGTTTAAGGTCTCAGCCATTTCCACATTTCCCATTATTAAATCCTACTTCTCATCTTCTAAAGGACCAACATTTACTTTAGTCACTCTTTTCCGTTTTATATATCAGTAAAAACTTTTACTATCTGTTTTTATGTTTTGCGCAAGTTTTCTTTCGTAATCTAGCTTTCCTTTCTTTATTGCTTTCTTAGTCATTCTTTGCTGTTGTTTAAAATTTTCCCAATCTTCTAGTTTCCCACTAACCTTAACCACCTTATACACATTGGTTTTTAATTTGATACTCTCCTTTATTTCCTTGGTTATCCACGGCTGGTTATCCCTTCTCTTACCGCCCTTCTTTTTCACTGGAATATATTTTTGTTGAGCACTATGAAAGAGCTCCTTAAAAGTCCTCCACTGTTCCTCAATTGTGCCACCATTTAGTCTGTGTTCCCAGTCTACTTTAGCTAACTCTGCCCTCATCCCACTGTAGTCCCCTTTGTTTAAGCATAGTATGCTCGTTTGAGACACTACTTCCTCACCCTCAATCTGTATTACAAATTCAACCATACTGTGATCACTCATTCCTAGAGGATCTTTTACTAGGAGATCGTTTATTATTCCTGTCTCATTACACAGGACCAGATCTAAGATAGCTTGCTCCCTTGTAGGTTCTGTAACATACTGTTCTAAGAAACAATCCCATATGCATTCTATGAATTCCTCCTCCAGGCTACCCTGTGTGATTTGATTTGACCAATCGATATGTAGATTAAAATCCCCCATGATTACTGCCATTCTTTTTCACATGCCTCTATTATTCCCTTGATTATTGTCCGCCCCACTGTGAAGTTATTATTTGGGGGCCTATAAACTACACCCACCAGTGACTTTTTCCCCTTACTATCTCTAATCTCCACCCACAATGATTCAACATTTTGTTCATTAGAGCCAATATCGTCTCTCACAACTGCCCTGATATCATCCTTTATTAACAGAGCTACCCCACCTCCTTTCCCTTCTTGTCTATCCTTCCGAATTGTCAGATACCCCTGTATGTTTCATTCCCAGTCTTGGCCACTCAGCAACCACGTTTCTGTAATGGCCACCAAATCATACCCATTTATAATGATTTGTGCCGTCAACTAATTTCCTTTATTTCGAATGCTGCGTGCGTTTAGGTAAAGTGTTTTAATACTACCTTTAAAACCATGATTTTTAGTTTTGACCCCTCCTGCAGTCCCTTTATATTCATACATATTGTTCCTTCCTATCACCTTGTGGTTTACACTTACCCCAGTGCTACTCTGCTCTGTTGCCTCCTGCCTTTTGCATTCTTTCTTGGAGTCCTGTTCATCTGCGCTCTCACCCACTCTAACTAGCTCAGAGCCCTTTCCGGGGTTCCGAATACTCCTCGCATTGAGGTACCGAGCTTTCAGGCTTGCCTTTTTATTACACTTTGACCCTTTAGAATTTTGCTGTACATTGGCCCTTTTTGTTTTTTGCCTTGGGTTTCTCTGCCCTCCACTTTTACTCATCTCCTTTCTGTCTTTTGCTTCTGTCTCCATTTTGTTTCCTCTGTCTCCCTGCATTGGTTCCCATGCCCCTGCCATATAAGTTTAACTCCTCCCCAACAGCACTAGCAAACACTTCCCCTAAGACATTAGTTCCGGTCCTGCCCAGATGCAGACCGTCCGGTTTGTACTGGTCCCACCTTCCCCAGAACCGGTTCCAATGCCCCAGGAATTTGAATCACTCCCTGCTGCACCACTGCTCAAGCCACGTATTCATCTGCGCTATCCTGCGATTCCTACTCTGACCAGCACGTGGCACTGGTAGCAATCCTGAGATTACTACTTTTGAGGTCCTACTTTTTAATTTAGCTCCTAGCTCCTTAAATTCGTCTCGTAGGAACTCATCCCTTTTTTTACCTATGTTGTTGGTACCAATGTGCACCACGACAACTGGCTGTTCTCCCTCCCTTTTCACAATGTCCTGCACCCGCTCCGAGACATCCTTGACCCTTGCACCAGGGAGGCAACATACCATCCTGGAGTCTCGGTTGCGGCCGCAGAAACACCTCTCTATACCCCTTACAATTGAATCCTCTATCACTATCGCTCTCTCACTCTTTTTCCTGCCCTCCTGTGCAACAGAGCCACCCACGGTGCCATGAACTTGGCTGCTGCCGCCCTCCCCTGATGAGTCATCCCCTCAACAGTACTCAAAACGGTGTATCTGTTTTGCAGGGGGATGACCGCAGGGGACCCCTGCATTACCTTCCTTGCACTGCTCTTCCTGCTGGTCTTCCATTCCCTAGCTGGCTGTGGACCCTTCACCTGCGGTAAGATCAACTCGCTACACGTGCTACTCACGTCATTCTCAGCATCGTGGATGCTCCAGAGTGAATCCACCCTCAGCTCCAATTCCGCAACGCGGACCGCCAGGAGCTGGAGGCGGATACACTTCCCACACACTTAGTCGTCAGGGACACCGGAAGTGTCCCTGAGTTCCCACATGGTACAGGATGAGAATATCACATGACCGAGCTCTCCTGGCATGACTTAACTCTTAGATACACTTAATTTGGCGACAACACTGTTAACAGGTTACTTACTGATATAAAAAAGAAAAAGAAAAGCTACTCACCAATCACCAGCCAATCACTTACCCCTTTGGCTGTGACATCACCTTTTGATTTCTTTCTACTTCTTTTTTGCTTTTTCTCCCGGCTGGAGCTGCACCAGCTCGCCTTTGTAGGCCTCACCACACACCTCGAGCTCCCGCCTCCGATCTGCCGCCACCTCTCGCAGCCGCTGGGCCTTTTGTAGGCCTCACCACACACCTCGAGCTCCCGCCTCCGATCTGCTGCCACCTCTCGCAGCCGCTGGGCCTTTTGTAGGCCTCACCACGCACCTCGAGCTCCCGCCTCCAATCTGCCGCTGCCTCTCGCAGCCGCTGGACCTTTCTGGAATTTTTTTGAGGATGTAACTAATAGAGTGGACAAGGGAGAACCAGTGGATGTGGTATATTTGGACTTTCAAAAGGCTTTTGACAAGGTCCCACACAAGAGATTGGTGTGCAAAATCAAAGCACATGGTATTGGGGGTAATATACTGACGTGGATAGAGAACTGGTTGGCAGACAGGAAGCAGAGAGTCGGGATAAACGGGTCCTTTTCAGAATGGCAGGCAGTGACGAGTGGAGTGCCGCAGGGCTCAGTGCTGGGACCCCAGCTCTTTACAATATACATCAATGATTGGATGAAGGAATTGAGTGTTATATCTCCAAGTTTGCAGATGACACTTGTCATGTATCTCACACTACTGTACATAACTGTATCTTACCATGCTATACATGACTGTAACTAGTTATGATCTTTAACCACACGCATACCTTACCACCAGGGGTGCACTTGCAGGAGACACTGCATACCTGTTCCACACAGGTATATAAAGGCAGGTCTCAGGCAAGTGTGGCATTCGAGAGCTGTGAAATAAAAGTGCAGGTCCTGAGTGAACTTGACTTCAGCATGTGCCTCGTGTAAGTCTGTACTGCAGGATCAGGACTTTACAGTGGCGACGAGTTACGGGATCACAGAATCCACAGAATGGCTACCAACGGCTCAGATGAGAAATACAATGCTGGAGATAATTGGGAGGACTTTATAGAAAGGCTCCAGCAAAGCTTTGTAACCAAAGACTGGTTGGGCGACGATAAGGCAGACAAGAGAAGAGCCCATCCCTTGACCAGCTGTGGCTCGAAAACATACGTCTTAATGAAGGACCAGCTGGCACCCGAGAAACCAGCAAACACGTCGTTTGAAGAGTTGAGCACACTGGTGAGAGACCACCTGAAGCCAGCGAGCAGCCTACACATGGCCAGACACAGGTGCTACAACTACAGACGCTGTGTGGGCCAGAGCATACCCGACTTTGTGGCGGAACTTTGGAGGCTGGCGAATTTATGTGAGTTCTCCGATGAACCAAGGAGAGAAGTACTGAGAGACTTTTTTATTGAAGGAATAGGCCATGCAGGCATATTCCAAAAGCTCATGGAGACCAAGAACTTGACCCGAGAGGCAGCAGCACTGGTCGCACAGACATTCTTGGCGGGAGAAGGAGAAACGAGGTTGATCTATACTGCGGGTATGACAACTAACGAAACTACGGAACAAGGGGTTCACAGCGTGAAACAAGCCGCTACCTCCACACACAGACAAAGGCAGGAGAGCAGGCCTTCAACAGCAGGCAGTGGCGCCAGAAGCCATCAAGGGCCACAGGAACGGCTGTTCACACCTCATCAATCCACAATGCGAGCAATCAACCACAAACTGAGAGAAGCTCAAGAGAGATCAGCCAAACGCAACTCATCCTTCGGAAACAATGGAAGCGGTCTGTGCTGGAGATGTGGGGGAAGGCACTCATCAAGGGGGTGTCGATTTCAGCATGCCGTTTGCAGAAACTGCAACTATACAGGGCATCTGGCCCGCATGTGCAGAAAAACAGCAGCTCAGCTGGTATACGAATCAGAAGGGTCGGATAGCGGACCAGAAGACGGTGGGGACAGTGTCCGGGACACCGAGGTACAGCGGGTCAATACAGCGGGTCCACTGTTCTTACAACAAGACGCCTCCAATAATGATGAGGGTCCTACTCAACGGGACCCCCGTCAACATGGAACTGGACACGGGAGCGAGTCAATCTCTCATGAGCGTCCAACAATTTGAACAGCTGTGGCCGCACAAAAGCAACAGACCAAAACTCACAAGGGTCGACACCAAACTAAGGACCTATACCAAAGAAATTATCCCAGTCCTTGGCAGCGCCATGCTCTCACTCACACACAAAGGGACGGTGAACCGACTTCCCCTGTGGATTGTCCCCGGAGATCTCCCAGCACTGTTGGGGAGAAGCTGGCTGGCAAAACTAAATTGGAAATGGGATGATGTTCACGCCATGTCGTCACAGCAACGGACCTCCTGCTCAACAGTTCTAAGTCGATTTGAACATCTCTTTCAGCCAGGTGTGGGCACCTTCAAAAGGGCTAAAGTTAAAATCTACATCACACAAGATGCCAGACCGGTCCATCACAAGGCTAGAGCTGTGCCTTATGTGATGAGGGAAAAGATTGAACATGAACTGGACCGGCTTCTGCGGGAAGGCATTATCTCACCCGTGGAATTTAGCGACTGGGCAAGTCCCATCGTCCCCGTCATGAAGCCTGATGGATCCGTACGAATCTGCGGAGATTCCAAGTCTACCATAAACAGAGTCTCCCTACAGGACCAATACCCGCTGCCCAGAGCGGAGGACCTGTTTGCCACATTGGCTGGAGGAAAACTTTTCTCGAAACTAGATCTCACATCTGCGTATATGACGCAAGAACTGACCGAAGAGTCAAAGTTACTCACCACCATCAACGCACATCGAGGCCTTTTCATGTACAATCGATGCCCATTTGGCATCAGGTCGGCAGCTGCTATATTCCAGCGCAACATGGAGAGTCTGCTCAAGTCCATCCCGAGGACGGTTGTTTTTCAAGATGACATACTCATCACGGGCAGGGACACCGACTCCCATCTCCGCAATTTGGTGGAAGTACTAAGTCGATTGGATCGGGTAGGCCTAAGAGTTAAGAAAGTTTCTGTTTCTCGCGCCCGAGGTTGAATTTTTGGGCAGAAGGATTTCCGCTGATGGAATCCGCCCAACAGAATACAAAACCGAAGCAATTCATCTGGCACCCAGGCCCCGGAATGTCTCAGAACTGCGCGCCTTTCTCGGGCTACTGAAATTACTTTGGGAACTTTATGCAGAACTTGAGCACGCTGCTGGAGCCTCTCCACATGCTACTCAGAAAGGGGAGCGATTGGTTTTGGGGGGACGCCCAAGAACGCGCCTTCAATAAGACACGCAACCTTCTATGTTCCAACAGTGTCTTAGCTTTCTTTGACCCAGGTAAAAAGCTAGTTCTTACATGTGATGCGTCAGCATACTGGGTCGGGTGCGTTTTACAGCATGTCAATGATGTGGGTAAATTACAACCCATTGCTTATGCCTCCAGGTCACTTTCGCGGGCGGAGCGCGGGTACGGTATGGTGGAGCAGGAGGCGCTCGCGTGCGTGTACGGTGTCAAAAAGATGCACCAATACCTTTTCGGGGCCAAGTTCACGTTAGAAACTGACCACAAACCCCTCACGTCCCTGCTATCTGAGTGCAAGGCAATAAACGCCAACGCCTCGGCGCGCATTCAACAGTGGGCACTCATGCTGGCTTCTTACGACTACACAATAAGGCACAGACCAGGCACAGACAGCTGTGCCGACGCGCTTAGCAGGCTACCCCTGGTGACCACGGAAGGGTCCGACGAACAGGACTGTGAGATGGTCATGGCAATCAATGCCTTTGAGTCCACAGGTTCGCCCATGACAGCTCGCCAAATCAGAGCCTGGACGACCAGCGACCCCACGTTATCCTTAGTCAAAAGATGTGTTTTAACTGGTGACTGGGCAGAGGCTCACGATGCCTGCCCCGAGGAGATCAAACCTTTCCATAGCCGCATGCATGAACTATTACTACAGGCAGACTGCCTGATGTGGGGCAGCCGAGTAGTTATGCCTTTGCGAGGCAGAGAGGCATTTGTCTGGGAGCTCCACCGCGAGCACCCGGGCATTTTTCTTATGAAGGCCATAGCCAGATCCCACGTCTGATGGCCTGGCATTGACGCGGACTTGGAGCTCTGCATCCGGCGGTGCACCATTTGTGCCCAACTCAGTAATGCCCCCAGGGAGGCCCCCCTGAGCCCCTGGCCCACCAAACCGTGGTCGCGGATGCACGTAGACTATGCGGGCCCATTCATGTGCAAAATGTTCCTCGTAGTCGTCGATGCATTTTCAAAGTGGATCAAATGCACCATTTTAAACTCGAGCATCACCTCCACCACTGTGGAGAGCCTTGGAACCATGTGTGCAACGCACGGCATTCCTGACATATTGGTCAGTGATAATGGTCCGTGCTTCACCAGCGCAGAATTTCAAGATTTTATAGTTAACCACGGCATAAATCACGTTAAGACGGCACCGTTCAAGCTGGCCTCCAATGGCCAGGCGGAGCGAGCAGTGCAAATCATTAAACAAGGCAAGCTCAAAATCCAAGGTCCCACACTGCAGAGCCACCTGTCGTGACTGCTGCTGGCATACAGATCTCACCCGCATTCATTGACTGGGGTTCTCCCCGCGCAACTATTGATGAAATGGACCTTGAAGACTAGGCTCTAGTTAATCCTCCCAGACATGCATGAAATTGTTGAGGCAAAGCGCCGGAAGCTAACTGAGTACCATGACCGAAATTCGAGGGGGAGGTGGAATGAGATGGGGGACAAAGTGTTTGTGCTAAACAATGGCAGGGGTCCTAAATGGCTTGCAGGGACAGTAACAGGCAAGGAAGAAAACAGGCTACTGGTTGTACAAATGGACAATGGCCAAACCTGCCGGAGGCGTGTAGACCAAGTAAAAAGTAGATTCACCAACAACACTCCAGAACAAGAGGCAGACTACAATGTGTAACCCACACCACACCTGGTGGACAGACAGAGGGAACAACCTGAGGAAAGGGCAGCCTCAACAGACAGCCCAGGCGAGATGCCAACAATCACACCGAAAGAAAAACAGGCACCAAGACAAACAACTGAATCACAACTAAGACACTCCACGCAAGAGCTTAGACCACCTGAGAGACGGAATCTATAAAGACAATAAGACCTTGGGGGAGGGTGATGTCATGTATCTCACACTACTGTACATAACTGTATCTTACCATGTTATACATGACTGTAAGTAGTTATGACCTGTAACCACAAGCATACCTTACCACCAGGGTGCACTTGCAGGAGACACTGCATACCTGTTCCACACAGGTATATAAAGGCAGGTCTCAGGCAAGTGTGGCAGGCATTCGAGAGCTGTGAAATAAAGGTGCAGGTCCTGAGTGAACGTGACTTCAGCATGTGCCTCGTGTAAGTCTATACTGCAGAATCAGGACTTTACAGCACTAAACTGGGTGGCGGTTTGAGATGTGAGGGGGACGCTAAGAGGCTGCAGGATGACTTAGACAGGTTAGGTGAGTGGGCAAATGCATGGCAGATGCAGTATAATGTGGATAAATGTGAGGTTATCCACTTTGGGGGCAAAAACACAAAAACAGAATATTATCTGAATGATGGCAGATTAGAAAAAGGGGAGGTGCAATGAGTCCTGGTTGTCATGGTTCATCAGTCATTGAAAGTTGGCATATAGGTACAGCAGGCGGTAAAGAAGGCAAATGGTATGTTGGCCTTCATAGCTAGGGGATTTGAGTATAGAAACAGGGAGGCTTTACTGCAGTTGTACAGGGCCTTGGTGAGGCCTCACCTGGAATATTGTGTTCAGTTTTGGTCTCCTAATCTGAGGAAGGATGTTCTTGCTCTTGAGGGAGTGCAGCGAAGGTTCACTAGACTGATTGCTGGGATGGCTGGACTGACATATGAGGAGAGACTGGATCAACTGGGCCTTTATACATTGGAGTTTAGAAGAATGAGAGGGGATCGCATAGAAACATGCAAGATTCTGACGGGACGGGACAGGTTAGATGCGGGTAGATTGTTCCCGATGTTGGGGAAGTCCAGAACCAGGGGACACAGTCTTAGGATAAGGGGTAGGCCATTTAAGACTGAGATGAGGAGAAACTTCTTCACTCAGAGAGTTGTTAACCTGTGGAATTCCCTGCCGCAGAGAGTTGTTGATGCCAGTTCATTGGATATATTCAAGAGGGAGTTAGATATGGCCCTTACGGCTAAAGGGATCAAGGGGTATGGAGAGAAAGCAGGAAAGTGGTACTGAAGGAATGATCTTATTGAATGGTGATGCAGGTTCGAAGGGCTGAATGGCCTACTCCTGCACCTATTTTTTATGTCTATGTTTCTAACTGAAATCTATCAATTTCAGATTTAAAATTAACAATTAACAATTGACCTCAACTGCCATTAGCAGAAGAGAGTTCCAAACTTCTACCAACCTGTGCATGTAGAAGTGTTTCCTAACTTCACTCCGGAAAGGCTTTGCACTGTCGCCTAGATTCTTTCTGCCCTGTCAGTTCTCCTTAATATCTTGAAAACTTTGATCAAATCACCCCTAAATCTTCTAAATTCCAGGAATACAATCCTACTTTATGTAATCTAACCCTTGTCCAGGTATCATTCTAGTAAATCTACATTGCACTCCCTCCAAGGCCCCAAGTCTACACTGTACTCCCTCCAAGTCACACTAATAGGTTAGGTTTCGACATTTCTTCCCTGGTGTACGTGTACTTACAACAACAACTTGCATTTATATAGCACCTTTAATGTAGAAAACGATCCCCCCCCCCTCCCCACTTCAGGATCCCAGCACTTTCATAAGAATCTGTTACATATTGAACTATTGCCAGTTCTGATGAAGGGTCATCGACCTAAAACATTAACTCTGTTTCTCTCTCCACAGATGCTGCCTGACCCCATGAGATTTCCGAATTTTCGGTTTTTATTTCAGATTCAGCATCTGCAGTATTTTTCTTTTGTACCAATATATACTTCCTAAGTTGTCGTGGCCAGGACTGAACACAGTACTTCAGGTACAAAAGCAAAATACTGCGGATGCTGGAATCTGAAATAAAAACAGAAAATGCTGGAAATCTCAGCAGGTCAGGCAGTATATGTGGAGAGAAAGCAGAGTTAACATTTTGGGTCGATGACCCTTCATCAAAATTGGAGAGTGTTTTGAAAGAACACATTCTTAACAAGCACTGAAAAGGGGAGGAGAAGAAAGAACTAAAGTGAAACATAAACATAGAAACATAGAAACATAGAAAATAGGTGCAGGAGTAGGCCATTCGGCCCTTCTAGCCTGCACCGCCATTCAATGAGTTCATGGCTGAACATTCAACTTCAGTACCCCATTCCTGCTTTCTCGCCATACCCCTTGATCCCCCTAGTAGTAAGGACCTCATCTAACTCCTTTTTGAATATATTTAGTGAATTGGCCTCAACAACTTTCTGTGGTAGAGAATTCCACAGGTTCACCACTCTCTGGGTGAAGAAGTTCCTCCGCATCTCGGTCCTAAATGGCTTACCCCTTATCCTTAGACTGTGACCTCTGGTTCTGGACTTCCCCAACATTGGGAACATTCTTCCTGCATCTAACCTGTCTAACCCCGTCAGAATTGTAAATGTTTCTATGAGATCCCCACTCATTCTTCTGAACTCCAGTGAATACAAGCCCAGTTGATCCAGTCTTTCTTGATAGGTCAGTCCCGCCATCCCGGGAATCAGTCTGGTGAACCTTCGCTGCACTCCCTCAATAGCAAGAATGTCCTTCCTCAGGTTAGGAGACCAAAACTGTACACAATACTCCAGGTGTGGCCTCACCAATGCCCTGTACAACTGTAGCAACACCTCCCTGCCCCTGTACTCAAATCCCCTTGCTATGAAGGCCAACATGCCATTTGCTTTCTTAACCGCCTGCTGCACCTGCATGCCAACCTTCAATGACTGATGTACCATGACACCCAGGTCTCTTTGCACCTTCCCTTTTCCTAATCTGTCACCATTCAGATAATAGTCTGTCTCTCTGTTTTTACCACCAAAGTGGATAACCTCACATTTATCCACATTATACTTCATCTGCCATGCATTTGCCCACTCACCTAACCTATCCAAGTCGCTCTGCAGCCTCACAGCATCCTCCTCGCAGCTCACACTGCCACCCAACTTAGTGTCATCCGCAAATTTGGAGATACTACATTTAATCCCCTCATCTAAATCATTAATGTACAGTGTAAACAGCTAGGGCCCCAGCACAGAACCTTGCGGTACCCCACTAGTCACTGCCTGCCATTCTGAAAAGTACCCATTTACTCCTACTCTTTGCTTCCTGTCTGACAACCAGTTCTCAATCCACGTCAGCACACTACCCCCAATCCCATGTGTTCTAACTTTGTCTGTGATAGGTTGAAAGTCAGGAGAGATTAGAGAGACAAAAGGGATGATGGCCCAAATTCAAATGGTAATGTTAAGAGTTAAAAAAACATTAATTAAGATAGGGTGTGAATGGTGGGATAATGACCAACTGCAATGACCCTCAGCAAAGGCCTGAGCTTCATCCTCTTGCGCCCTCACCTCAATGAATTTCGAGCTCGGCATGATGCAGAGCTCTTTTCCGCTGCCTTCGCCTCCGTGTCCACTTCTTCGGCCAGGAGTCTTCCCCCTGCACAGCTGACCCTTTCTCCCATTTTCAGAATTTTCGCTATACCCAGACCTCTCTCTCAGGTCTCTTACCCTCTCTAGACCTATTCATTGCAAACTGCAGACGGGACATTTCATGAGCTTCAACTTTAGCAAACATTCTCTTATGAGGGATTTTAATAAATGCCTTCCAGAAGACCATATAAATTGTTATGTATAGAGAAAGAGTCAGACTGAACACCGTGAGCTCAAAGTAAAGTGTGACCTTAGTCTTTTATTGCAGGTCTCCAGACCTGTGAGGCCTCCTTAAATACCTGTGCTCCCAAGGGATTATGGGATCCTCTGGTGGCGGTACAGAGTAAATACAAGTTTACATATATACATCCATAGACATTCCCCTGTCCACTACTTTAGTCACATCTTCAAAAAAGTCAATCAGGTTTGTCAAGCATGACCTACCCTTTACAAATCCATGTTGGTTCTCACTCATCAGCTAAAGATTTTCAAGATGTTCAATCACTCTATCCTTAACTCCCTTTCTCTCAATCCATTTACACATCTCTCCCATCTCTCTCCCTCTTTCATTCCTTCTCCCTTCTTCTTGCTTATTCCCTTTTTTGGCCTTTCTATTTTTTCTTTCCTCCTTTCTCTTATTCCCTCTATTCCTGTTTCTCTCATTTCCTGTCTTCTTTTTCTCTCTTTCTTACCTTCCTGTTTTTCTTGTTTTCTCTTGTATTTCCTCTTCCCTCTCTCATCTTTTTGTTTTCAACTTTCCTCCTGTTAAATCAAGGCCGCCTCTGCTATCTCAGGTGGATGTAAAAGATCCCACTGCACTATTTCGAAGAAGAGCAGGGGAGTTATCCCTGGTGTCCTGGCAAATATTTGACCCTCAATCAATATCAGTGAAACAGATTATCTGGTCATGATCACATTGCTGCTCGTGGGACCTTGCTGTGCGCAAATTGGCTGCCGCGTTTCCTACATTCCAAAAGTGACTGCACTTCAAAAGTACTTCATTGGCTGTAAAATGCTTTGGGATGTCCTGAAGTTGTGAAAGGTGCTATATTAATGCACATCTTTCTTTTTTCCCCATCACTTGCCCTTTTTGTCCAATTCTTCTCTCTCACATATTTAGCAGCAGTGACTTGTCTGATGCACTTGGAGTGCTTTTCCCTGCCTGATTTTCTGCTCCAGTGGCCAGTTACACCGGAGGTTTGTGCTTGTGGTAATAGTGATGGTGTTGCTTCCTGTTTCATTCTTTGCTAGACTTTGATTGATTGCTTTAGAGCTGAGTGTTCATGGCAGCCACCCTCTCTCAGAGTATATGGTGGTGCATTCAAAATTAAATGACTCAAAAAAGATTCACAAACATACGAGCAGCGAATGAATATGGTTTAGAAACTTCTATTTTTCTGAGAATTTCTTTAACCCCTAAAGACAGAAGTGATTTTTTTTTAGCTTACTCTATATTTTTAGCCCATACTCATTTCTTTCCCAACCCCCACCCCTTCCGATCCGCTGACGTAACTGGAAACTTGCACATTTTCAGGGCGCAATTTCTGGCAGGCCTGTTTAAAGTAGGAATGCATCTCTTAAAGTGAGGTTGCATTTCCTTCTGGCTGATTTCGCTGTAGGAGTGGTGGAGGCAAAAACTGATGAAAGATGAGTCACAGGAAAACCTAAAGTTCTCTGAAACCCCCCTGGGATCATCATAGAAGAGTTAAGGGCAAGGAGAGAAGCCCATCTGCTGCTTAGAATCATAGAATGGGGTACTGAAGTTGCATGTTCAGCCATGAACTCATTGAATGGCGGTGCAGGCTAGAAGGGCCGAATGGCCTACTCCTGCACCTATTTTCTATGTTTCTATGTTTCTATGTTTCTAATGATACAACACTGAAGGAGGCCATTCATACCATCGTTCCTCTGCCGGCTCTTTGGTAGAGCTATTTAATTAGTCCCACACCCCTGCTGTTTCCTCATAGCCCTGTAAATATTTATCCAATTCCCATTTGAAAGTTACTATTGACTCTGCTTCCACTACCCTTTTAGGCATTTCATTCCAGATCATGTCATTTCTGGTTCTTTTGCCAATCAGCTTAAATCTGTGTCACCTGGTTACCATCTCTTCTGCCACTGAGACGCTTTTTCATTATTTCAAGTTCAAGTCCCTCTCCAGACATTTGAGCACAAAAATCTAGGCTGACACTCCAGTGCAGTACAGGAGTGCTGCACTGTTGGAGATGCTGTCTTTCAGATGCGACGTTAAACGGAGTACTTATCTGCTCTCTCAGGTGGATGTAAAAGATCCTATGGCACTATTCTTTCGAAGAAGAGCAGGGGAGTTATCCTGGCCAATATTTATCCCTCAATCAACATCACAAAAAGCAGATTATCTGGTCATTATCACATTGCTGTTTGTAGGGACTTGCTGTGCACAAATTATTTGCCGTGTTTCCTACATTACAACAGTGACTACACTTCAAAAAAAAGAACTTAATTGACCGTAGAGCATTTTGAAAGGCGCTTTATAAATGCAAGTCTTTATTTCTTTCTTTCTCCTTATTTACTCTATCTAAACCCCTCATGATTTTGAACACTCTATCAAATCGCTCCTTAATCTTCTCTGCTCAAAGGAGAACAAACCCAGCTTCTGCAGTCTCTCCACATAACTGAACTTTTTTATCTCTGGTACCATTCTAGTAAATCTCCTCTGCACCCTCTCTGAGGCCCTGACATCCTTCCTAAAGTGTGATGCCCAGAATTGGACACAATACTCCATCTGGGGCATAACCTGTGTTTTATAAAGGTTTAGCACAACTTCCTTGCTTTTGTACTCTTTGCCTCTATTTATAAAGCCAAAGATCCTGTATGTCTTTTTAACTGCCTTCTCAACTTGTCCTACCACCTTCAAAGAAAGAAAATAAAAAGGACTTGCATTTATATAGCGACTTTCAAGACAACTGAACATTCCAAAGCACTTTACAGTCACTGAAGTACTTTTGGAAGTGTTGTCACTGATGAAATGTAGGAAATACGGCAATCAATTTGCGCACAGCAAGCTCCCACAAACAGCAATGTGACCAGATAATCTGTTTTAGTGATGTTGATCGAGGGATAAATATTGGCTAGGACACTGGTGATAATTCCCTGGCTCTTATTCAAAATAGTGCTGTGGGATCTTTTACTTTCACCTGAGAGAGCAGACGGGGCCTCGGTTTAACCTCTCTTCTGAAAGTGCCTCTGATAGTGCAGCACTCCCTCAGTACTGCACTGGAGTGACAGCTTAGATTTTTGTACTCAAGTCCCTGGAGTGGAACTTCAACCCACAACCTTCTGACTCAGAGGTAAGAGTGCTACCAACTGAGCCATGGCTGAGGCAAAAACTTGTGTATGTATACCCCCAGGTTTCTCTGTTCCTGCACTCCTTTAAAATTGCACCATTTAGTTTATATTGCCTCTCCTCATGCTTCCGACCAAATTGAATCACTTCATACTTCTCTACATAAAATTTCATCTGCCATGTATCTGCTCATTTCACCAGTCTGTCCATGTGCTCCTGAAGTCTGTTACTAACCTCCTCATTGTTTACTACATTTCCGAGGTGTACAAAATATTGAGGGGCCTGGACATAGTGGATAGTAAGGGTTTATTTCCTTTGGTGGAGGGGTCTATTATGAGGGGGCATAGTTTTAAGGTCGTTGGTGGAAGGTTTAGAGGGGATTTGAGGGGGGGCTTCTTTACGAAGAGGGCTGTGGGGATCTGGAACTCGTTGCCTGGAAGAGTGGTGGATGCAGAAACCCTCACCACTTTTAAGAGATGGTTGGATGGACATTTAAAGTGCAGCAACCTGCAGGGTTACGGACTAAGAGCTGATAATTGGGATTAGACTGGATGACCTTTTGTTGGACGGAGCAGATATAATGGTAAGTACTGCAGGGAATAGAATATGGTCAGGGAGATCTCCTGGACTAGTTTCGATCGCCTGGATGGGTCGGAGAGGAATTTTCCCAGATTTTTTCTCCCTAAATTGGCCTGGGTTTTTATCTGGTTTTTGCCTCACCCAGGAGATCACATGGCTCCGGTTGGGGTGGAGTGTAGAATGTTTTATAAGGGGTGTCGCAGTCGTGGTGAGGTGGAATGGTTGGGCTGGGTGTTCTTTGCCTTTCCGTCATTGTTCATAGGTTTATATGTAATCTTTAGGGCTGCTGACCAAGGGTCGTGTGGCTCTTTGTTGGCCGGTGCAGACACGATGGGCCGGAATGGCCTCCTTCTGCGCTGTAAATTTCTATGTTTCTATGTTTCTGTCATTTGCAAACATTGAAATTATGCCCTGTATATCCAAGTCCAGGACATTAATATATGTCTCAAAATGAGCAGTGATCCTAATACTGACCCCTGGGGAACACCAATGCACATTTCCCTCCAGTCTGAAAAACAATGGTTCACCATCACTCTCTGCTTTCTATACCCTAGCCAATTCCGTATCCACACTGCCACTGCCCCTTTATGCCCATGGGCTTCAATTTTGCTACAAGTCTATTATGCAGTGCTTTTTCAAATGCAACTGAAAGTCCATATACACCACATCAACCGCACTACCCTCATTAAACCTCTCCGTTACCTCATCAAAGAATGCTGCTTGTCCTGGTTGTTGAGGCTGCTGCTGCCCCTCCTCTTCCTCCCAGGAATAATGCAAAAACAGCACCTATGATAATCAGTGAGTTCTTAATTAGGGTAAGTAAAGGGAAAAAATCAGAAAGAAGCGGACTGCAAGCCTAGGGAACGTATTAATCACAATAAGCACACAGATTCTAACAATCTGAGTGCCTGCAGATGAATGCCCCTTTAAATACATCTTCCAGTCATGTCAGTCAGTTTGTGAAGCCAATCCCATATGGTTTTAGTCTGCAGATTTGTCGTGGGAAGGGACCTCTGACCCGCCCAGTTAAAATTGCTTCAGAGTCCTATTAACATCATAGGACCCAGATTTGCATTTATTAATGAGGCACCCATCTGTTTTGGATGGGTGTGTTTGCCACTAGAGTCAGCTCACGAGATAAAATGGCGGTTGGCGGGGGTTTCCAGCAGGATCGGGCGGTCAGACAATTTTCACTATTGTAACCACACACGCACCCTGTTCCCGCTGGGCATGTTGGATTAAAATCAGGCCGATTTCTGAGTTTAGTCTCCTTATCTTCATCACCATTTTGCTCCATAGCTGAGGATGCCATTAGGCTTTACTATGCACTCAGCGGTAACTAGTTCATAATAATACAAATACCTCAATATATCTAAGTTAGCTGGGTCAGAATGTGAGTTAGGCTGCTGCTTTGTTCCGCCTCATTGGCTCCGTTGTTTTTCTGCACCTTTCTCTAGCAGGACTATGCATATGGGCAGAACAGCTAAGCAAAGCTTTCAAAGAACCACATGAGCTGCACACAGCTCATGAGATGTTGGTTTGGCAACCGCTGCGCTATATATGTGTCAACCTTTATTTCTTTAATGTCAATTAGCACTTGTTGTGCGATATTCTGATAAAAATTTCTGAAATTATTACAAATTCATGTTGCCCTTTAGATGGACTGAGAACTTTATATAACTGTAATACAACAGCCAGAAGCTTAGTTAAAGAAAATATAATAAGCCAAATGTAGTATCTTTTTAATATGCGCACACGTCTGATTCTTTTAGTCAGAATTTAATGTGTAATGGGAAGTGATTCTGTATAATGCTGGCCTATAATTTTAAGCTGAAATATATAATTTACGAGATCATACTTCAGCTTTTGTGCTTTATGTGCCCCTATTATTTGTGCAGACATGCTATTCAGGTGTTGCTGGATATCTTTTCAGATGATGTACAGAACATCATTAAAGGGAATAATAGACCAGTACACGATCTTGTTTTACCAGGAATAGCTGAAAATCACTGCATTATCTGTCTACATTGCAGATAAATCAATATATGTATGTCAATAGGCATCCTGCTCTAAGCTGCTCCTGTCTATCTCACTGTATGTCACTCCATCTGCAATAATTTTTTTAAATAGGCATATTAAGTAGAGAATTAACCTCAAAACTTACCTTAGTACAAGTAATTAAAAAGAAAATATAGCTGTTGATTTGGTAGTTCTCTAGTCAGTTTAACATAGTGAGTAAAGTTTCAAACCTACATACCTCTGTTGTCATGGCTAATCCAGCAGCAGCTATTCTAGGCATGTCAACAGTAACAGGAAATTTATGTACTGTATCCGTGTTAATCAGCTGGAACAGGCCAAGGGAAAAAGTTCTACCACTGGTCATTATGTGAGCAGGAACCAGAAAGTTCTGATTTATTGAAGTGACTGGGTGCAGTTCATAATGTGCACCATTCCATTTCCTGTTCCACGTTTCCCACACAGAATGTCCTTCATTAATCATACATTAACGAGACTGGAAGATCTCACCAGCACCGAATCGACAAGCAACAGTGTTGCTCACAACAACAATGACAACAACTTGTATTTATATAGCGCCTTTAACATAGTAAAATACCCCGAGGCACTTCACAGGAGCGTTGTCAAACAAAATGATAAACTCTGAGCCACATAAGGAAATATTAGGACTTGGTCAAGGAGGTAGGTTCTAAGGAGCATCTTACAGGAATAGAGAGACGGAGAGGTTTCAGGAGGGAATTCCACAGTTTAGGGACTTGGCAGCTGCAGGCATGGCCGCCAATGGTGGAGCAATTAAAATCATGAAGATATTTTGTAAAGATGTACAACTATCTTGCTTTGTTTTCTTTATGAATTGCAAGCTTTGGGCATGGGATTTAGTGCTCCCCGCTACTTGTTTAGATAGAAGAGGAAAAAGACAACTGAAGAAGGGATACTGGAAGTGGATTACTCACACCAGCCATTGTCTTAGGAACTGTACCTATGGGCCCAGAAAATAATTTATGAGAACTATGCTTCGGCAGGTGGGGATTGGGGGCAGTTGCAGAGTTGTGCCATTTGCTACAAGCAGACCCGAAGCTGACCTGCATATAGGGAGGACATTGCCAGTAGCTCTCAATGTCACCACCACCCTTAACAATTATTCTTCCAACCCCTTCCAGGCTATCACAGGGAATATCTGCAATGTAAGACAACTTGCACTGCATAAATGCATGAAAAAGATGATTGAGACATTGTTCAGCAGGACAAATACTTTCAACACCTATCCCACTGAAAAACAATAGCAGCATGGCATGGCAGTACAGGTTCCTAAAGTACAGGGGGTCAATGATGGTGCCTATGCGACCATTCTTTGCCCTCCAAACAATGCTATGCCCTACATGAACAGAAAGGGCTTCTCTCCAAAACTAGAGCACAGTGGGGTACTGGAGACAACATTAACTTTGGCCAGCATTGCCTCCTAGGCAGCTTGCCTTGCTTTCCTCTTTGGACGATACCCAATGGTGTCAAACACAAACCGTCCTTGCATCCATCTTATGCTGAATCAGCAAAGCCTGGGGTCCGTGTGCTGGGGTGCTCCAGAACTTCCCCAGCTTCACTAGATTGATTCCTTGGATGAGAGAGTTGTCTGATGAAGAGAGATTGAGTAGATTGAACATATAATCTCTGGAGTATTACCCAGTTATGGCCTGTCCACAAAAAGCAGGACAAATCCAATCCGACCAATTACCAAGTGGGGATGTTCGCTGATGAATGCAGTGTTCAGTTCCATTCACAACTCCTCAGAAAATGCCCGCATGCAGCAAGACCTGGATGACATTCAGGCTTGGGCTGATAAGTGCTAAGTAACATTTGTGCCACACAAATGCCGGGCTATGACTATGTCGAACAAGTGAGAGTCTAACCACCTCCACTTGATAATACAATGGCATTACCATTGCCGAATCCCCCACCATCAACATCCTGGGGGTCAGCACTGACCAGAAACTGAACTGAACTAGCCACATAAATACTGTGGTGACAAGAGCAGGTCAGAGGCTGGATATTCTGCATCGAGTGTCTCACCTCCTGACTCCCCAAAGCCTTTCCATCATCTACAAGGCACAAGTCAAGAGTGTGATGGAATACTCTCCACTTGCCTGAATGAGTGCAGCTCCAACACTCAAGAAACCCAACATCATTCAGGACAAAGCAGCCCACGTGATTGGCACCCCATCCACCACCTTCAACATTCACTCCCTCCACCACTGGCACTTTGTGTTTGCAAAGGGATATAGATAGACTAAGTAAGTGGGCAGTTAGGTGGCAGATGGAGTATAATGTAGGGACATGTGAGGTTATTCACTTTGGTAGGAAGAATAGAAAAACAGAATATTTTTTAAATGGTAAGAAACTTTAAAATGTTGGTGTTCAGAGAGATTTGGGTGTCCTTATGCATGAAATACATAAAGCTAGCATCCAGGTGCAGCAAACAATAAGGAAGGCAAATGGCATGTTGTCCTTTATTGCAAGGGGGTTGGAATATAACGTTAAGGAAGTCTTGCTATAATTGTACAGGGCCTTGGTGAGGCCGCACCTGGAGTACTGTGCACAGTTTTGGTCTCCTTATGTAAGGAAGGATATACTTGCTTTGCATGTGGTACTACAAAGATTCACTAGATTGATTCCTGGGATGAGAGAGCTGTCTTATAATGAGAGATTGTGTAGAGTGGACCTATACTCATTGGAGTTTATAAGAATGAGAGGTGATCTTATTGAAATATACAAGATTCTGAGGGGGATTGACAGAGTAGATGCTGAGAGGATGTTCCCCCTGGCAGGAGTGTCTAGAACTAGGGAGCACAGTCTCAGGATAAGGGGTAGGCCATTTAAGACAGAGATGAGGAGAAATGTCTTCACTCAGAATGAACCTTTGGAATTCTCTGCCCCAGAGGGCTGTGGATGCTGAGTCTCTGAATATATTCAAGGCTGAGATAGATAGATTTTTGGAGTCTAGGGGAATCAAGGGATATGGAAATCGGGCGGGAAGGTGGAGTTGAGGTCAATGATCAGCCATGATTTTATTGAATGGCGGAGCAGGCTTGGGAGGCCATATGCCCTACTCCTGCTCCTATTCCTTATGTTCTTTTCTTATGTTCTTAGGTATAAGGTGCACTGCAGCAACTCGCTACGGTTTCTTCGGCAGCACCTCCTAAACCCGCGACCTCTACCACCTAGAAGGACAAGGGCAACAGGCACATGGGAACACCCTCACCTGGAACTTTCCCTCCAAGTTACAAACCATCCTGACTTGGAAGTATATTACCATTCCTTCATCGTTGCTGGGTCAAAATCCTGGAACTCCCTCCCTAACAACACTATGCGAGTACCTTCACTGCAAGGACTGCAGCGGTTCAAGAAGGCAGCTCACCACCACATTCTCAAGGGCAATTAGGGATGGGTAATAAATGCTGGCTTTGTCAGCAATGCCCACATCCCAGAATGAGTAATAAAAACAGTTTAGAAGAATGAGAGGTGATCTCATTGAAACGTATAAGATTCTGAGCGGGCTTGACAGGGTAGATGCTAAGAGGCTGTTTCCCCTGGCTGGGGCTTCTCCAACTAGTGGATAGAGTCTCAGGATATGGGGGCTGCCATTTAGGACTGAGATGAGGAGAAATGTCTTCACTCAGAGGCTTGTGAATCTACCACAAAGGGCTATGGATGCTGTTGAGTATATTCAAGGCTGAGATCAATAGATTTCTGGACTCGAGGATATCAAAGGAAAATGAGGTTTGTGCAGGAAAGTGGAATTGAGGTCGAAGATCAGTCATGATCTTCTTGAATGGCGGAACAGGCTCGAAGGACCATATTGCCTATTCCTGCTCATAATTTTTATGTTCTTAGATATTCCGGTTGCTGCCAAGTGGGTGTTGCAACCTTATAAATAGTTGCAGTGATGCTCTAAACCCTGCCTCCCTGCATGTGAGCTCCTAAAGATAGTCTGCTATATGGACTGGAGCTTTCAATGAATAAGGGCTAAACCAAGAAGTTAAGGTGGGAATGCCCATGGAGATGATGATGACTGGGGTGGCCCACTGCTCATGGTACCTGCCCCAGGAGTGCCTATTATGTAAAATCTACTCTGTAGCTGAGAGAGGAAGAATGACAGAACCTGGAGGAGGCTAGGGGCATAGTCAGCAGATCCGAGAGCCAGAATATAGAAGTAGAAAAGGAAATAACTGAGACAGTGCAGGGATACAGCCATAAAGATAAGGAAGGAAGCATTTGGAAGTTCATGGAATTAGAGTCAGAGTGTGCCAAGAAATGCAGCTGGTAGATTGCAAGAGTAGCAAAATAGAAAGAAAGCAAAATAAAGAAAAACAAGCGTGTGATAAGGGAATAAAGAGACAATTCAGCAAAAAAATAAATAAAAGTAAGGCAAGTGGAATGAAAAGCTGAATGAGAAAATGAAATGAATGATAAAGAAAAGGAAAGTGAACGTTAGAAAGATGTATTCAGCAAAGGAGAGAAGATAGCGGGCTCAAAATTCGGGTGCTTTGCGACACTCGTTACCATCAAAATGTAGCGGAAAGGCGGCGGCCGCTGTCCTTTCACCAACTGTGGCAGGTCCTGCGGCATCCGCCATTTTCTGAGATCCGGCAGTGCTCCCGGTAAGAGTGATTGCCCTGCAAATTTAAATTAGGGAGCGGTGACGTTAGTCGGCGATGCACACCAACTTAACGTCATCTTGGCGCACATGAACTTTAGCACTGAGTTCAGCACAGGGTCCTCAGCTCACCATGGAAACCCAGCATTCAGCAGACTGGCAGAGGCACTGTCAGCACCTCTTAAAGAGACACACACATCTTATAAGTAAGTTTGCATTTAAGCTTTTGGACTGGATTTTTTTGGTTTTATTAAAGCAGTGGCCTACAAATTAAAAGTTTTTTAAGTATGCAGGGAGTGCTGCTGGATGCTTGCAAGGCCTCGAATAGTAACTGAGGGCCTCTAAGAAGACAGAAAGTGCTGCAAATACTCAGCAGGTCAGGCAACATCTGTGGAAAGAGAAACAGAGTTCACATCATAGGTCAAGATGTTGCCTGACCTGCTGAATATTGCCAGCATTTTATGCTTTTACATAGAAGCATAGAAACATAGAAAATAGGTGCAGGAGCAGGCCATTCAGCCATTCTAGCCTGCACCGCTCAGGTTTACAGCATCCGCTCGCAGAGGGAAGAGGAAAACAGAGAAGAGGATGAAACAGAAAAGAAGGAAGCTGAAGAAGGAGGAAGCAGAAGCAAGGATGCAATCCAGACAACACAACTGGCCGGGATATCTGGGATTGAATGAATTGCCTGCGGTACCAGTAACCACAACCCCAATTCCCCCTTCAACATTTGTTCCACACCTTACCTTCCCTCCTTTGTTACTGATCATCACAGCGTATTCTTGGCTTTTGATTGGGCGCGAAACCTACTTTGTTCAAACAAGTTGTTGACCCTGTACAACCCCTGTAAAAAATTGGTTCTGACATGTGATGCATCGTCCTATGAGGTTGGGTGCGTGTTGCAGCAGGGCAATGCTGAGGGTCAACTACAACCTGTGGCTTATGCCTCCAGTCGCTCTCTCAAGCAGAACGGGGATATGGGATGGTCGAGAAGGAAGCGCTCTCACGTGTCTATGGTGCAAAAAAAATGCATCAGCACCTATTTGGTAGGAAGTTCGAATTAGAGACGGACAACAAGCCATTAACATCCCTGTTGTCAGACAGCAAGGCTGTCAATGCCAATGCATCAGCTCGCATACAGCGACGGGCTCTCACGCTGGCTGCTTATGACTACTCCATCCGGCACCGGCCCGGCACTGAAAACTGCGCTGACGCACTCAGCAGGCTTCCAGTGGCCACCACTGAGGGGGCAGCGGAGCAAAGCGCTGAGATGGTCATGGCTGTCAATGCCTTTGACAGCGCAGGCTCCCCCATCACAGCCCGCCAGATCAAAATCTGGACAAACAGAGATCCCCTCCTATCCCTGATTAAGAAATGTGTCCTGACTGGGTATTGGGCGCCCGCACACGGAGCATGCCCTGAGGAGGCCAGACCGTTCCACAGACGGATGGACGAGCTCTCCATCCAAGCCGACTGGCTACTATGGATCAGCTGGGTAGTTATGACCCAGAAAGGCAGGGAGGCCTTCATCAGGGAACTCCATAGCGAGCACCCAGGCATTGTGCTGATGAAGGCCATTGCCCGGTCACACGTTTGGTGGCCTGGAATTGATTGAGACCTGGAACACTGTGTTCGCAGGTGCAAGACGTGTGCCCAGCTGGGTAATGCCCCCAGGGAGGCCCCGCTCAGCCCATGGCCCTGGCCCACCAGGCCATGGTCACGCATTCATGTATACTACGCGGGCCCCTTCATGGGTAAGATGTTCCTTATTGTGGTAGATGCGTACTCGAAATGGATCGAGTGCATCATTCTGAATTCATGCACGTCACTCACCACCGTGGAAAGCCTGCGTGCGATCTTTGCAACCCATGGCTTGCCGGACATCCTGGTTAGTGATAATGGCCCATGTTTCACAAGCTACGAATTCCGAGAGTTTATGTTGGGCAATGGCATCAACTACGTCAGGACTGCACCGTTCAAGCCTGCCTCCAATGGCCAGGCGGAACGTGCAGTCCAAATCATCAAGCAAGGTATGCTCAGGATTCAAGGACCCTCCCTACAATGCCGCCTATCGCGCCTCCTGGTGGCCTATAGATCCCAACCGCACTCGCTCACGGGGGTCCCGCCCACAGAGCTCCTAATGAAACGGAGACTCAAAACTCGGTTGTCCCTCATTCACCCAGTCCTGACCGACATAGTTGAGGGCAAGCGCAAGTCACAAAACGAGTACCATGACCGTAATGCGAGGGGGAGATGTATAGAAATAAATGATCCTGTATTCGTCCTCAATCACGCCATGGGGCTCAAATGGCTTGAGGGTACTGTAATTGACAAAGTGGGGAATAGGGTCATCGTGGTAAAACTCAACAATGGTCAGATATGCCGTAAGCATCTGGACCAAGTAAAAAAAAGGTTCAGCATCGACACGGAGGTACCTGAAGAAGACCATGAGATGGAGCTCACAACACCGCCAGTGAAAGAGCAACAAGAGCAATCAGAAGAATGCACAGTCCCTGCGGTCAGCCCGGACAGGCCAGAATCACCACAGGTGACAGACACTCACGTCAGTGTCCAACAATCAGAGCCCCAACTGCGCCGCTCCACAAGGGAGCGTAGACCATCTGAAAGACTAAACCTATGATTCCAATAAGACTTTGTGGGGGAGGTGATGTCATGTATGTAACCACAATGTAACACCACTGTATTACTGTATACACTCAACCGAGATGCACACCTTGACCACAAGTGATGAACTTGTGGGAGACACTCCTTACCTGATCACTCAGGTATAAAAAGGGAGGTCCCACGCAGGTTCACTGTCTTTGGAATCCTGTGAATAAAGAGTTCAGGTCACAGAGTGACCTTGTCCCCAGAAGATGCCTCGTGTGGTTTCAAGCTGTAGAGTAAGGACTTTACAGAACTGCCTGCCCACATCCACGAGGGCAGATTTTACAAAATCCAGCTAGAGGCAGGATTGAAAATTGTGGGGACAGGAAGTGTGGAAAGGCACTCACAATTTACTGCCAGGAGAAGCTCCTCACACCTTGTTTGACACCTAGTTTTGTTCCATAGATCTGGTAATGAAGCTGTAGAGAGGGTGCCGAGGAGAACAACAAAGATAATACCTAAACTTTGATCTCCAATTATAAAGATAGACTTAGAAAATTTGTATTATTCACTTCAATGGAATTTATATTGAGAGCAAATATGATTGAAGGCTTTTAAAATTCTGAAAATTATTGCATGGATTAGATCTGAATACATTATTTGAAGTGGATAGAGACAGAGGGCATGCTGATAAAAAATATAGATCACATGCTGGGAGATATTGTCTCAGAGGGTTGTTGCCCCTGGAACAGATTGCCAGTGAATGTATGGGTACGCTAGTCTTTTCGGAAGGAACATACCCAGTTCTTGTTCCTGACATTGGGGAATATCAGCATGTGTATGTGTTAGCAATGTCTTATGGAAATTATGGCCATGGGCTTTTCTTCTGTTTCTTGCTTTTCCCAGGAGTTAACATTACTTGCAGCTGGGAGGGCAGTGCACGCATTTGCACAAATTAGCAGATACGCTGTGTATTGATGGAAATGACGATCTTTTCTTTCTCTTTTCATTTGTCTCATTTCTTGATGAATAGATTCGATTACCCACAGCGCTGCAGATTGTACTCAATAAAACATTTATATGAAAAAGCACACTGCAAGTAGTTTACCCTGGGATTATCAGCACAGTACCTCAAATGAAATTACTGAAAGCTCCACCTTCATTCTAATCCATCTACTGCAAGCTTATTGCGTACTTATATGATTTCTATATTGAATGGCCTCTGCAGATAAAATATAATATATGTGTTATACGTGATACACTCATAATAAAGGGTGAAACTGAGTACTGTGTGTACTTTCTCCCGGTCACAGGCCCAGGAAGACAGGTTCAGCACTTCGCAGTTTTGATTCAGCCCAGCAGCATCGGGAGCAGCAGTCGGGAGGTGGAACAGTGAGCGTCGAGAGGTGAGAGGCCTACTAAAGGCCGAGCAGTAGTCGGGAGGTGGAGCAGTGAGCGGTGAGAGGTGAGAGGCCTACTAAAGGCCCAGCAGCATCGGGAGCAGCAGTCAGGAGGTGGAACAGTGAGCGTCGAGAGGTGAGAGGCCTACTAAAGGCCGGGCAGTAGTCGGGAGGTGGAGCAGTGAGCGGTGAGAGGTGAGAGGCCTACTAAAGGCCGAGCAGTAGTCGGGAGGTGGAGCAGTGAGCGGCGAGAGGTGAGAGGCCTACTAAAGGCCGAGCAGTAGTCGGGAGGTGGAGCAGTGAGCGGCGAGAGGTGAGAGGCCAAGGGGGTAAGTGATTGGCTGGTGATTGGTGAGTAGTTTTTCCTTATCTTTATCTTTTTCTCTTTCTTATCAGTAAGTAACCTTTGGCATAGTTGCCAAATTAAATTAATTTAACGGTTAAGTCATGGCAGGAGAGCCCAGTCCCATGTCATGCTCCTCCTGTGCTATATGGGAAATCAGGGATAGTGTCCCTGATGACTATGTGTGCAGGAAGTGTATCCAGCTGCAGCTCCTGACAGACCGCATTGCAGTACTGGAGCTGCGCATGGATTCACTCTGGAGCATCCATGATGCTGAGGATGTCGTGAATAGCACGTTTTGTGAGTTGGTCACACTGCAGGTACAGGCTACAAAGGCAGATAGGGAATGGGTGAACATCAAGCAGAACAGGAATAGGAAGGCAGGAATAGGAGTCGCATGCGGTCATCTCCCTCCAAAACAGATACACCGTTTTGGGTACTGTTGGGGAAGATGGCTCATCAGGGGAAGGTAGCAGCAGCCAAGTTTATGGCACCGCGGGTGGCTCTGCTGCACAGGAGGGCAGGGAAAAGAATGGGAGAGCTATAGTGGTAAGGGATTCTATTGTCAGGGGAATAGATAGGCATTTCTGCGGTCGCAACCGACACTCCAGGATGGTATGTTGCCTCCCTGGTGCAAGGGTCGAGAATGTCTCGGAGCGGCTGCAGGGCATTCTGGAGGGGGAGGGTGAACAGCCAGTTGTTGTGGTGCATATAGGTACCAACGATATAGGTAAAAAATGGGATGAGGTCCTATAAGCTGAATTTAGGGAGCTAGGAGTTAAATTAAAAAGTAGGACCTCAAAGGTAGTAATCTCAGGATTGCTGCGAGTGCCACATGCTAGCCAGAGTAGAAATAGCAGCATAGCTAAGATGAATACTGTTGTGTATCTGTAAAGCATGCACTCCCATGTTCCGCCACCAGGGAGCGCATCCCCTGAAGTCCCAAGGGATCCCAGCATCCCTTGGGAGCACAGTATTTAAGCTGGCCCCTAAGGCCTGTTCCTCACTCTGGAATGTCGAAATAAAGACTGAGGTCACTGTTACTTTAACCTCCCTGTGTGCAGTCTCATCTGTGTTAGGAACACAATAACTGGCGATGAGTATATGAATCCAACGCAAAGATGCAGCAAACTGTGACCATCCTGGAGAAGTTCTCAGAGGGTGAGGACTGGGAAGCCTATGTCGAACAGCTAGACCAGTACTTTGCAGCCAATGAGCTGGACGGAGAAGGAAGTGCTGCAAAAAGGAGAGCGGTCCTCCTCAAAGTCTGCGGGGCACCGACCTGCAGCCTCATGAAGATCTTCTGGCTCTGGTGAAACCCACAGATAAGTCGTATGAGGAGCTGTGTACACTAGTTCGGGAGCATCTTAACCCGAGGGAGAGCGTGCTGATGGCGAGATATCGGTTCTACACGTGCCAGTGATCTGAAGGTCAGGAAGTGGCAAGCTATATCGCCAAGCTAAGGCGACTTGCAGGACAATGTGAGTTTGATGGCTATCTGGAGCAAATGCTTGGAGTCTTTTTTGTACTGGGCATTGGCCACGAGACCATCCTACGAAAACTTTTGACTGTAGTGACACCGACCCTCAGCAAGGCCATTGCATTTATGTTCACCAGTGATAACACCAAACAAATCTCTCAGCACACAAGTGCTAGCAATGTTCATACATTAACTGGAACTGTGTTTGTGAGCAGAAATGTACAGGGTAGAAACCACGAGTCTGCAACTGCCAGCAGGCCTCGGGTGACCCAGATGACTCAGAGTCCGCAAAAAGGATGAATGCAAGGCAATTCAGATATTGTCGACGTTGTGGAGGCTTCCATTCAGCCTATTCATGCCGCTTCAAAGGGTATGTTTGCAAGAGCTGTGAAACAATGGGGCACCTCCAACGAGCTTGCAGACGAGCTGCAAGCTCTGCAAAATCTGCTAACCACCACGTGGCAAAGGAAGATCGGTCCATGGTGGATCAAAGCAATTTCGAGCCTCAGAGAGAGGAGTCAGATGCTGAAGTACAAGGGGTGCAGACATTTTCGACGAAATGTCCACCTATAATGCTAAATGTAAAATTGAATGACTTACCCGTAGCCATGGAACTGGACACTGGCGCGAGCCAATCCATCATGAGTAAAAAGATGTTTGAGAGACTGTGGTGCAACAAGGCACTAAGACCAGCCCTGAGCCCCATCCATACGAAACTGAGAACGTACACCGAAGAGCTTATCACTGTCCTGAGCAGCGCCATGGTCAAGGTCACCTACGAGGGCACAGTGCATGAGCTGCCACTCTGGATTGTCCCGGGTGATGGCCCCACACTGCTTGGAAGGAGCTGGCTGGGCAAATTCCGCTGGAATTGGGATGACATCCGAGCGCTATCACATGTCGATGAGGCCTCATGTACCCAGGTTCTGAACAAATATCCTTCACTCCTTGAGCCTGGCATCGGAAACTTTTCCGGGGTGAAGGTGCGGATCCACTTGGTCCCAGAGGTACGACTCATTCACCACAAGGTGCGAGCAGTACCTCACATGATGAGGGAGAGAGTGGAAATTGAGCTGGATAGGCTGCAACGCGAGGGCATCATCTCCCCAGTGGAATTCAGCGAGTGGGCCAGCCCGATTGTTCCAGTACTCAAAAGTGATGGCATGCTCAGGATTTGCGACGATTAGAAAGTAACTATTAATCGTTTTTTGCTACAGGACAAATACCCGCTACCTAAGGCAGACGACCTATCTGTGACGCTGGCAGGAGGCAAGATGTTCACTAAGCTTGATCTGACTACATGACGCAGGAGCTGAAGGAGTCTTCGAAGGGCCTCACCTGCATCAACATGCACAAGGGACTGTTCATCTACAACAGATGCCTGTTTGGAATTCGTTCGGCTGCAGCGATCTTCCAGAGAAACATGGAGAGCACGGTGGTTTTTAGGACGACATATTGGTCATGAGTCGGGACACCATCTAGAGGAAGTCCTCCAGCGACTGGATTGCGTAGAGCTGCGGCTGAAGAGGTCGAAATGCGTCTTCTTGGCAACAGAAGTGGAGTTTTTGGGGAGAAAGATTGCGGCGGACAGCATTCAGCCCACAGACACCAAGACAGAGGCTATCAGGAATGCGCCCAGGCCACAGAACTTCACGGAGCTGCGGTCGTTCCTGGGACTCCTCAACTATTTTGGTAACTTCCTACCGGGGTTAAGCACTCTTTTAGAGCCCCTACATGTGTTATTGCGTAAAGGTGAGAACTGGGTATGGGGAAAAAAACCAAGTCATTGCTTTTGAGAAAGCCAGAAACATTTTATGCTCCAACAAGCTGCTTGTATTGTATAACCCGTGTAAAAGACTTGTGCTAGCATGTGGTGCGTCGTCATACGGAGTTGGGTGTGTATTACAACAAGCTAACGTTGCAGGGAAGTTGCAACCTGTCGCCTATGCTTCCAGGAGCTTGTCTAAGGCTGAGAGAGCCCACAGCATGATTGAGAAAGAGGCATTAGCGTGTGTGTTCGGGGTAAAGAAAATGCATCTGTACCTGTTTAGCCTCAAATTTGAGCTGGAAACAATCACAAGCCCCTCATATCCCTGTTCGCTGAAAACAAGGGGATGCTAATGCCTCAGCCCGTAAAGAAAAGTGGGAACTCGCGCTATCAGCGTATAACTATACCATCCACTATAGGCCAGGCACCGAGAACTGTGCGGATGCTCTCAGTCGGCTACCATTACCCACCGTGGGGGTGGAAATGGCCTGCAAACTTGTAGATGGTGGCGCAGCCCGCAGATTATTGATGGTCATGGAAGCGTTTGAAAATGATAAATCACCTGTCATGGCGCGCCAGATTAGGAAGTTGACCAGCCAAGATACTCTGCTGTCCCTAGTAAAAAACTGTGTACTGCATGGGAGCTAGGCCAGCATCCCCGTTGAAATGCAAGAGCTAATCAAGCCATTCCAGCGGCAAAAGGATGAGCTGTCCATTCAGGCAGACTGCCTGTTGTGGGGTAACCGCGTAGTGGTACCCAAAAAAGGCAGGGGGACTTTCATCTCGGATCTCCACAGCACACACCCGAGTATAGTAATGATGAAAGCGATAACCAGATCCATGTGTGGTGGCCCGGTATCGACTCTGCCTTAGAGTCCAGTGTACGGCAATGCAGCATGTGTGCTCAATTGAGCAACGCGCCCAGCGAAGCACCACTAAGTTTGTGGTCCTGGCCCTCCAGACCATGGTCGAGGATCCATGTCGACTATGCGGGCCCGTTTCTCGGCAAAATGTTCCTGTTGGTGGTGGATGCTTTTTCAAAATGGATTGAATGTGAAATAATGTCAGGAAGCACCGTCACTACCACCATTGAAAGCCTGAGGGCCATGTTTGCCACCAACAGCCTGTCTGACATACTGGTCAGTGACAATGGGCCATGTTTCACCAGTGCCGAATTTAAAGAATTCATGACCCGCAATGGGATCAAACATATCATCTCGGCCCCGCTTAAACCAGCCTTCAATGGGCAGGCAGAGCGGGCAGTACAAACAATCAAACAGAGTCTTAAACGAGTCACAGAAGGCTTACTCCAAACCCGCCTGTCCTGAGTACTGCTCAGCTACCGCACGAGACCACACTCGCTCACAGGGGTGCCCCCGGCTGAGCTACTCATGAAAAGGGCATTTAAAACCAGACTCTTGCTGGTTCACCCCAATCTGCATGATCAGGTAGAGAGCAGGCGACAGCAACAAAATGTAAACGATGGCCGCGCCACTGTGTCACGGGAAATTGATCTGAATGACCCTGTGTATGTGCTAAACTATGGACATGGTCCCAAGTGGATCCCAGGCACGGTGATATCTAAAGAAGGGAGTAGGGTGTTTGTAGTCAAACCAGACAATGGACAAATTTGCAGAAAGCACCTGGACCAAACGAGGCTGCGGTTCACAGACTGCCCTGAACAACCCACAGCAGACACCACCTTTTTCGAGCCCACAACACACACCCAAAGGATCAACGACACCACCCCGGACCAGGAATTCGAACCCATCATGCCCAACAGCCCAGCAAGGCCAGGCTCACCCAGCAGCCCTGCAGGTCCAACAACACGCCAGCCCAGCGAAGGCACAGCCAACACACCAGAACAGACATTTGTACCGAGGCGGTCCACCAGTGAAAGAAAGGCTTCCGACCGCCTCATCTTGTAAATAGTTTTCACTTTGACTTTGGGGAAGGGAGTGATGTTGTGTATCTGTAAAGCATGCAGTCTCATGTTCCGCCACCAGGGAGTGCATCCCCTTAAGTCCCAAGGGATCCCAGCATCCCTTGGGAGCACTATATATAAGCCGGCCCCTCAGGCTGTTCCTCACTCTGGAGTGTCTTAATAAAGACTGAGGTCACTGTTACTTTAACCTCCCTGTGTGCAATCTCATCTGTATTAGGAACACAATAAATACATGGGTTGAGAAGTGGTGCAGGATGGAGGGATTCAAATTCCTGAGAAATTAGAACCGGTTCTAGGGGAGGTGGGACCAGTACAAACCAGGCAGTCTGCACCTGGGGAGGATCGGAACCAATGTCCTAGGGGGAGTGTTTGCTAGTGCCGTTGGGGAGGGATTAAACTAATATGGCAGGGCGATGGGAAGCATAGAAACATAGAAACATAGAAAATAGGTGCAGGAGTAGGCCATTCGGCCCTTCGAGCCTGCACCACCATTCAATAAGATCATGGTTGATCAATCACCTCAGTACCCCTTTCCTGCTTTCTCTCCATACCCCTTGATCCCTTCAGCCGTAAGGGCCATATCTAACTCCCTCTTGAATATATCCAATGAACTGGCATCAACAACTCTCTGCGGCAGGGAATTTCACAGGTTAACAACTCTCTGAGTGAAGAAGTTTCTCCTCATCTCAGTCCTAAATGGCTTAACCCTTATCCTAAGCACCTATGCAGGGAGACAGAGGGAAGTAAAATGGGGGCAGAAGCAAAAGATAGAAAAAAGAAAAGTAAAAGTGGAGGGCAGAGAAACCCAACGCAAAAATCAAAAACGGCCACATTACAGCAAAATTCTAAAGGGACAAAGTGTGTTAAAAAGACAAGACTGAAGGCTTTGTGCCTCAATGCAAGGAGTATTTGTAATAAGTTGGATGAATTAACTGCGCAGGCAGCTATTAACTAATATGATATAATTGGGATTACGGAGACATGGCTCCAAGGTGACCACGGCTGGGAAATCAACATCCAGGGGTATTCAACATTCAGGAAGGATAGACAGAAAGGAAAAGGAGGTGGGGTAGCATTGCTGGTTAAAGAGGAAATTAACGCAATAGTAAGGAAGGACGTTAGCTTGGATGATGTGGAACCGGTATGGGTGGAGCTACAGAATACCAAAGGGCAGAAAACATGAGAGTTGTGTACAGACCTCCAAACAGTAGTAGTGATGTTAGGGAGTGCATCAAACAGGAAATTAGGGGTGCATGCAATAAAGGTGCAGCAGTTATCATGGGTGACTTTAATATGCATATAGATTGGGCTAACCAAACTGGAAGCAATACGGTGGAGGAGGATTTCCTCGAGTGCATAAGGGATGGTTTTCTCGACCAATATGTCGAGGAACCAACTAGGGGGGAGGTCATCTTAGACTGGGTGTTGTGTAATGAGAGAGAATTCATTAGCAATCTCGTTGTGCGAGGCCCTTTGGGGAAGAGTGACCATAATATGGTGGAATTCGACATTAGGATGGAGAATGAAACAGTTAAGTCAGAGACCATGGTCCAAAACTTAAAGAAGGGTAACTTTGAAGGTATAAGGCGTGAATTGGCTAGGATAGATTGGCGAATGATACTTAAGGGGTTGACTGTGGATGGGCAATGGCAGACATTTAGAGACCGCGTCGATGAACTACAACAATTGTACATTTCTGTCTGGCGTAAAAATAAAAAAGGGAAGGTGGCTCAACTGTGGCTATCAAGGGAAATCAGGGATAGTATTAAAGCCAAGAAAGTGGCATACAAATTGGCCAGAAATAGCAGCGAACCCGGAGAATGGGAGAAATTTAGAACTCAGCAGAGGAGGACAAAGGGTTTGATTAGGGCAGGGAAAATAGAGTACGAGAGGAAGCTTGCAGGGATCATTAAAATGGACTGCAAAAGCTTCTATAGATATGTAAAGAGAAAAAGGTTAGGAAGACAAACGTAGGTCCCCTGCAGTCAGAATCAGGGGAAGTCATAACGGGGAACAAAGAAATGGCAGACTAATTGAACAAGTACTTTGGTTTGGTATTCACTAAGGAGGACACAAACAACCTTCCGGATATAAAAGGGGTCAGAGGGTCTAGTAAGAAGAAGGAACTGAGGGAAATCCTTATTAGTCGGGAAATTGTGTTGGGGAAATTGATGGGATTGAAGGCCGATAAATCCCCAGGGCCTGATGGTCTGCATCCCAGAGTACTTAAGGAGGTGGCCTTGGAAATAGCGAATGCATTGACAATCATTTTCCAACATTCCTTAGACTCTGGATCAGTTCCTATGGAGTGGAGGGTAGCCAATGTAACTCCACTTTTTAAAAAAGGAGGGAGAGAGAAAACAGGGAATTATAGACCGGTCAGCCTGACCTCAGTAGTGGGTAAAATGATGGAATCAATTATTAAGGATGTCATAGCAGCGCATTTGGAAAGAGGTGACATGATAGGTCCAAGTCAGCATGGATTTGTGAAAGGGAAATCATGCTTGACAAATCTTCTGGAATTTTTTGAGGATGTTTCCAGTAGAGTGGACAAGGGAGAACCAGTAGATGTGGTGTATTGGGACTTTCAGAAGGTTTTCGACAAGATCCCACACAAGAGATTAATGTGCAAAGTTTAAGCACATAGGATTTGGGGTAGTGTGCTGACGTGGATTGAGAACTGGTTGTCAGACAGGAAGCAAAGAGTAGGAGTAAATGGGTACTTTTCAGAATGGCAGGCAGTGATTAGTGGGGTACCGCAAGGTTCTGTGCTGGGGCCCCAGCTGTTTACATTGTACATTAATGATTTAGACGAGGGGATTAAATGTAGTATCTTCAAATTTGCGGATGACACTAAGTTGGGTGGCAGTGTGAGCTGCGAGGAGGATGCTATGAGGCTGCAGAGTGACTTGGATAGGTTAGGTGAGTGGGCAAATGCATGGCAGATGAAGTATAATGTGGATAAATGTGAGGTTATCCACTTTGGTGATAAAAACAGAGAGACAGACTATTATCTGAATGGTTACAGATTAGGAAAAAGGGAGGGCAACGAGACCTGGGTGTCATGGTACATCAGTCATTGAAGGTTGGCATGCAGGTGCAGCAGGCGGTTAAGAAAGCAAATGGCATGTTGGCCTTCAAAGCGAGGGGATTTGAGTACAGGGGCAGGGAGATGTTACTACAGTCGTACAGGGCCTTGGTGAGGCCACACCTGGAGTATTGTGTACAGTTTTGGTCTCCTAACTTGAGGAAGGACATTCTTGCTATTGAGGGAGTGCAGCAAAGGTTCACCAGATGGCAGGACTGACATATCAAGAAAGACTGGACCATCTGGGCTTATATTCACTGGAGTTCAGAAGAATGAGAGGGGATCTCATAGAAATGTTTAAAATTCTGACGGATTTAGACAGGTTAGATGCAGGAAGAATGTTCCCAATGTTGGGGAAGTCCAGGACCAGGGGTCACAGTCTAAGGATAAGGGGAAAGCCATTTAGGACCGAGATGAGGAGAAACTTCTTCACCCAGAGAGTGGTGAACCTGTGGAATTCTCTATCACAGCAAGTTCTTGAGGCCAATTCACTAAATATTATCAAAAAGGAGTTAGATGTAGTCCTTACTACTAGGGGGATTAAGGGGTATGGCAAGAAAGGAGGAATGGGGTACTGAAGTTGCATGTTCAGCCATGAACTCATTGAATGGCGGTGCAGGCTCGAAAGGGCCGAATGGCCTACTCCTGCACCTATTTTCTATGTTCCTATGTTTCTATGAATCTGTATGGGTAGAGCTGCGGAATACCAAAGGGCAGAAAACGCTAGTGAGATTTGTGTACAGACCACCAAACAGTAGTCGTAAGGTTTGGGACAGCATCAAACAAGAAATTAGGGATGCATGCTGTAGTGTCCGACTATAAATTCACATGAGGCATCTTCTGCAGACAAGGTCACTCTGTGACCTGAACCTTTATTTACAGGACCAAGAAGTGATGACCCTGCGTGGGACCTCCCTTTATATACCTGGATGACCAGGTGAGGAGTGTCTCCCACAAGTTCACCCCCTGTGGTCAAGGTGTGCATTTCGTAGGTGTATACAGTATGCAGTTTTGTTATGAAGGTTACAATTACATGAAGGTTACATACATGACATCACCTCCCCCCCCCCCCCCCCAGCGTCTTATGGGGTCAAAGATGAAATCTTTCAGGCGGTCGACGCTCTCTCGTGGAGCGCCGCTGTTGGGGTTGTTGAGCCTTGGCATGCGTCTCTTTCACCTGTGGTGATTTCGGCTTGTCCGGGCTGGCTGCAGGGACTGTGCATGCTGCTGAGTGTTCTTCTTGCTCGTTCACTGGCGGTGGTGTGGGCAACATCTCATGATCTTCCTCAGGTTCCTCAGTGTCCATGCTGAACCTTTTTTTTATTTGGTCCAGATGCTTGCAGCATATCTGTCCATTGTTAAGTCTGACCGCTATGACCTTATTCCCCTCTTTGCCAATTACAGTACCCTCAAGCCTCTTGGGCCCCAAAGCGTGATTCAGAACAAATAAAGGGTCATCGATTTCTATACATCTCCCCTTTGAGTTACGGTCACGGCACTCATTTTGGGACTGTTGCTTGCCCTCAACAATGTCTGACAGGGCAGGATGAATGAGGGACAGCCGAGTTTTAAGTGTACGTTTCATGAGTAGTTCCGTGGTCGATACTCCCGTGAGCGAATGCGGGAGGCCAGCAGGAGGTGCGATAGGCGGCATTGAAGGGAGGGTCCTTGAATCCGGAGCATGCCTTGTTTTATGATTTGGACCGCACGTTCTGCCTGGCCATTGGAAGCTGGCTTGAACGGTGCCGTCCTGACATGTTTGATGCCATTACCCGACATGAACTCCAGGAATTCATAGCTAGTGAAACACGGGCCATTGTCGCTAACCAGGATGTCCGGCAAGTTGTGGGTCGCAAAGATCGCACGCAGACTCTCCACAGTGGTGGATGTCGTGCACGAATTCAATATGATGCACTCGATCCATTTCGAGTACGCATCAACAACAATGAGGAACATTTTTCCCATGAACAGGCCCACGTAGTCTACGTGAATATGTGACCATGGCCTGGTGGGCCAGGGCCACGGGCTGAGTGGGGCCTCCCTGGGGGCATTGCCCAGCTGGGCACACATCGTGTACCTGCCAACACAGTGTTCCAGGTCTGAGTTAATTCCCGGCCACCATACATGTGACCGGGCAATGGCCTTCATTAGCACGATGCCTGGGTGCTCGCTGTGGAGTTCCCTGATGAATGCTTCCTTTCCCTTCTGGGGCATGACTACCTGGCTGCCCCATAGTAGGCAGTCGGTTTGGATGAAGAGCTCATCCATCCGTCTGTGAAACGGTCTGATCTCCTCGGGGCATGCTCCGTGTGCGAGCGCCCAATCCCCAGTCAGGACACATTTCTTAATCAAGGAGCAGAGGGGATCTCTGTTGGTCCAGATTTTGATCTGGTGGGCTGTGATGGGGGAGTTTGCGCTGTCAAAGGCATCAACGGCCATGACCATCTCAGCGCTTTGTTCCGCTGCCCCCTCAGTGGTGGCCAGTGGAAGCCTGCTGAGCGAATCAGTGCAATTTTTGGTGCCTGGCTGGTGCCGTATGGTATAGTCATACGCAGCCAGCATGAGTGCCCATCGCTGTATGTGGGCTGACGCATTGGCATTGACAGCTTTGCTGTCTGACAACAGGGATGTTAACGGCTTGTGGTCCGTTTCTAACTCGAACCTTCTGCAAAAAGGTACTGGTGCATCTTTTTCACCCCGTAGACACATGCGAGTGCTTCCTTTTCAACCATCCCATATCCCCATTCTGCTTGGGAGAGCGACCTGGAGGCATAAGCCACAGGTTGGAGTTGGCCCTCATCTTTACTCTGCTGCAACACGCACCCAACCCCATAGGATGATGCATCACATGTCAAAACCAATTTCTTGCAGAGGTTGTACAGAGTCAACAGCTTATTGGAGCAAAGCAGGTTCCGCGCACAATTGAAAGACCGTTCCTGACAGTCCCCCCAAAACCAATCACAACCCTTACGCAGGAGCACATGTAGCGGCTCCAACAATGTGCTTAATTTCGGCAGAAAGTTCCCGAAATAGTTCAAGAGTCCCAGAAATGAACGCAACTCCGATGTGTTGCCGGGCCTGGGTGCACAACGAATCGCCTCCGTTTTGGATTCGATAGGCCGGATCCCATCTGCGGCAACCCTCCTGCCCAAAAACTCGACCTCTGGAGCCACAAACACACACTTGGACTTCTTTAGTCGCAGGCCTACCCGGTCCAGTCGGTGTAGCACCTCCTCCAGGTTGTGGAGGTGTTCCTCCGTGTCTCGACCCCTGATAAGGATGTCGTCCTGAAATACGATTGTTTCAGGGATGGATTTGAGCAGGCTTTCCATGTTCCTTTGAAAGATTGCGGCCGCTGATCGAATGCTAAACGGACACCTGTTGTTGACAAACAGCCCCTTGTGTGTGGTGATGGTGGTCAGTAGCTTGGCTTCTTCGGCCAGTTCCTGGGTCATGTAGGCTGAAGTGGGGTCCAACTTGGTGAACAGCTTGCCGCCTGCCAGTGTGGCAAAAAGATCCTCCGCTCTCAGAAGCGGGTATTGGTCTTGTAGTGACACTCGGTTGATAGTGGCCTTGTTGTCGCCACAGATCCTGACCGAGCCATCCGTTTTTAGGACAGGGACGATGGGGCTTGCCCAGTCGCTGAATTCAACGGGCGAAATTATGCCCTCTCTTAGCAACCTGTCCAACTCGCTCTCAATTTTCTCCTGCATCACATACAGCACAGCTCTGGCTTTGTGGTGCACTGGTCTGGCGTCCGTGATGATGTGTATCACTACTTTGGTACCTTTGAAAGTCCCGACACCAGGTTGAAATAGTGACTCAAATTTCTATAGGACCTGTGAGCATGAACTTCGCTCCACAGATGAAATGGCGTGCACATCCCCCCATTTCCAGTTCATTCCAGCTAGCCAGCTCCTCCCCAAAAGCGCGGGACCATTTCCCGGAACAATCCAGAGTGGCAGCCGGTTCTCTGATCCATTATGTGTGACCACCAACATTGCATTGCCTAGCACTGGGATGATCTCTTTGGTGTATATCCATAATGGAGTGTCAATGTGTTCTAGTTTGGGTCTGCTCGCTCTAAGTGGCTATAGTTTCTCAAATTGTTGGACACTCATAAGTGACTGGCTGGCCCCTGTGTCCAGCTCCATGCGTACCAGGATGCCGTTTAATAGGACTTTCATCATCATAGGTGGTGTCTTGGTATATGAGTTGTGGATGTTTGCCACATGAACCCGCTGAACTTCAGCATCCATTGCCTTGTCCCAAGCATCAACCTGCCTTGCAGACCCCTCTTCTGGTTCATCTGCCTCATAAATTATCCTTGCTGTGGGCTTCCTGCACATTCTCGCTAAATGTCCACTGAAGTTACAATTTCTACAGATAAATTGTTGAAACCTACAGGTTTTTGCAGCATGTCTGCCCCGCACCTCCAGCATGAGCTGAGATCATTGTGAACAAAAGGGCTGTTACCAGGCATTCCTTTCTGATTGTCTCTTTGATTACTCTTGAGCACTCTGTTAATGGGTGTCAGTGGCCCCATCCCGGAACGCATTGTCCACCGTGATGGCGTAAATGTCCGTTCAACCTGCCATTGTCTCTGTTGAGGACCCACTCTAGAGTCTGTTGCTGCCTGGGTGGTGTCGAATTGCCCTTGCCTGCCTGCGGGGTTCTGAGTCGCATTTACAATGTTAACTCCCTGATCCTTCACCACGTTGGAAGCAGAGTTGCGCGTATATTATCTTGGTTTCCTCCTCCCCCGCCATGAAGGTCTGAGCCATCAACGCCGCCACTTCCAAGGTCAAGTTCTTGGTCTCGATTAGCTTTCTGAAAATCCTGGCATGACCAATGCCCTCAATAAAGAAATCCCTTAACATCTCCCCTGATGCAGGCATCTGTGAACTTACAGAGGCTGACCAAGCGCCAAAGGTCCGCATCGAAGTCCGGTATGCTCTGTCCTTCCCGACGTCGGTGTGTATAGAATCGGTGTCGGGCCATGTGTATACTGCTCGCTGGTTTGAGGTGCTCACCGATCAGTTTGCTGAGCTCTTCAAAGGTTTTGTCCACCAGTTTCTCGGGTGCGAGCAGGTCTTTCATCAGCGCGTACGTCTTAGGTCCACAGCTGGTCAGTACATGCCCCCTTCGCTTGTCAGCCGCTGCATCTCCCAGCCATTCCTTCATGACAAAACTCTGCTGGAACCTCTCCACGAAATCATCCCAGTCCTCACCAAGACAGTACCGTTCCTCTGTGCTATCAGTGGCCATTCTCGTGAGTCGTTGATTCCCGTTTCTTGTCGCCAAATGTAGTGTCCTTACGCACTACTATAAATTCACACGAGGCACATTCTGCAGACAAGGTCACTCTGTGACCTGAACCTTTATTCACAGGACCAAGAAGTGATGACCCTGCGTGAGACCTCCCTTTATATACCTGGATGACCAGGTGAGGAGTGTCTCCCACAAGTTCACCCCCTGTGGTCAAGGTGTGCATTTCTTAGGTGTATACAGTATGCAGTGTTGTTATGAAGGTTAGAGTTACATGAAGGTTACATACATGACACGTGCAATAAAGGTACAACAGTTATCATGGGCGACTTTAATCTACATATAGATTGTGTTAACCAAACTGGTAGCAATACGGTGGAGAAGGATTTCCTGGAGTGCATTAGGGATGGTTTTCTAGACCAATATGTCGAGGAACCAACTAGAGGGCTGGCCATCCTGAACTGGGTGATATGTAAGGAGAAGAGACTAATTAGCAATCTTGTTGTGTAAGGCCCCTTGGGGAAGAGTGACCATAATGTGGTAGAATTTCTTATTAAGATGGAGAGTGACACAGTTATTCAGAGATCAGGGTCCTGAACTTAAGGAAAGGTAACTTTGATAGTATGAGACGTGAATTGACTAGAATAGACTCGCGAATGATACTTAAAGGGTTGACGGTGGATAGGCAATGGCAGACATTAAAAGATCACATGGATGAACTTCAACAATTGCATATCCCTGTCTGGAGTAAAAATAAAACTGGGAAGGTGGCTCAACCGTGGCTAACAAGGGAAATTAGGGATAGTGTTAAATCCAAGGAAGAGGCATATAAATTGGCCAGAAAACGCAGCAAACCTGAGGACTGGGAGAAATTTAGAATTTAGCAGAGGAGGACAAAGGGTTTAATTAGGAGGGGAAAAATAGAATAAGAGAGGAAGCTTGCTGGGAACATAAAAACTGACTGCAAAAGCTTCTATAGATATGTGAAGAGAAAAAGATTAGTGAAGAAAAACATAGGTCCCTTGCAGTCAGAATCAGGTGAATTTATAATGGGGAATAAAGAAATGGCAGACCAACTGAACAAATACTTTGGTTCTGTCTTCACGAAGGAAGACACAAATAACCTTCCGGAAATACTAGGGGACTGAGGGTCTAGCGAGAAGGAGGAACTGAAGGAAATCATTATTAGTCAGGAAATTGTGTTAGAGAAATTGATGGGATGGAAGGCCGATAAATCCCCAGGGCCTGATAGTCTGCATCCCAGAGTACTTAAGGAAGTGGCCCTAGAAATAATGGATGCACTGGTGATCATTTTCCAACAGTCTATCGACTCTGGATCAGTTCCTATGGACTGGAGGGTAGCTAATGTAACACCACTTTTTAAAAAAAGAGGGAGAGAGAAAACATGGAATTATAGATCGGTTAACCTGACATCAGTGGTGGGGAAAATGTTGGAATCAATTATTACAGATGAAATAGCAGCGCATTTGGAAAGCAGTGACATGATCGGTCCAAGTCAGCATGGATTTATGAAAGGGAAATCATGCTTGACAAATCTTCTAGAATTTTTTGAGGATGTAACGAGTAGAGTGGACAAGGGAGAACCAGTGGATGTATTTGGACTTTCAAAAGGCTTTTGACAAGGTCCCACACAAGAGATTAGTGTGCAAAATTAAAGCACATGGTATTCGGGATAATTTATTGACATAGATAGAGAACTGGGTTGGCAGACAGGAAGCAGAGAGTTGGGATAAACGGATCCTTTTCAGAATGGCAGGCAGTGACTAGTGGGGTGCCGCAGGGTTCAGTGCTGGGACCCCAGCTATTACAATATACATCAATGATTTAGATGAAGGAATTGAGTGTAATATCTCCAAGTTTGCAGATGACACTAATCTGGGTGGCGGTGTGAGCTGTGAGGAGGATGCTAAGAGGCTGCAAGGTGACTTGGACAGCTAGGTGAGTGGGCAAATGCTTGGCAGATAAAATATAATGTGGATAAATGTGAGGTTATCCACTTTGGTGGCAAAAATAGGAAGGCAAAATATTATCTGAATGGCGACAGATTAGGAAAAGGGGAGGTGCAACAAGACCAGGGTGTTATAGTACATCAGTCATTGAAAGTTGGTATGTAGGTACAGCAGGCGGTGAAGAAGGCAAATGGCATGTTGGCCTTCATAGTTAGGGGATTTGAGTATAGGAGCAGGGAGGTCTTACTGCAGTTGTACAGGGCCTTGGTGAGGCCTCACCTGGAATATTGTGTTCAGTTTTGGTCTCAGATCAGTTTCCTAATCTGAGGAAGGACATTCTTGCTATTGAGGGAGTGCAGCGAAGGTTCACCAGACTGATTCCCGGGATGGCAGGACTGACATATGAGGAGAGATTGGTTCGACTGGGCCTGTATTCACTGGAGTTTAGAAGAATGAGAGGGGATCTCATTGAAACATATAAAATTCTGATGGGATTGAACAGGTTAGAGGCAGGAAGAATGTTCCCGATGTTGGGGAAGTCCAGAACCAGCGGTCATAGTCTAAGGATAAGGGGTAAGCCATTTAGGACCGAGATGAGGAGAAACTTCTTCACTCAGAGAGTGGTTAACCTGTGGAATTCTCTACCGCAGAAAGTTGTTGAGGCCAATTTGTTAGAGATATTCAAGAGGGAGTTAGATATGGCCCTTACCGCTAAAGGGATCAAGGGGTATGGAGAGAAACCATGAAAGGGGTACTGAGGTGAATGATCAGCCATGATCCTATTGAATGGTGGTGCAGGCTCGAGGGGCTGAATGGCCTACTCCTGCACCTATTTTCTATGTCTCTATATTTCTATGTTTCTTATGAGCAAGTGTGACCTTAGCTCCTTTAATAAGATTCCAGGGTGCAGGTACCTCGTGGGTGGCCTGCTTATATACTGTGCTCTCAAAGGATGCTCGGATCCCTTGGGACTCCAACAGGTGGGCCCTCTGATGATCATGTGTCATACAGGTTACAAAGGGTTAAATACATAACATCATTCCCCCGTGAAGTCAACAGTACACTTATTTACAACGTGATACGATCTGGGGCTTTACGCTCCCTTGTCGATCGTCTCGGTACAAATGCGGGTGTGGATGGGTTGGTCAGTTCTTCACTGGGCTGTTGGGCAGTCGGCCTTGCCGGGCTGCTGGGCATGATGAGTTCGGTTTAGTGGTCAACCATGATGTCAGTTGCCACTTGTGTGTGTGTTGGAGGGTCAAAGTTGGTGGTATCCTCTTCGGGTTGTTCGTAGCTGTTGGTGAACCGCAATTTGATTTGGTCCAAATGTTTTCCGTATGTTTGTTTGTCCATTGGCCAATTTCACCTGAAGCATTCTTCTCCCCTCTTTGGCTGGCACCATGCCAGAAAGCCATTTGGGACTATGTCCATAATTGAGCACAAACACAGGATCATTGATCTCAATATCGCGTGACAAATTTGCGCAGTCATGGTACACACTTTGTTGATACACTTGCCCTCCACCTGATCATGGAGATCAGGGTAGACAAGAGAGAGCCTTGTTTTAAGCGCTGTTTTCATGAGCAGCTCGGCTGGTTGAACCCTGGTGAGTGAGTGGGGTCTAGTGCAGTAGCTGAGCAGCAGTCAGGACAACCAGGTCTGCACGGAGCCTTCCGACAAACGTTTCAAGCTTTGCTTGATGGTCTGAACTGCCCGTTCTGCCTGGCCGTTGGATGCGGGCTTGGATGGTGCAGATGTGACGTGTTTGATCCCGTTGCGAGTCATGAATGACTTGAATTCAGCACTGGTGAAGCACGGCCCATTGTCGCTGACTAGTATATCCGATAAACCATGCGTGGCAACCATGGCTCGTAGGCTTTCAATGGTGGACGTGCTTACAGACATTATTGCACATTCAATCCATTTTGAATATGTGTCCATAACAACCAAAAACATTTTGCCTAGGAATGGGCCCGCATAGTCTACATGGATCCTCGACCACGGTTTGGAAGGCCATGAGCACAAATTTAGCGGTGTGTCGATGCCGGGTCACCACACATGGGATCTGGCTATGGCTTTCATCATTACGATGGGTGCTGTGCAGTTCACATATGAATGTGTCTTTGCCTTTCTTGGGGAAGACCATGCGATTGTCCCACAATAGACAGTCCGCCTGCAGGGACAACTCATCTTTGCATCTGTGGAACGGCTTAATCGCCTCCTGTATCTCCACTGGGACACCGGCCAAGCTCCCATGGAAAACACAGTTTTTTTACCAAAGTCAGTAAAGGATCCTTGCTGGTCCAGGTCCTGATCTGGCGCGCCATAAGGGGGACTTCTCGTTCTTGAATGCCTCCATGACCATGAGCAAGTCCGCTGGCTGTGCCATTTCCACCTCGGTGGTGGGCAATGGTAGCCGACTGAGAGCATCTGCGCAGATCTCTGTGCCCGGCCTGTGGCGGATTATATAGTTGTATGCCGACAGCGTGAGCGCCCATCTTTGGATGCGTGCAGAGGCATTGGTATTAATCCCTTTGCTCTCAGAGAACAGCGATATGAGCGGTTTGTGGTCAGTTTCAAGCTCAAACTTGAGGCCAAATAAGTACTGGTGCATTTTTTTTACCCTGTAAACGCAAGCCAGAGCCTGTTTTTCAACCATGCTGCAGACCCTTTCGGCCTTGGACAAACTCCTGAACGCATAAGCGACCGGTTGCAAAATCCCCGATTCGTTAGCCTGTTATAGCACACACCCGATCCTGTATGACGACGCATCACAAGCTAGCACTAATCGTTTACAAGGGTTATACAGGACAAGCAGTTTGTTAGAGCACAACAGATTTCTGGCTTTCTTAAAGGCAGCCTTTTGTGAATTCCCCCATACCCAGTCATCTCCCTTGCGCAGTAGCGCATGTAGGGGTTCTAGCAGGGTGCTTAACCCGGGTAGGAAATTACCGAAATAGTTAAGGAGTCCCAGGAACGACAGCAGCTTCATCACATTCTGTGGTCGCGGCGCATTCTTGATGGCCTCTGTCTTGGTGTCGGTGGGTCTGATGCCACCTGCTGCGATTGTCCTTCCCAAGAATTCGACGTCCTGTGCCAGGAAAACACACTTCGAGTGTTTCAACCTGAGTCCCACGCGATCCAACTGACTAAGAACCTCCTCCAGATTCTTCAAGTGCTCCAAGGTATCCCGACCTGTAACCAATATGTCGTCCTGGAAGACCACTGTGCAAGGAACCAACTTTAGCAGGCTCTCCATGTTCCGCTGGAAGATCGCCGCGGCTGATCGAATCCCGAACTGGCACCGGTTGTAGATAAACAGACCTTTGTGTGTGTTGATGCAGGTGAGGGCTTTCGAAGACTCCCCCAGCTCCTGCGTCATGTAGGCTGAGGTCAGGTCCAGCTTGGTGAACTTCTTCCCTCCAGTCAGGGTCGCAAATAGATCGTCTGCCTTGGGTAGTGGGTACTGGTCCTGCAGCGAAAAACAGTTAATCATTACTTTATAGTCCCCACAAATTCTAACCATGCCGTCCTCCTTAAGTATCGGGACAATCGGGCTGGCCCAGTTGTTGAATTCCACCGGCGCGATGATGCCTTCACATTGCAGCCTGTCCAGCTCAAATTCCACTTTTCACGCATCATGTACGGTACTGCCCGAGCCTTGTGGTGGATGGATTGCATACCGGGAACCAAATGGATCTGCACTTTTGCCCCCGAGAAGCTTCTGATGCCTGGCTCGAACAACGATGGGAATTTGCTCAGAACCTGGGTACGTGAGGCGTCGTCGATGGACGAAAGCACTCGGATGTTGTCCCAGTTCCAGTGGATTTTTCCCAGCCAGATTCTGCCAAACAACGTGGGGTCATCCCCTGGTACGATCCACAGCAGGAGTTCATGTGCTGCTCCGTCATAGGAGACTTTGACTTCTGCACTGCCAATTACAGGGATTAATTCCTTTGTGTAAGTCCTTAGTTTGGTGTGAACGTGGCTGAACTTGGGCCTGTGTGCCTTTTTGCCCCACAGCCTGTCGAAGGCCTTTTTACTCATTATGGACTGACTTACCCCAGTGTCCAGTTCCATAGATACTGGAATACTGTTCAGTTCAACTTTCAACATTATTGGTGGACATTTCGCAGTGAACATGTGTAGTATCCTCAGTATGAGTCTCCAATTCAGCCTGATCCACTGTAAATCAATCTTCGTCTGCAACGTGGTGGTTTGCAGGGTTTGCAGCTCGCCTGCACATTCGTTGGAGATGTCACATTGTTCTGCAACCATTGCACACATAGTGCTTAAAGCAGCATTGATGGGGCCGATGATCACCTCCGCAGCGCCAACAGTATGTTAACAGCCTCGCATGATGATGGCGGACTCTGGGTCAATTGAGGTCGGGCCACAGCAGCTGGCGTGTATGTTCTGCCCTGTTCATTTCTGCTCAAAACCGACTTTACTTTATGCACAGTACTGACCGAAACTTCTTTAGTCTGCAAAATCTGCTTGGCATTGTCGCTGGTGGACATAAATGCCTCGGCTATTGTTATGGTTTTACTTAGATTCGGAGTTTCTACATCAACAGTTTGCGAAGGATTGTCTCATGTACAATGCCCAGTACAAAAATGTCTCTGAGCAATCCCTCAAACTCACAATGTCCTGTGAGGCACCTTAGTTCGGCGAAGTAGCTCGCCATTTCCTGGCCCTCCAATCGTTGGCACGAGTAGAACCGATATCTCGCCATCAAAATGCTTTCCTTAAGATTTAGGTGCTCCCGGACCAGCACACACAATTCTTCATAGGATTTCTCTGTTGGTTTTGCCGGGGCCAGGGGATTCTTCATGAGGCCATAGGTTGTTGCCCCACAGACAGTTAGGAGGATCGCCCTCCGTTTGGTCGCATTCTCGTCCCCTTCCAGCTCGTGGGCCATGAAGTATTGGTCGAGTCTCTCCATGAAGGCCTTCCAATCATCCCCTTCTGTGAACTTCTCCAGGATGCCGATTGTTCTTTGCATTTTCGTGCGGTTGTTCGTTACCTCGTCGCCAATTGATACACTTATAATAAAGGGTGAGACTGAGTACTGTGTGTAATGAGCAAGTGTGACCTTAGCTCCTTTAATAAGATTCCAGAGTGCAGGTACCTCGGTGGGTGGCCTGCTTATATACTGTGCTCCCAAGATATGCTGGGATCCCTTGGGACTTCAACAGGTGGCCCCTCTGGTGGTCAGGTATCATGCAGGTTACAAAGGATTAAATACATAACAATAAGAACATAAGAACATAAGAAATAAGAGCAGGAGTACACCATCTGACCCCTCGCGCCTGCTCCACCATTCAATAAGATCATGGCTGATCTGATCTTGGCCTCAACTCCACTTCCCTGCCCTCTCCCCATAACCCTTGACTCCCTTATCGTTCAAAAATCTATCTATCTCCACCTTAAATATATTCAATGACCTCCACAGCTCTCTGGGGTAGAGAATTCCAAAGACTCTGAGAGAAGAAATTCCTCCTCATTTCCGTTTTAAATGGGCAACTATGAGACTAGGGGGCCGATTTTCATCAAGGCCGCCACCCGCCCAAGTGCCGCTCAAAGTGCTGCCGATAGCCGCCAAGGTACTGGACGGTACTTTGTGCGGGATATTCATGGCCGAGGTCCCGCCAGGGGCGGCGAGCGGCAAATGAGGGACTTACGGACCAATCTGGGCGGCAGCAGCCGGGCAGTCTCATTCTCGGCAGCAGAGGTGCTTGCCGCGCAAGTGCCGCCAAGGATGGAGTCAGGCCCACTGAGGGTCGTAGACCTGAAAAACAAGATCACCAATAAAAAATAAAAAAAACTATCCGAAGACCTTCAGGGGACCTCATGCAGGTAAGTCGCTGTTGAAAAAATGTTTTACAATGTTCACTTACCTTTTTTTCAGGTTCTTCATACTTACCATCAGGGACAGACCAGCCTCCTCTCAGCAGTCCACCCCCATTCTGGCACTGACTGAGGCCGCAGCACTGATCCTTGTGGTACCCTGAAAATAACCCATTTATCCCCACTGTTAAGTATCGAATAACTCCACAAGGCTAAATTCGGTGAGCTAGTTCAGGCATGATCTTACTCCAGTTTATTTATTCTAAAGTGAGGATTCAACATGGCTGCCAACCTTATATACACGGCTTGCATGTGTCTGCCAGTGACCATTAGGACTCCGACAGTCGCGCCTTCCAGTGGCAGGTAAAACCCAGTTAACATACGTAACGTCATTCCCCTCCAAAGTCCTTGGTACAGGTTGTATTTACAAGTTGAGATGGTCCGGGGCCTTCCACTCCCTGGTTGATCTTCTCAGTTCGAACCCAAGCTTGGGTGAGTTAGTAGGACCATTGCTGCATTGCGGAGCAGTCGGTCTGACAGGACTGTCGGGGATGGTAGGTTTGTCTTCGTGAATGACACAAGGGTCAACTGATGGTTGGATGTGTGTTGGTTGGTCGATGATGATGTCATTTTCAATTTGTTCTGGGTTGTCTGTGAATCGCAGTTTGGTTTGATCGATGTGCCTCTTGCACGTTTGGCCATTTAACAGTTTGACTACAAACACCCTGTTCCCCTCCTTGGCCAAAACTGTGCAGCAACCCACTTTGGACCATGACCATAATTCAGGACAAACGCAGGGTCATGAACAGCAATGTCACGTGATACGGCCGTGCGATCGTGGTACCATTGCTGCCGTTGCCTTCTGGTTTCAACATGATCATTGAGATCCGGGTGTACAAGGGAGAGCCTGGTTTTGAGGCCTCTCTTCATTAACAGCTCGGCAGGAGGGGTCACGGTGAGCGAGTGGGGTCTCGTCCGGTAACTGAGCAGAATGTGGGACAAGCGGGTCTGTAGGGAGCCGTGAATCACCCGTTTTAGGCTCTGCTTAATGGTTTGGACAGCCCGCTCTACTTGACCATTAGACGCGGGTTTGAAAGGGGCAGACCTGACATGCTTGATGCCATTTCAGGCCATAAACTCGTGGAACTCCGAACTGGTGAAACACGGTCCGTTGTCGTTGACAAGGATGTTGGGCAGGCCATGGGTGGCGAACATGGCCCGGAGGCTTTCAATAATGGCTAGGGAAGTGCTAGATGACATGATTATGCATTCAATCCATTTGGAATAAGCGTCCACTACCGCTAAAAACATTTTGCCGAGAAAGGGGCCGGCAAAGTCTATGTGGATCCTTGACCACGGTTTGGATGGCCATGATCACAGACTCAGCGGAGCCTCCACAGGTGTGTTACTCAGTTGCATGCAACTGTTGCACTGATGCATGCATGACTCTAAGTCCGAGTCAATGCCGGGCTACCAAACGTGAGACCTGGCAATGGCTTTCATCATGACAATGCTTGGGTGGGTACTGTGTAAATCTCGCACAAATGTTTCCCTGCCTTTTTTTGGTATACCAACACGATTACCCCATAACAGACAATCAGACTGAATAGACAATTCATCATGCGTTGGCTGTAAGGCTTAATTTCCCTGGGAATGGCAGACCAATTTCCATTTAGGACGCACCTTTTTATGCTTGACAGTACAGGATCCTGGCTGGTCCAGGTCCTAATTTGGCGAGCCGTGACGGGTGACCTCTCGCTCTCGAAGGCATCCATGACCAGCAGCAAGTCTGTGGGCTGCGGCATTTCCATCCCAGTTGTGGGCAATGGTAGCCAGCTAAGCGCATCAGCACAGTTTTCAGTGCCTGGTCTGTGTCGGATGACATAATCATAAGCGGATAATGTCAGTGCCCATCTTTCGATGCGGGACGAGACATTGGTGTTAATATCTTTTGTTATGTATGGAGAAAGAGTCAGACTGAACACTGTGAGCTCAAAGTAAAGTGTGACCGTAGTCTTTTATTGCAGGTCTCTAGAGTGCCTCTCCAACCTGTGAAGCCTCCTTAAATACCTGTGCTCCCAAGGGATTGTGGGATCCCTTGGGACTCCAGATGATGAGTCCTCTGATGGCTGTACAGAGTAAATACAAGTCCACATATATAACAACACTCCCTCGCCAAAGTCAATAGTGTAACTATTTACAATGTGAGTCGATCTGGGGCCCTTCCTGCCCTGGTTGATCGTCTCGGTGTGAAATCTGGTGTTGTTGAATCATTTGTTGGGACCTCGCTGGGCTGTTGTGCAGCTGGCCTTGTTGGGCTGCCTGGTGTGTTGGGCCCTGCAGGACTGCTGTGGATGATGGGTTCTGCTTCGTGGTCAACCGTGGTGCCAGTTGCCACTGGTGTGTATGTTGGGGGATCAAAAAAGGTAGGGCCCAAGGTGGGTTGCTCAGGATAGTACGTGAATCTGAGTTTGATTTGATCCAAGTGTTTCCGGTGAATGAGTCCATTTGAAAGTTTGACCCGAAACACCCTGCTCCCCTCTTTGGCCAGGACAGTGCCAGGAAGCCACTTGAGACCTTGCCCATAATTTAATACAAATACAGGATCATTGATTTCAATCTTGTGTGACACATTTGCGCTATCATGGTATGCACTTTGTTGAAGCCGCCTGCTCTCTACCTGTTCATGTAGATCAGAGTGAACTAATGAGAGCCTTGTCTTAAGTGCTCTTTTCATGAGGAGTTCAGCAGGTGGGATCCCAGTGAGTGAGTGTGGTCTCGTGCGGAGCTAACCAGGACTCGGGATAGGCGAGTCTGCAGTGAGCCTTCAGTTACCCTCTTCAAGCCTTGCTTGATGGTTTGCACTGCTCTCTCTGCCTGACCATTGGACACTGGTTTAAACGGGGCAGATGTGACATGTTTGATCCCGTTACGGGTCATTCTTTGAACTCGGCACTGGTAAAACATGGCCCATTGTCGCTCACCAGGACATCGGGTAAGCCGTGTGTGGCAAACATGGCCCGCAGCTTTCAGTAGTGGCAGTGGACGTGCTAGCCGACATTATCTCACATTCAATTCACTTGGAGTACGCGTCTACAACCACAAGGAACATTTTACCCAAGAACGGGCTTGCATAGTCGACGTGTACCCGAGACCATGGTTTGGAGGGCCAAGACCATAAACTTAACGGCGCCTCCCTGGGTACATTGCTTAACTGCGAGCATGTATTACATCTGTGAACGCAGGACTCTAAGACCGCATCGATACCGGGCCACCATACGTGGGATCTGGCAATCACTTTCATCATTACAATGCCTGGGTGGGTACTGTGGAGGTCATTGATGAAAGTGTCTTTGCCCTTCTTGAGGACCACTATTCGATTGCCCCACAGAAGGCAATCTGTCTGTATAGACATTTCACCTTTGCGCCGCTGGAACGGCTTTATCTCTTCCTGCATTTCTACTGGGATACTGGACCAGCTCCCGTGAAGCACACAGCTTTTGACTAGAGATAATAAGGGGTCCTGGCTTGTCTAGGTTTTGATCTACCGGGCAGTGACGGGTGATTGCTCACTATCAAATGCTTCCATAACCATGGCTAGATCTGCGGGCTGTGCCACTTCCACCCCCGTGGTGGGCAATGGCAGCCCACTGAGAGCATCTGCGCAGTTTTCTGTGCCTGGCCTGTGGCGGATGGCGTAGTTGCATGCGGACAACGTGAGTGCCCATCTCTGGATGCAGACCGATGCATTGGTATTTATCCCTTTGCTCTTGGAAAACAGGGAAATAAGTGGCTTATGGTGAGTTTCCAATTCGAATTTTAGCCTAAACAGGTATTGATGCATTTTCTTTACCCCATAGACACACGCTAATGCTTCTTTTTCAATCATGCTGTAGGCTCTCCCGGCCTTAGAGAGACTCCTGGATGCATAAGCCACCGGTTGCAGTTCCCCGAAATCATTAGCTTGTTGCAATACACACCCAACGCCATATGACGACGCATCACATGCTAGTACCAAATGCTTACATGGATCATACAACACAAGCAATTTGTTTGAGCATAACAATTTTCTTGCTTTTACAAAGGCATTTTCTTGGCTTTTGCCCCAAACCCATTCGTTCCCTTTTCGTAGTAAGACTTGTAGTGGTTCTAACAGTGTGCTGAGACCCGGTAAGAAGTTACCAAAGTAGTTGAATCCCAGAAATGACCGCATCTCCATTACATTCTGTGGCCTCGTTGCGTTCTCGATTGCCTCCGTCTTCACATTGGTGGGCCTGATGCCATCCACCGCAATCCTCCTTCCGAAGAACTCCACTTCAGGCGCCAGGAAAACGCACTTCGAGCGTTTTAACCTGAGCCCCATGCGGTTGAGTTGACTAAGAACCTCCTCCAGGTTCTGCAGGTGCTCGACTGTGTTCCAACCTGTGACCAAGATGTTGTTCTGGAAGGCCACGGGGTGCGGGACTGACTTCAGTAAACTTTCCATGTTTCTCTGGAATATCACCACCACTGATCGGATTCCAAACAGGCATCTGTTATAAACAAAAAGACCCTTGTGCGTGTTGATGCAGGTGAGGGTCTTCGATAATTCCTCCAATTGCTGCGTCATGTAGGCTGAAGTCAGATCCAGCTTTGTGAACGTCTTTCCTCCCGCCAGCATTGCAAAGATGTCGTCTGCCTTTGGTAGTGGGTATTGGTCCTGCAGGGAGAAACGATTGATAGTTACTTTGTAATCGCCACAGATTCTGATGGTGCCGTCTCCCTTGAGGACTGGGACAATAGGACTAGCCCACTCGCTGAACTCGATCGGTGAAATGATGCCCTCTCTTTGCAGCCGGTCTAGCTCGATCTCTACCCTTTCTCTCATCATTTATGATACTGCTCTCGCCTTGTGATGGATGGGTCGCGCCCCTGGAATTAGCTGGATCTGCACTTATGCTCCTTGTAATTTCCCGATGCCTGTTTCGAATAGTGAAGGAAATTTGTTTAAGACCTGGGCACACGAAGTGTCATCAGCGGATGATAATGCTTAGACCTTTTCCCAGTTCCAGTGTATCTTTCCCAGCCAGCTCCTGCCAAGCAGCGTGGGACCATCGCCCGGTACCACCCAGAGTGGTAGCTTGTGCACCACTCCATCATAGGAGACCTTTACGGTAGCATTGCCGATTACAGGAATCAGCTCTTTCGTGTAAGTTCTTAGTTTCATGCGAACTGGAGTTAAGACTGGCCTTGAGGCCTTGTTGCACCACAACCTTTCGAAAGTCTTTTTGCCCATGATGGACTGGCTCGTGCCTGTGTCCAGCTCTATTGACACCGGGAGTCCATTTAGTTCAACATTCAGCATTATCGGGGGACAATTCGTGGTGAATGTGTGCACCCCATGTACCTCTGCCTCCTCTATCTGAGGCTCTGGTTTGTTGTGATCCTCCGTGGATCTGTCCTCCTCTCCAACATGGTGGTTTGCAGGTTTAACAGGCTTAGCACACTCGCCTGCACACTCATTGGAGGGGCACAGCCTCAAAACACGGGGGAGCCAATTTAAAACCGAGTTGAGAAGGAATTTCTTCTCCCAGAGGGTTGCGAAGCTGTGGAATTCTCTGCCCAAGTAAGCAGTTGAGGCTAGCTCATTGAATGTATTCAAATCACAGATAGATAGATCTTTAACCAATAAGGGAATTAAGGGTTATGGGGAGCGGGCGGGTAAGTGGAGCTGAGTCCACGGCCAGATCAGCCATGATCTTGTTGAATGGCGGAGCAGGCTCGAGAGGCTAGATGGCCTACTCCTGTTCCTAATTCTTATGTTCTTATGTTCTTATGTGTCCCATTTTTCCACAGCCCTTGCAAACGTACTCTTTGAATCAGCATGAATGGAAACGATGATCACCCCCGCAGCACCAACAAGGTGTTAATGACCTTGCATTCATCACCCTTGATGGTGGACTCTGAGTCATCTGCGGACGTGCAGTTGCAGGTATGTGTGACCTGCCCTGTACGTTATGATTCATAAACAACATCACTTTGTTCACAATATTTGTAGCAGCACTTGTGTGCTGAGAGATTTGCTTCGTATTGTCACTGGTGACAATGAATGCCTGGGCTATCGCTATGGCCTTACTCAAGGTTGGGGTCTCTATAGTCAAACGTTTGAGAAATATGGTGTCGTGGCCAATGCCAAGTACGAAAAAGTCTCTGAGCATGTGCTCCAAATGTCCTTCAAATTCGCAATGTCCTGCAAGGCGTCTTAACTCGGCGACATAACTCACCACTTCCTGGCCTTCAGACCTTTTGTAGGTGTAGAACCGGTACCTCGCCATCAGAATGCTTTCCGTCGGGTTCAAATGCTCTCTGACCAGTGTGCAGAAATCGTCGTACGATTTCTCCATGGGTTTCGCTGGAGTGAGCAGATTCTTCATGAGGCCATACGTTGGTGCCCCACAGACAGTGAGGAGGATCGCCCTTCGTTTGGCAGCGCTCTCTTCCCCATCTAGCTCGTTGGCTATGAAGTATTGGTCGAGTCGCTCCACAAAGGTTTCCCAATCATCTCCCTCCGAAAATTTCTCCAGGATGCCCACTGTTCTCTGTATCTTTGGGTTCGCTATCTGCATCTCGTCGCCAGTTGTGTATGGAGAAAGAGTCAGACTGAACACTGTGAGCTCAAAGTAAAGTATGACCGTAGTCTTTTATTGCAGGTCTCCAGAGTGCCTCTCCAACCTGTGAAGCCTCCTTAAATACCTATGCTCGCAAGGGATTATGGGATCCCTTGGGACTCCAGGGGATGAGCCCTCTGGTGACTGTAGAGAGTAAATACATGTCCACATATATAGCACCTTTTCTCTCAGAAAACAATGAAATGAGCAGCTTTTGGTCTGTTTCAAGTTCAAACTGAAGCTCAAACAAGTATTGGTGCATTTTCCTAATCCCATATACGCATGCTAAAGCCTCTTTCTCTACCATACTATAGGCTCTTTCAGCCTTAGACAGACTTCTGGATGCGAATTCAACTGGTTGGAGTTTGCCTGATACATTGGCTTGCTGGACCACACAACCGACCCCATATGATGAGACGTCGTAGGCCAGCACTAACCGCTTACATGGGTCATAGTGTACCCGTAATTTATTGGAACATAGCAGGTTCCTGGCCTTCTCAAAGGCTCTGTCTTGAGATTTTCCCCAAACCCAGTCATTAATTACCCTTTCTCAGCAACATGTGCAAGGTCTCTAGTAATGTGCTCAAACAAGGTAGAAAGTTACCGAAATAGTTGAGAAGACCCAGGAACAATCGCAGCTCCGTCACACTCTGGGGTCTGGGTGCATTTTTGATGGCCTCTGTCTTCGAGTCCGTCGGCCTGATGTCATCTGCTGAAATCTTTCTCCCCAGGAATTCGACTTCTGGTGCCATGAAAATGCACTTGGAGGGTTTTAGCGTGAGTCCCACTCTGTCCAGACGACGTAGAACCTCTTCCAGGTTGTGCAGGTGTTCGGTGGCATCACGACCGGTGATCACGATGTCATCTTGGAACACGACAGTTCTCAGTTTGGACTTCAGCAAACTCTCCATGTTTCTCTGAAATATGACTGCTGCCGAGTGAATTCCAAAAGGACATCTGTGGTATATAAACAGTCCTTTGTGCGTGTTGATGCACGTCAGTTTTTTCAAAGATTTGACCAGCTCCTGCATCATGTAAGCGGAGGTCAGGACCAATTTTATGAATGGCTTCCACCCCGCTTGCATTGCAAACAGGTCGTCAGCCTTGGGTAATGGGTACTGATCCTGTATCAAGACTCGGTTGATCGTTACCTTGTAATCGCCACAGATCTTGACCGTGCCATCACTTTTCAACACCGGGACGATTGGACTGGCCCATTCGCTGAACTCGACTGGTGATATGATTCCTTCACATTGAAGTCTGTCCAGTTCGATCTCGATCTTCTCCCTCATCATGTATGGAACCGCCCGAGCCTTGTGATGGATGGGTCTTGCATCCAGGCCTACGTGGATCTGCACCTTGGCTCCCATGAAGTTGCAGATGCCTGGTTCAAACAACGAGGGAAACGTGCTCAGCACTTGAGCACACGAAGCGTCATCCACGGATGATAAAGCTTTAATATCGTTCCAGTTCCATTTAATTTTCTCAAGCCAACTACTGCCAATCAGCGTTGGGCCATTGCCTGGAATGATCCACAACGATAAATCATGCACAGCTCCATCGTACGATACCTTTACTACTGCTCTGCCAATGATTGGTATGAGCTCTTTGGTGTAGGTACGCAGCTTCGCATTGATTGGGCTCAGTTTGGGTCTTTTTGCCTTAGTGTCCCACAGCTTTTCAAAAGCCCTCTAGCTCATTATTGACTGATTCGCACCCTGTCCAATTCCATGGATACTGGAACCCCATTTATTTTAACTTACAGCATTATTGGAGGACTTTTGGTAAAAGAATGTACCCCATACACTTCTTCGTCCTGTACCTCAGGTTGAGTTGCCTTTGCTGCTTGATCCATGCTGGATCGATCAACCTCAGCCACGTGGTGTGTCGCAGCACGCTTGCTCTGTTGCGGACACATTCGCTGAAGGTGCCCCATTGTTGCACAGCCTTTGCACACGCATACTTGAATCGGCATTGATGGGCCCGATGATAGCCCCTGCAACACTAACAAAGCGATATTTGATTCACCCCCGATGGCGGACTTTGAACAGTTACGGTTGTACGAACGCGGACGAGTAGGTCCTGCCATGTGCAGCTCTGCCTGCCGACGATATTATTTTATGCACAGTACTTGCCGGTGAGTTTCGATGCAGGGAAGATATCTGTTTCGAGTTTTCGTCCATGGACATGCATACCTGGGCGATCGTGATGGCCCTGCTCAGGTCTAGAGATTCAGCAGCCAGCAGCTTTCGAAGGATGACCTCGTGGCCAATGCCAAGCACGGAAAAATCCCGCAGCATTTCCTCCAACGCAGCTCCGAAGTTGCACGGCCCAGCGAGACATCTCAGGTCTGTGACAAATTCTGCCACGTCCTGGCCCTTGGAGCGATTGTGCGTATAGAAACAATACCTCGCCATGATGATGGTTTCCTTCAGTTTAAAGTGGTTCCGAACCAGCATACACAATTCATCGTAAGTCTTATCCATTGGTCAAGTCGGTGAGAGTAGATCTTGATAAAGCCATAAATTTTTGACCCACAAACGGTGAGGAGAACCGCCCTGCGCTTAATTGCGTTATCAGTTCCTTCCAATCCGTTGGCTACGAAGTACTGGTCGAGGCGATCAGTGAAATCCTCCCAGTCTTCCCCTTCCACAAATCTCTCCAAAATTCCAACAGACATAGTTATGTGAAAGTTCGTATTTTTAACTTGTCGGCAGTTGTTAAGTATCGAATAACTCCACGAGGCTAAGTATGGTGAGCTAGTTCAGGCATGACCTTACTCCAGTTTATTTATTCTCAAAGTGAGGATTCAACATGGCAGCCAACATTATATACATGGCTTGCACGTGTCTGCCAGTGACCATTAGGACTCCGACAGTCGCGCCCTCCGTTGGCAGGTAAAACCCAGTTAACATACATAACACCTATTCGCAGTTTTCTGTTAGTTAGCCAATCCTCTATCCAAACTAATATATTACCCTCAACCCCGTGAGCTCTTATCTTGTGCAGTAACCTTTTATGTGGCACCTTATCGAATGCTTTCTGGAAATCCAAATACACAACATCTACTGGTTCCCCTTTATCCACCCTACTCGTTATATCGTCAAAGAACTTCAGCAAATTTGTTAAATATGATTTCCCTTTCATAAGACCATGCTGACTCTTCTTGATTGCATCATCTACTTTCTATCATAACTAGTAAGCGCTAGATTTAATCTGCATCATAAGAACTATTTTGATGTGTCATTTTCAAAGCAATCTGACTTCAAGACCATCATCCATTTTGTCATTTACTGAGTCTTGCCTTCCATCCTGTCACAGGCTTTCCCTTTTGTAATTTCTCCCCAACCCCACCCATCTTTCTTTCCTTGCCTCTGTACTTGCTTAAAAATTGTTAAATCTCTAACTTCTTCCAGTTCTGCTGAAAGGTCACAGACCTGAAACATTAACTCTGTTTCTCTCTCCACAGATGCTGCCTGACCTGCTGAGTATTTCCAGCATTTTCTGCTTTTATTTCAGATTTCCAGCATCTGCAGTATTTTGCTTTTATCTCTTTTTTCTGTTTAGTATAGAGTACAGACTAATGCATAACCTGGAATGCACCACAAGGCTCTTAACACACTCAAGACCTTCAGGTAATACTGTAAAAATTGTAATCCTCTGTAATAGTTTAAAATTATATTCTTGAATATGTTACAGTTTTTGATTTTCCTTGTGTTTTTATACTATAATATTCATGTCGTTCCCACATCATAACAGAAACTACGCTCCAAAAGTACTTAATTGGCTGAAAAGCGCTTTGAGATGTCTGGTGGTTGTGAAAGGCGCTACATAAATGCAAGTCTTTCTTTTTTCTGTTTGTTACTATTCTCACTTCCAAGCTTTTCTGATTATGTTTTGTCAGGCAGCTTTGCATCATTTATAGATTTTATGGAAATCTTTATAGAAAACTATTATAGACCAGATAAGGTTATAATACTATCAGCTGATAGGAAGTGTGTTTTGCACAATCTCTTTTACTTGGTTATCATACTCATGTATGTTCTTCCTTACCTGTAATAATAAAGGTGACATCTTTATAATGTAACTAGGAACATGATGTCCAAGTAATTATTTCTGCAATGCTCAAGTACAGAAAATATTACATAATCTAAAATATGTATCATATATAAGCAATCGTTTTCTGTATTTTTTAGTGTCTGTTTTGGGAAGATTGACAATCTGTGCCTTTTACCATTTTTCATTCCGCACTGCTACTGTCAAATAAAGAGAATGTTCCCTAGCATAGATATTGGTGGAAAAAATCTATTATTTGTAGTTAAACATTCTCCTTTACAGTTATAAACATATTGCAAATGCATGAAACTAATAATTTCTTGGGGGTTGAAATAGTACTGTGCCATACTAAGAATGAACATTTTAACATATTTATATGAAATTCCTCTGTCTGTTATTTTAACAAAGATGTTTATCCATTTAAAATGCACTGGTTTATGCTTTGTTAGAATAAAAAATGTTAATGCTTTTGTTACTAATATCGCACAGCATGATTCCATCCACTGACAAAAAAACTCATGTTCAACTGTCCCTCCCCAACACAGAGCCCGCCCAGCATCCATGGACAATCTGGGGACTCAGATGTGGATAATGCTGCACTGCTGGAAGTTCCTACAGTCTGGCCTAACAGGATTAACTGTCCTTTTGTAGTTGTTTTATGCATTCTGTCTTAACTTGAACAAATGTCAGTTCATGTTTCAGTCTAATAATTGTGATAGTTGCTGTTGGTACTGCTGTAACTGAAATGCTTCCATAAATGTCATGGCGTATTAGAAAACCCATATCAATACTTCAATTCAACGGATGCTGGAATCTGGAATAAAAACAGAAAATGCTGGAAATCTCAACAGGTCAGGCAGCATCTGTGGAGAGAAAGCAGAGTTAATTTTTCAGGTCGACGACCCTTGGTCAGAAGTGGAGAGTGTTCGGAAAGAACAGATTCTTAACAAGCACTGAAAGGGGGAGGGGAAGAAAGAACAAAAGGGAAGGTCTGTGATAGGTTGGAAGGCAGGAGAGAGCAGAGAGACAAAAGGGATGATGGGCCGAATTGAAATTGTAATGCCAATACTTCAATTCCTGGTTCCATTACCAGTACCTGGACTTTCTGCACTTTTGATAACTTGCACTCTATCTTGCAATAGTGCAAGGAAAATATTGAGAAAATACAAAATGGGACTCAATTGTAAATGAGGTGCCCATTAGATTGGACAGCCTCAACCCAATTTTCAGTTGGCCGGGACACACTGCATAAGATGATCTATAATTTGGCAATAACTGACAAATTTACTCATAGTGGTCTTAGAATGGCTAGTTAAAGTGGGCATTGGAATATTGGGGCTAGAGGTGGCAAAAGCATGTTTCAGCAGCAGAGATAGTGACAGAGGCAGAAATTGTTACAGAGGTGGAATTAAGCAGTCTTGGTGTTGAATTGGATGTCGAATTTGAAATTTAGCATTGGGTTGCACAAAATGCCAAGGCTTACATTGGTTTGTATGTATGTGCAGTCCTTCACAGGAAATGAATCATATAGAACTAGAGAAAATGGTGGAACCAACGCTATAGGTCATCTTTATGAATACTGATATGAAACACATCTCTACTGCACCAGTCATTTAAAATGTATGCTGTGCATAAAAGGCCGATGATGTGGCTCACCTTGCATGTTGGTTTAATAATGGCTGTTAACTGATCTCCATATTTGTAATGACAAAAGTTCCACTGTATTTTCTTGCATGCAACTGCTTCATGAAAAGAAATCTGAATGGCTTGCATAGTGCAGAATGTTATTTAAAGTTTAAAAATGTGTGCTAGCTATACTGCATAGCTTTCAGCAGAATTTCAGTCTATTGTCAGCTTAAAATCTTTCAGCTGACTTTATGTTTGTTTTATGTTTTACATATAAAGTTGTGTTGAAGTAAATCAGTATAATGTTCTTCAAACTAGTTTCTCCTGTGATGTATTCTATGCTTACCTTTGTTATTAGTAATATTTAAAAGCAGGCACATTTTCGACATAGTTTTTCTCCATAGCTTTTCTCATTCATAGTTGTTTAAAGAAGAGACTTTGGGGCAGTTCAAGCAGTTTACTCTGTTTGGGCCCAAATTTGGCCAGTACAGATTTCTGGTGCACTCACCAGAGGTGCGGCGCTTTTGTAGAACTCCAAGGGCACCAAAAATCTTCAGCCCGACTTTGGCCACTCCCCAGCCTCTTCTCCATGGTGGCTTGGCATGGCAACTGGATTCGGGGGCGGTGCCAGGTCCCGGCGCTGAAAATAGTGCCAGGACCTCTGCACATGCGAGCTAGGGTGTGCGCGCATGCGCAGTAGCTCCTAGCCTCCAGAATCTGAGTGTGTGAGATGCAGGCTGTGTGGGATGGGCTGATGCTCGCCACCCCTATCCCAGGCTGAGTGGCCTGCCGCACAGGCCGGCCGCTGCCTTCCCGCGCTGAGGGCTACAAGAGACAGGTTGATGGGGGGAAGAGTTTTTGGTGGAAGGGGAGGGGGAGTTTGGGCGGGGTAAGAAGAAGAGTTTTGATCTGGCGAGGGCAGGGTGGGGTGGGGCAGCCCTGCACTGTGCTAGAGTGCTTGGAGCTGATCATCGCGGATCGTGGCTGTCGTCGACGATGAGGGGCATCAATTTCATGCAGAGCCTGCCTCAATGACCCTTTCCTTTAAGGGGGAAGGTTCCCTTGTATTGCTACCACCCCTCTTGCTGGCTTTAGCACTCCAAGGGAAGTGGGAACTGAAAGACACAAAGCCACAGCAATCCAGATATGATAAATAGTGGATGGAGGGAAACCCAAACATTCAAAAAGATTAAACAAGAGTAGAAGGTATCCTCAACACGACTGGAATCTGTACTGGACCATGGGAGAACGGCTACACTGCTGCTGGCTGCGAGGCTCCGGCACCTAGCCCTGGCCGAAGGGCATTGCCGGTGCATGCTCCAGTCGGGAAGGTAAGACTCTTTACTAATTATTATTTGATTTATTTTCTATTTTCTGTTATTTATTAAATGTTATGGTTTATATGGTTCTTTATTGGTTAAAGTGATGTGTTTAAGGCTTTAGTGCTTTAGTTTTCAATGCTTCCCACCCCCTGTCTCTGGCTACCTGCGCTGAACTCTTAACTCACCGCAGGGTTTTTCAGAACGTACAAAAGTGGATACTTACTCTTCCCTGAGTTAGTTTGGAGTAACTTTTAACTGTCGAAACTTACATAAATGGCCAAAACAGGGGTAAATGGTTGGTAATACCACCTTTTGGAAAAAAAAAACCTGAACTTAAAAAAAACCTAACTAACTCAATTACACTGGAGCAACTTTAATGTGGAGAATTGAGATATTTAACTTACTCCAAAAAAATCTAGTTGCTCCAAAAAAAACGGAGCAACTCATGGGGAAATCTGGTGCCTTTATCCCTCAAACAACATAACAAAAACAGATTATCTGGTCATTATCACAATACTGTTTGTGGGAGTTTGCTGTGTGCAAATTGGCTGCCTCATTTCCCATATTACAACAGTGACTACACGCTAAAAGTACTTCATTGGCTGTAAGGCACTTTGAGACATCCGGTGGTCGTGAAAGGCGCTATATAAATCCAAGTCTTTCTTTCTTTTGCTCTGCCTGAGAAGGTGGCTGGGGAGGGGATTGGAGTCAATGGCAATGGAGGTGGGTTTATTGTGAGATTACTGAAAAGGTATAGCTGACGATTTTCCCTGGCTCCTTTAGACACTAAAGAGCCTCTGAGGTGGCCAAAGTGGGGTTTTGAACTGCAACGCCGATTTAGGCTGCATTTAGCGTAAGGCGCCATGTTGGTAAATAATTTGAAGCACGCCTAGAGGATCGTTAAGGGGCTTATTGCCATGTAAGTTGCCTGCTAGTGCTCATTAAAGAGGCTGCGCAGCATTTTGGTGGATAATGCTTGAACTAACGCCCTCTCCATGAAAATTGCTTCCAATCAGCGCTTGAGTGCCAAAACTGCAAGTGTCTGTTTTAGCACCCTCAGGCAAGTTTAAATCATGGCAATCATCAATTAGCCCCCAAATTGTGTGCTAAAAACAGAATTTCAAACAGGCATGTCTTATTAGCATAGGACCCATTTTGTGCCTGTTTTTACCCTTTCACCAAAATAGCTCCGCCAGTCTTTGGATTGCAGGGAACAAGATCCACTTACGGGAACTGCTATGAAACCATTGATAGAAATAAGTTGAATAAAAATAAAATGGTAACACTCACAACTATTTTGGATGTTTAGCTCACAATAATTGATTCGGGCCCAGCTAAAGGAAGGATTGCAAACACTCTCATGTCAAGTGGCTTAGGTGTGAGATCTTTTGGCCTCTGACCTCAAGATTGCAATCTTACCCAAATGCGAGGTGTGGTTAGGCGTATTCCTGGAGGTTTCATCACATGATCTCTTGGGTAGCTCAGAACAGTGTCCAGGGGATTAATCTTTCTTTCACTGAGTCTCCTGGACAATCCTGGAGGGTTTCCAACCTTGGAACTATGCCAATTTCAAGAGTTCTTATATGTGCACTATGGATGCTGTGTGAACCTTGCCTCCATAGAGTCGTCTCTTACACAGCAAAAGAAGCACAGTTCTAATAAGTTTTCCATTCTGGCTTCAAGATCATTTAACTTTTAGATTCAAAACTATTGAAATTTGCAGTGCCAGTGTGCATGCTAGTGCTATTAAATATTATTTAAATTTCTCATTTCCATCTGATTCTCCTCCACACCACTAGCACCCTTCATTTTCTTAGTGGGCAGACAAGTAACTTCCTGGCAAACCTCTGCCATTGTTGCTCTGAGTCAACTACTAGGATATGCCTGAGACAGTAAAACCTTAGGGTTAGTGTACAGCCTTAGTGTCACACTTTGGCAGCCCTGCTAAGATTGAAAACATAGCCCTGTATTTTCATCTTGTTGGCAGCGTAACAGTGGGGCAACTTCTGCCTGGTACTTTGATCCCACCATAACGCCAACCTATTTTCTTTTGTCGGGGCTCATCAGGTATGCAGGGCCTGGCAGAATCCTCACCACCAAGAAGGAGAAGATTCCAAGAGCTAAAACATTTAGTGGTTGGATTCTAAATGGAGAGAGAGGAGCCTACTACTGGGCTCTTTCCCTTCTTCCAGTGACTAAGGGGGTTTAATACCATTACATTAAGGACCACCGCCATTCTCTTGGCAATCCCTGGGATTGGCGGACATAGCGTCAATAAGAAGGAAAACCCAGTGGTTTGTTAGGCCCTGCCTCCCTGCCCATATTTGCTTCATGGGCAAGGAAAGGATGGGCGGTGAGCAGTGGATATTGAAGTCAAGGTGGGAATGCATTGGTATGCCTTGCCATATGATTTGCCCACCTTTTCTGCTGCTTTCCTATTGAATTTCAGGTGGGATAGCGGAGAAAAATTCAGCACTTGGTGTGTGAGAAATCATAGTCATAAACCTGTGGTTACCTTAATGCACCGAACTGTGTCTTTCTATTCAGTGCTATGTCATAAGGCTATGTGAATCATTTTAAAATATGCCAGTTTCAATTATCCAATTGCAATGAAGATGGACTGTGATAGGGCCTCAAAATGAAACAGGTAGATTTCTGATTTAGGACTGAGAAGTAGGATTTGGGCTTAATGTCCATGCAACAATGAGATGATAATTATTTCTACAGGTTGTGAACATAGAAACATAGAAACATAGAAAATAGGTGCAGGAGTAGGCCATTCGGCCCTTCTAGCCTGCACCGCCATTCAATGAGTTCATGGCTGAACATGCAACTTCAGTACCCCATTCCTGCTTTCTCACCATACCCCTTGATTCCCCTAGTAGTAAGGACTTCATCTAACTCCTTTTTGAATATATTTAGTGAATTGGCCTCAACAACTTTCTGTGGTAGAGAATTCCACAGGTTCACCACTCTCTGGGTGAAGAAATTCCTCCTCATCTCGGTCCTAAATGGCTTCCCCCTTATCCTTAGACTGTGTCCCCTGGTTCTGGACTTCCCCAACATTGGGAACATTCTTCCTGCATCTAACCTGTCTAACCCCGTCAGAATTTTAAACGTTTCTATGAGGTCCCCTCTCATTCTTCTGAACTCCAGTGAATACAAGCCCAGTTGATCCAGTCTTTCTTGATATGTCAGTCCCGCCATCCCGGGAATCAGTCTGGTGAACCTTCGCTGCACTCCCTCAATAGCAAGAATGTCCTTCCTCAGGTTAGGAGACCAAAACTGTACACAATACTCCAGGTGTGGCCTCACCACGGCCCTGTACAATTGTAGCAACACCTCCCTGCCCCTGTACTCAAATCCCCTCGCTATGAAGGCCAACATGCCATTTGCTTTCTTAACCGCCTGCTGTACCTGCATGCCAACCTTCAATGACTGATGTACCATGACGCCCAGGTCTCGCTGCACCTCCCCTTTTCCTAATCTGTCACCATTCAGATAATAGTCTGTCTCTCTGTTTTTACCACCAAAGTGGATAACCTCACATTTATCCACATTATACTTCATAACATGGATCTATACAACAAGCAATCCTAATTATGCTGAATGGAATTTCTCATTCCCTTAAATACTATAACAATTAATAAACTATTTATATTTCTGTGTTTCTAAGTTTCCTACGTTCTTAAAGGCAATATCAGCAAAGATTTTCGAATTAAATACAGCCATTCCTATTGGTCAACATCAATCTTACTTAAGATTAAAATACTCGGCACTTGAATATTTTATTGAATTCACTGAACACATTTATTCTTCTTTTAATAGCGGTCGTAAGGTGATATTTATTTTTTAGCCACATTAGACATTTAATAGCATTGGTCATAGATTACTTACTATAGCTCTAGACTTACAGCATATTATTGGATAAACCTTACCACTTTGGCAGTTTGAAAGAATAGTTTTTGATGAATCTATGGCTACACTTTGATGCATATTGGCAGATATCCAACAAGGATCTATTTTGAGTCTACTTTTATTTACTCAGCTCATAATGATTTGCCTGAAGCTTGCAACCAAGGAAGAGTGTTTACGCATGCTGCTGACACAGCTACTTTATCTCAAGCATATTTCTTTTCAGACATCCCATTAATATTATGACATAGATTATCTGAGCTCAAACAGTGGCTTCATGAAAACCATGTGTCCTTTAATTTAATGGGGACAAACTCCTTGTTCTTTTTTACCCTGGAAAAATACCTGGGAGTTCTATAAACTCTAAATTAAGTTTTATATTTGATCTACCTCAAGAATGTTCCAAGCAAGTGATACAAGTAAATGCAAACTTTTTTAAACTAACATTTATATTTTCCGCTTGTCCTTGCCGTCCCTGCTCCTCAGTGCCAGCAGGTAGTGGGTAGGCAACTGACTTCCTTTTAAGTCAACTGCTAGGAGGTGTGCAAGACCTGAAGAGAAGCAAGATTCACCACTTCTGCTTTTAGGAGCCAAAGCAGTTTCATGGGCTTTGAAGCATTTATCCAGTGAATAACTGAGCTGTGCAGAGTGGGAAGCTCCCAGGGTCAATTCTCGGGCCTCTGCTCAGTTAGCTGAGTTCAGCCAGGATAGTAATAGGGGTGTTGTGTGTTGTAATTGACTGCAATAAAATTGGTTGCAAAATCTTGCAAATCCCCTGGGAGGACAGACGCACCAACGTTCGTGTTCTCGATCAAGTCAACATCCCCGCATCGAAGCACTGACCACACTCGATCAGCTCTGCTGGGCTTGTCCGACACAAAGCTCCCAAAGCAAGTGCTCTACTCGGAACTCCTACACAGCAAGCGAGCTCCAGGTGGGCAGAGGAAACGTTTCAAGGACACCCTCGAAGCCTCCTTGATAAAGTGCAACATCCCCACTGACACCTGGGAGTCCCTGGCCGAAGACCTACGAAGACATCCGGGAGGGCGCTGAGCACCTCGAGTCTCGTTGCCGAGAACATGCAGAAAACAAGCGCAGGCAGCGGAAGGAGCGTGCGGCCAACCAGACTCCACCCTTTCCTCCAATGACTGTCTGTCCTACCTGTGACAGAGACTGTAATTCCCGTATTGGACTGTACAGTCACCTGAGAACTCACTTTTGGAGTGGAAGCAAGTCTTCCTCAATTTCGAGGGATTGCCTATGATGATGAATTGACTTCAGCACCACTGGATTAGGAAGGGGAATAAAGATTAGTTCCCACTCCTGATCAATGAGTAATGACCCCTACTGGAAAAATACATTTAATTTCAATTTCAATGGACTATTATAGACAATTGCCATTTTGTACGTTTTTCCAACTTGAAGCATTCAGTGCACTTATTAACAACATGGAAGATTGACAATCCTCAAATCAGAAAAGAACTGGCTGGAAGAGGTGGTGAGCTCAGCACTGTGAGTGAGCAGTGCTGTCCTCAGCAGATAGAAGAAGAAAGAAAGACTTACATTTATATAGCGCCTCTCACGATCACCGGACATCCCAAAGCTCTTTACAGCCAATTTTTGAGTACTTTTTGAAGTACTCCACAGTTATAATGTAGGAAGGGCCGAATGACCCACACAAGAGATTAATGTGCAAAGTTAAAGCACATGGGATTGGGGGTAGTGTGCTGACATGGATTGAGAACTGGTTGGCAGACAGGAAGCAAAGAGTAGGAGTAAATGGGTACTTTTCAGAATGGCAGGCAGTGACTAGTGGGGTACCACAAGTTTCTGTGCTGGGGCCCCAGCTGTTTACATTGTACATTAATGATTTAGACAAGGGGATTAAATGTAGTATCTCCAAATTTGCGGATGACACTAAGTTGGGTGGCAGTGTGAGCTGCGAGGAGGATGTTATGAGGCTGCAGAGTGACTTGGATAGGTTAGGTGAGTGGACAAATGCATGGCAGATGAAGTATAATGTGGATAAATGTGAGGTTATCCACTTTGGTGGTAAAAACAGAGAGACAGACTATTATCTGAATGGTGACAGATTAGGAAAAGGGGAGGTGCAAAGAGACCTGGGTGTCATGGTACATCAGTCATTGAAGGTTGGCATGCAGATACAGCAGGCGGTTAAGAAAGCAAATGGCATGTTGGCCTTCATAGCGAGGGGATTTGAGTACAGGGGCAGGGAGGTGTTGCTACAATTGTACAGGGCCTTGGTGAGGCCACACCTGGAGTATTGTGTACAGTTTTGGTCTCCTAACCTGAGGAAGGACATTCTTGCTATTGAGGGAGTGCAGCGAAGGTTCACCAGACTGATTCCCGGGATGGCGGGACTGACCTATCAAGAAAGACTGGATCAACTGGGCTTGTATTCACTGGAGTTCAGAAGAATGAGAGGGGACCTCATAGAAACGTTTAAAATTCTGACGGGGTTAGACAGGTTAGATGCAGGAAGAATGTTCCCAATGTTGGGGAAGTCCAGAACCAGGGGACACAGTCTAAGGATAAGGGGGAAGCCATTTAGGACCGAGATGAGGAGGAGTTTCTTCACCCAGAGAGTGGTGAACCTGTGGAATTCTCTACCACAGAAAGTTGTTGAGGCCAATTCACTAAATATATTCAAAAAGGAGTTAGATGAAGTCCTTACTACTAGGGGAATCAAGGGGAATGGTGAGAAAGCAGGAATGGGGTACTGAAGTTGCATGTTCAGCCATGAACTCATTGAATGGCGGTACAGGCTAGAAGGGCCAAATGGCCTACTCCTGCACCTATTTTCTATGTTTCTATGTTTCTATGAAATGCGACAGCCAATTTGCACACAGCAAGCTCCCACAAACAGCAATGTGATAATGACCAGATAATCTGTTTTAGTGATATTGATTGAGGGATAAATATTGGCCAGGACACTGAGGATAACTCCACTGCTCTTCTTCGAAATAGTGTCTTGGGATCTTTTATGTTCACCTGGGCGGGCAGATAGGGCCTTGGTTTAACATCTCATTTGAAAGGTGGCACCTCCAACAGTGCATCACTCCCTCAGCACTACACTGGAGTGTCAGCCTAGATTTTTGTGCTCAGGTCTCTGGAGTGGGACTTCAACCCACAACCTTCTGACTCAAAGGCAAGGATACTACCAACTGAGCCACATTGTTGACACAACATAAGAAACGTAAGAAATAGGAGCAGGAGTAGGTCATTCGGCCCTTCGAGCCTACTCCGCCATTCAATAGGATCATGGCTGATCTTCTACCTCAACTCCCACTTTCCTGCACTATCCCCATATACCTTCATTCCCTTTAATATTCAAAATCTATTGATCTTTGTCTTGAATATACCCAATGACTGAGCATCCACAGCCCAATCTCTCATGATTCAAAAAGTACTCTGCTTTTCTATTTTTCCTACCAAAGTGGATTACTTCACATTTCTCTACATTATATGCCATTTGCCATGTTCTTGCCCACTCACTTAGCCAGTCGATCTCCCCTTGAAGCCTCTTTGCATCCTCCTCACAACTTACATTCCCACCTAGCTTTGTATCATCAGCAAATTTGGATATATTACATTTGGTCCCCTCATCCAAATCATTGATATAGATTGTGAATAGCTGAGGCCCAAGCACTGAGCCTTGCGGTACCCCACTAGTTATAGCCTGCCAACCCAAAAATGACACGTTTATTCCTAGCCTCTGTTTTCTGTCTGTTAACCAATCCTTAATGCATAATATTACCCCCAATCCCATGAGCCCTAATGTTGTTTAATAATCTCTTGTGTCGCAGCTTATGAAATGTCTTCTGAAAATCCATATACACCACAGCCACTGCTTCCCCCTTATCTATTCTGCTAATTACAACCTCAAAAAACTCTAACAGGTTCGTCAAACATGATTTCCCTTTCAATAAAGCCATGTTGAATCTGCCCAATTCTATTATTATTTTCTAAATGCCCTGTTACCACGTCCGTAATAACAGATTCTAGCATTTTTCCTACGATTGATATCAGGCTAACTGGTCTGTAGTTCCCCGTTTTCTCTCTCCCTCCTTTCTTAAATAATGGGGTTACATTAGCTGCCTTCCAATCCATGGGAACCGTTTAAGAACCTATGGAATTTTTGAAGATGACAACCAATGCATCCAATATCTATATTGCCACCTCTTTTAAAACCCAAGGATGCAGGCTATCAGATCCACAATTTATCAGCTTTCAGTCCCATTAATTTCTGCAGTACTATTTTTTTACTAATACTAATTTCTTTCAGTTCCTCATTCTCACTAGATTATCCTCTATTTCTGCAAGGTTTTGTGTGCCTATTTCCGTGAAGACAAACACAAAGGACTGGATTTTCGGTTGCCGAACACCTCAGTTAGGGGCCAGAGGGGGCATTAATGGGATTGTAAGAGGTTACCGACCAGGAATGCAGCGTTTAGCGTTCTGACCAAAAATTGATCAGAGACTCACCGGGGGCACAAACCAGTAGCGCTTGGCTGCTGACGACCACTCCGATCATGACTTATTCCTGGTGCAACACCCACACTTGCGACCCGATTGGAAAATTAGGTACGGCCGCCTCATTTAATGGCCACTGAGAACAATGTCTGGATAAACAGTCGGTACAGGCTTGTAGTGTCATTAACTGGTGGATACTTAAAGGGATGAGAAAGCGCCTCCCATTGGAGGTCACAAACAGTTTACACACAGCATGGTGGTGAGCCTCTGAGTTTGCAGCGGCAGATAGACACAGCAGTTGAGCTTGAGAGAAACTTATTTCTAAAATTTTAATGGGGGCATTACTTGTTTGCCAACGTCACATTCTACATGCTCTAGCAAGGCGTCATGAAAAGAGAAGGGCTGCTGGCCATGTCGGTGGTCAAAGGAGGACAGCCCCTAGACATCGGGGCAGGAGACCTTACCCCCTCACAGCTTTATCGGTGGCAACATTCATACCTGGACCTCTGTGAGGCGCAGTATGTCAGAAGTCTGCGCTTCTGAAAGGAGGTAGCTGCAGAGATATGCCATCTCCTGCAGACAGACCTGCAGCTTCACATCGGCACCAGGACTGCGCTGCTCGTCGCAGTGAAAGAAAGAAAGACTTGCATTTATATAGCGTCTTTCAAAACCACCGGATGTCTCAAAGCGCTTTACAGCCAATGAAGTACTTTTGGAATGTGTTATTTATTTAACCCTTTGCAACCTGTATCACACCCCCACCAGAATGCCTACCTGTTGGAGTCCCAAGGGATCCCAGCATCCTTGGGAGCACTGTATATAAGCAGGCCACCCACGAGGTACCTGCATTCTGGAGTCTCATTAAAGGAGCTAAGGTCACACTTACTCATTGTTCACAGTACTCAGTTTCATCCTTTATTATGAGCATATCAATTGGTGACAAGATAATGAACAACCGCGCGAAAATGCAAAGAACAGTTGGTATCCTGGAGAAGTTCTTAGAAGGGGCCGATTGGGAGGCCTTCATGGAGAGACTCGACCAATACTTCGTGGTCAACGAGCTGGAAAGGGACGAGAACACTGCCAAACAAAGAACGATCCTCCTTACTGGCTGTGGGGCAACAACCTATGGCCTCATGAAGAATCTTCTCGCTCCGGTAAAACCCACAACTAAATCCTATGAAGAATTGTATACGCTGATCTGGGAGCACCTAAATCCTAAAGAAAGCGTTCTAATGGTGAGGTATCGGTTCTACATATGTAATCGGTCGGAGAGCCAGGAAATGGCGAGCTATGTCGCCTAAATAAGGCGCCTCGCAGGACATTGAGGGATTCCTAGAACAAATGCTGAGACTTATTTGTGCTTGGCATTGGCCATGAGGTAATCTTTCGCAAACTGTTGACTGTTGAAACTCTAAATCTGAGCAAACCCATAACGATAGCCCAGGCATTTATGTCCACCAGCGACAACACCAAACAAATTTAGCAGCACAAAGAAGTTTTGGGCCAATACTGTGCACAAAGTAATGTCGCTTTTGAGCAGGAATATACATGGCAGAACATACACACCGGCTGCTGCTGCACGACCTCAGATGACCCAGAGTCCGCCATCAATCATTAATGCTAGGCAGTTAATGCCTTGTTGGCGATGTGGAGGTGATCATCGGGCCCATCAATGCTGCTTCAAGCACTATGCGTGCAACAGCTGCAAATCAATGGGACACCTCCAGCAAATGTGCAGGCGAGCTGCAAACCCTGCAAATCCTGCAAACCACCACTTTGCAGAGGAAGATCGATCCACTGTGGATCAGGCTGAATTTGAGACTCATACCAAGGAGGCAGAAGTGTACGGAGTACACACCTTCATCACGAAATGTCCACCAATAATGTTGAAAGTTGAACTGAATGGAATTCCAGTATCCATGGAACTGGACACGGGTGCGAGTCAGTCCATAATGAACAAAAAGGCCTTCGACAGGCTGTGGTGCAACAAGGTACACAGGCCCAAGCTCAGCCCCATTCACACCAAGCTAAGAACTTACACCAAGGAACTAATCCCTGTAATTGGCAGCGCAGAAGTCAAAGTCTCCTATGATGGAACAGTGCATGAACTTCCTCTGTGGATTGTACCAGGGGATGGCCCTACACTGTTTGGCAGAAGCTGGCTGGGAAAAATCCGCTGGAACTGGGACGACATCCGAGCGCTCTCGTCCGTCGATGATGCCTCATGTGCCCAGGTTCTGAGCAGATTTCCATCGTTGTTCAAGCCAGGCATTGGAAGGATCTCGGGGGCCACTTGATTCCCGGTACGCGACCCATCCACCACAAGGCACAGGTGGCACCGTATATGATGTGTGAGAAAGTGGAAATTGAGCTGGACAGGCTGCAGCGAGAAGGTGGAATTCAACGAGTGGGCCAGTCCGATTGTCCCGGTACTTAAAGGTGACGGCACGGTCAGAATTTGTGGGGACTATAAAGTAACGATTAACTGTTTTTCGCTACAGGACCAGTATCCGCTACCCAAAGCAAACGACCTATTTGCGACGTTCATGAAGTTGGACCTGACCTCGGCCTACATGACGCAGGAGCTGGAGGAATCTTTGAAAAGCCTCACCTGCATCAACACGCACAAAGGTCTGTTCATCTATAACAGATGCCCGTTCGGGATTCGGTCGGCCACGGCAATTTTCCAATGCAACATGGAAAGCCTGCTAAAGTCGGTTCCTCACACCATGGTTTTCCAGGACGACATACTGGTTACAGGTCGGGACACCATTGAGCACTTGAAGAATCTGGAAGAGTTTCTTAGTCGGTTGGATCGCGTAGGACTCAGGTTGAAACGCTTGAAGTGTGTTTTCCTGGCGCCGGAGGTCGAGTTCTTGGGGAGAAGAATCACAGCAGACGGCATCAGACCCACCGACGCCAAGACGGAGGCCATCAAGAACGCGCCGAGACCACAGAACGTGACGGAGCTGCAGTCGTTCCTGGGACTCCTCAACTATTTCGGTAATTTCCTACCCAGGTTAAGCACCTCGCTAGAACCCCTACATGTGCTGCTGCGCAAGGGAGACGATTGGGTATGGGGGAATTCACAAGAGGCTGCCTATTAGAAAAGCAGAAATCTGTTGCGTTCAAACAAACTGCTTGTCCTGTATAACCTATTTAAACGATTAATGCTAGCTTGCGATACGTCGCCATACGGGGTCGGGTGTGTGTTACAACAGGCTAACGAATCGCGGATTTTGCAACCGGTCGCTTTTGCGATCAGGAGTCTGTCCAAGGCCGAAAGGGCCTACAGTATGATTCAAAAAGAGGCTCTGGCGTGCGTTTACGGGGTAAAGAAAATGCACAAATATTGTTTGGCCTCAAGTTTGAGCTTGAAACTGACCACAAGCTGCTCATATCGCTATTCTCTGAGAGCAAAGGGATTAACACCAATGCCTCTGCCTGCATCCAACGATGGGCGCTCACACTGTCGGCATACAATTATGGAATCCGCCACAGACCGGGCACAGAGAACTGCGCAGATGCTCTCAGTCGGCTACCATTGCCCACCCAGGGTGGAAATGGCAAAGCCAGCGGACTTGCTCATGGTAATGGATGCTTTTGAAAACAAAAATTCACCCGTTACAGCCCGCCAGATCAGGACTTGGACCAGCCAGGATCCTTTACTGTCCTTATTAAAAAACTGTGTCCTTCATGGGAGCTGGTCCAGCGTCCCAGCAGAGGCGATTAAGCCGTTCCACTGGCGCAAAGACGAAACGTCCTTACAGGCGGACTGTCTGTTGTGGGATAATCGCGTGGTCTTGCCCAAGAAAGGCAGAGAAACGTTCATTTGTGACCTACACAGCACCCACCCGGGCATTGTAATGATGAAAGCCAAAGCCAGATCCCATGGCCCCAAGTTTCCACATGCGGCGAAAAAGGCGCACCTCAGAGCTGGGCGCCTGTTTTTCGCGCCGAAAACGGCGCCTGAAAAAAAACGCGGTATTCTCAAGCTCCTTGGAGCTCGATGTCTGCTTGGCGCGGCACACAGGGGGCGGAGCCTACCACTCGCGCCGATTTTGTAAGTAGGAGGGGGTGGGTACAATTGAAATGAGGCTTCTTGGTGCCGGCAACCCTGCGCGTGCGCGTTGGAGCGTTCGCGCACGCACAGTCTGAAGTAAACATTGGCACTCGGCCATTTTTAAAAGTGCTGCACAAAAAGTGAAGATTTGTTTCTTGGACCCCTGCAAAGGCTTGTATTTTAATTTTCTTGATATTTCTGAGTGTGAGGGAGTGCTTTTAGCAGCACTGCTGAATAAATCACCTGCTGAAATCAGTGAGTTCAGCTTTTCACTGCTAAACTTGCAGAACCGGTGCCTGCAAATTAAGGACTGTGTGTTTGGAGAAATAAAAGTGCCAATTCAACTTTGCAATGGATCAACTTCCACCAAGAACAAAGAATTTCTTGCATGAGGAAGCAAATCATTACATAATATGTGGTGCACCCATTCTGCAAATTTAAATATAAAGATGTCGATGTGGCTGCCTCTCCCTGTCCAAATGGCCTCAGTCAGTCCCCCTCACAGCTCGAAGGCTGCTGCTGCTCCCGGCCAGCCACTGACGCCGCTGCAATCCCATGGCCGAATGGCCTCACGTCCGCTCCTGATTCTTCGGCTCCCGGCCAGCCACTGACACCGCTGCAATCCCATGGCCGAATGGCCTCAAGTCCGTCCGGGTGCTGCATCTTCGCGGGGAATGAAGGCCTGCCTCAAGCACCGCAGCTCGAAGGCTGCTTGCTGCCTGCCCCTGCCGTCGAGAGACACTGACGCCACACCGCTGCCTGAAAGGCCTGCCTGAAGCACTTTCACACAGGTAGGAACATGGTTTATTTAATCTTTTCTTTGCTTATAAATGTTTATTCAGGTTGGATTTATTCATATAATATTTGTATAAGTATAACTAAGGATTGATTGTAGAATTTAATGACTTCCCTTCCCCCCCCTCCCCCCCCCCACCTCGTTCCCGACGCCTAATTTGTAACCTGCGCCTGATTTTTTAACGTGTAGACAAGGTTTTTTCAAGCGTACAAAAATTTTGCTCCATTCTAAGTTAGTTTGGAGTACGTTTTCACTGTGGAAACTTTCAAATCAGGCGTCAGTGGCCGGACACGCCCCCTTTTGAAAAAAAAAATTCAGTTCCAAAGTGAAACTGTTCTACCTGACTAGAACTGCAGAAAACTAAATGTGGAGAATTCCGATTTCTAAGATACTCCGTTCTGCACCAGTTGCTCCTAAAAATCAGGAGCAAATCATGTGGAAACGTGGGGCCCATGTGTGGTGACCCGGCATCGACTCAGATTTAGAGTCAGCGTGCGCCAGTGCAACACTTGCTCTCAGCTGAGCAAAGCACTCAGGGAGGCACTGCTAAGTTTGTGGTCGTGGCCCTCCAAACTGTTGTCGAGGATCCACGTGGACTATGCGGCCCATTTCTGGGCAAAATGTTCTTGGTTGTCGTGCACACTTACTCAAAATGGATTGAATGTGCAATAATGTCTGTAAGCATTTCCACTACCACTATTGAAAGCCTACGAACGATGTTTGCCATGCACAGCCTGCCTGATGTCCTAGTCAGCGACAACGTGTTTCACCAGTGCTGAATTCAAGGAATTCATGACCCACAATGGGATCAAACACGTCACATCTGCCCCGTTCAAGCCCGCATCCAACGGCCAGGCAGAACGGGCAGTTCAGACCATCAAGCAAAGCTTGAAACATGTATCGGAAGGCTCCCTGCAGACCTGCCTGTCCCGAGTCCTGCTCAGCTACCGCACCAGACCCCACTCGCTCACCGGGGTTCCCCCAGCCGAGCTGCTCATGAAAAGGGCACTCAAAACAAGGCTCTCTCCATGATCACGTGGAGGGCAAGCGTATCAACAAAGTATGTACCATGACCGCGCAAATTTGTCGCGCAATATTGAGGTCAAGGACCCTGTGTTTTACTCAATTATGGACATGGTCCCAAATGGCTCACTGGCATGGTCATAGCCAAAGAGGGGAGTAGGGTGTTTCAGGTCAAATTGGCCAATGGACTAACATGCAGAAAACATTTGGACCAAATCAAATTGCGGTTCACCAACAGCTACGAACAACCCAAAGAAGACACCACCAATTTTGACCCTCCAACACACATACAAGTGGCAACTGACATCATGGTTGCCACGAAGCCGAACTCACCATCCCCAGCAGCATGGCAAGGCTGGATGCCCAACAGCCCAGTGAAGAACTAACCAACTCACCCACACCCGCATTTGTACTGAGACGATCGACAAGGGAGCGAAAAGCCCCGGATCGTCTCACCCTGTAAATAAGTGCATTATTAACTTTACGAGGGAGTGGTGTTATGTATTTAACCCTTTGCAACCTGTATCACACCACCACTAGAGGGCCTATCTGTTGGGAGTCCCAAGGGATTCCAGCATCCCTTGGGAGCACTGTATATAAGCAGGCCACCCACGAGATACCTGCACTCTGGAGTCTCATTAAAGGAGCTAAGTTCACACTTACTCATTGTTCACAGTACTCAGTTTCATCCTTTATTATGAGCATATCAGAGTGTAGTCACTGTTGTAATGTGGGAAACACAGCAGCCAACTTACACACACCAAATTCCCATTTGTTGATTGAGGGATAATTACTGGCCAGGCACCGGGGATAACTCCCCTGCTCTTCTTTAGAGGCAATCATTTTGCTCAAAGTGCACCCACACCCTACCTCCTGAGAGTCCAACTCTGGGCAACGTGAGGTGGGCAGGAAGGGTTACCTGGTCTCGGAGGGAGCATGAATCAGGGCGAAGTAGTTGGGATTGGGCTTTGAGGAAAAACTGAGGGTACTGGGCTGTGTCGATTGAAGATTTAGCACCTCAGTCAACCGTGAAGGCCTCCGGGGGATGGGGTGTGGGGGAAGGAGAGAAATCAGGGATTGTGGGTCATGGTGGCACTCACCCTCTATGCTCCTTCCAGGCTGCAACAGGGAACATATGCTGAGTCTCATAATTGGCAGCACATCGCTGCATCCGCGACATCACACAGGCTCTCTACACCCGTCGAATAGATGTCATTACCTTCCCGATGAGCAGGGAGAAACAGGATGAGCATGTATATGGGTTTACCAGGATAGCGGGCTTCCTGAGGGCTCAAGGAGCAATTGACTGCACGCACATGGTCTTGAGAGCACCATTCTAGAATGAAGAGGTATTCAGAAACAGAAAGGGATACCACTCCCTAAATGTTCAACTGGTGTGCGACCACACGCAATGCATCCTCGCAGTCAGGGGAAGTCATAACGGGGAACAAAGAAATGGCGGACCAATTGAACAAGTACTTTGGTTCGGGATTCACGAAGGAGGACACGAACAACCTTCCGGTTATAAAAGGGGTCGGGGGGTCTAGTAAGGAGGAGGAACTGAGGGAAATCCTTATTAGCCGGGAAATTGTGTTGGGGAAATTGATGGGATTGAAGGCCGATAAATCCCCAGGGCCTGATGGACTGCATCCCAGAGTACTTAAGGAGGTGGCCTTGGAAATAGTGGATGCGTTGACAGTCATTTTCCAACATTCCATTGACTCTGGATCAGTTCCTATGGAGTGGAGGGTAGCCAATGTAACCCCACTTTTTAAAAAAGGAGGGAGAGAGAAAACAGGGAATTATAGACCGGTCAGCCTGACATCGGTAGTGGGTAAAATGATGGAATCAATTATTAAGGATGTCATAGCAGTGCATTTGGAAAGAGGTGACATGATAGGTCCAAGTCAGCATGGATTTGTGAAAGGGAAATCATGCTTGACAAATCTTCTGGAATTTTTTGAGGATGTTTCCAGTAGAGTGGATAAGGGAGAACCAGTTGGTATATTTGGACTTTCAGAAGGCGTTCGACAAGGTCCCACACAAGAGATTGATGTGCAAAGTTAGAGCACATGGGATTGGGGGTAGTGTACTGACATGGATTGAGAACTGGTTGTCAGACAGGAAGCAAAGAGTAGGAGTAAATGGGTACTTTTCAGAATGGCAGGCAGTGACTAGTGGGGTACCGCAAGGTTCTGTGCTGGGGCCCCAGCTGTTTACACTGTACATTAATGATTTAGATGAGGGGATTAAATGTAGTATCTCCAAATTTGCGGATGACACTAAGTTGGGTGGCAGTGTGAGCTGCGAGGAGGATGCTGTGAGGCTGCAGAGCGACTTGGATAGGTTAGGTGAGTGGGCAAATGCATGGCAGATGAAGTATAATGTGGATAAATGTGAGGTTATCCACTTTGGTGGTAAAAACAGAGAGACAGACTATTATCTGAATGGTGACAGATTAGGAAAAGGGGAGGTGCAAAGAGACCTGGGTGTCATGGTACATCAGTCATTGAGGTGCAGCAGGCGGTTAAGAAAGCAAATGGCATGTTGGCCTTCATAGCAAGGGGATTTGAGTACAGGGGCAGGGAGGTGTTGCTACAGTTGTACAGGGCATTGGTGAGGCCACACCTGGAGTATTGTGTACAGTTTTGGTCTCCTAACCTGAGGAAGGACATTCTTGCTATTGAGGGAGTGCAGCGAAGGTTCACCAGACTGATTCCCGGGATGGCGGGACTGACCTATCAAGAAAGACTGGATCAACTGGGCTTGTATTCACTGGAGTTCAGAAGAATGAGAGGGGACCTCATAGAAACATTTAAAATTCTGACGGGGTTAGACAGGTTAGATGCAGGAAGAATGTTCCCAATGTTGGGGAAGTCCAGAACCAGAGGTCACAGTCTAAGGATAAGGGGTAAGCCATTTAGGACCGAGATGCGGAGGAACTTCTTCACCCAGAGAGTGGTGAACCTGTGGAATTCTCTACCACAGAAAGTTGTTGAGGCCAATTCACTAAATATATTCAAAAAGGAGTTAGATGAGGTCCTTACTACTAGGGGGATCAAGGGGTATGGCGAGAAAGCAGGAATGGGGTACTGAAGTTGAATGTTCAGCCATGAACTCATTGAATGGCGGTGCAGGCTAGAAGGGCCGAATGGCCTACTCCTGCACCTATTTTCTATGTTTTCTATGTCAATGCTCGTTACCTGGAAGTGCACATGATGCCCGCCTTTATCTAACGGGAGAGCACTGTGCCTTGATTGTTTCAGCCACCACTGCAAGGCTGAAACTGGCTGCTCAGGGACAATGGATACGAACTGGACACCTGGCTAATGACACCCCTCCACAACCCCATCACTGAGCCGGAGGAACAGTACCTGCAACATCATAGAGCAGATAATAGGGCTGCTGAAGCAGCGATTATGATGCCTGGACCATTCTGGAGGCAGCCTTCAATACTCCTCTCAACAGGTCTCACTATTCATTGTGGTGTGCTGCATGCTACACAACTTGGCCATCATGATGGCGCAGGCCTTACCAGTGGGGATCACAGACTCACTTCAAGAGGATGAGGAGGAGGGGGAGGAGGAGGCGAGGAGGATCAGGAACAGGAGCCTGCCGACGCCCCGAATGTCCAGTGACACGGTGACGACCAGCAGCAGCCATGGAGGAGGCAGCGTCCCAATGTTGGCTATGGTAGGGCTATTCAACGTCAGCTCATAAGCTTAAATGGAGTGTGCTGAGGGATGCAGCTAATAATGAGCACGCATTGAGGCACGATAATGCCAACTCTCCGTTACAAGTCAACAGTCATATACCAGAGGCTGAAGGAAATGTTCAACGTAAAATTTTATTGCAAACACATCCCTTAAACAATCCCAAACCCACTCGCTCTCAAACAATACTAAATGGGGCACCCATCCCTTCAAATAAAACAACAGATGAATAAGATATAGACCTTCGAGAGTGTCGAGAGAGGCGGGAGTCAGCGAGAGGCAGCGGCCTATAAAAGCTCAGCAGTCGGGCAGTCCGGGGAGCGTCGAGAGAGGCGGGAGTCGGCGAGAGGCAGCGGCCTATAAAGGCTCAGCAGTCGGGCAGTCCGGGGAGAGAGGCGGGGCTTGTACAGCTCCAGCTGAGAGAGAAAGCAAAAAAGAAGTAGAAAGAAATCAAAAGGTGACGTTACAGCCAAGGGGGTAAGTGATTGGCTGGTGATTGGTGAGTAGCTTTTCTTTTTCTTTCTTTTTTATATCAGTCAGTAACTTTTAACATTGTTATTGCCAATTTAAGTGTATCTAAGGGTTAAGTCATGGCAGGGGAGCTCGGTCACGTGATATGCTCCTCCTGTACCATGTGGGAACTCAGGGACACTTCCGGTGTCCCTGACGACTACATCTGCGGGAAGTGTATCCGCCTCCAGCTCCTGACGGACCGCGTTGTGGAATTGGAGCTGAGGGTGGATTCACTCTGGAGCATCCACGATGCTGAGACTGACGTGAGTAGCATGTGTAATGAGTTGGTCTTACCGCAGGAGAAGGGTCCACAGCCAGCTAGGGAATGGAAGACCAACAGGAAGAGTAGTGCAAGGAAGGTAGTGCAAGGGTCCCCTGTGGTCATCCCCCTGCAAAACAGATACACTGCTTTGAGTACTGTTGAGGGGGATGACTCATCAAGGGAGGGCAGCAGCACCCAAGTTCATGGCACCGTGGCTGGCTCTGTTGCACAGGAGGGCAGGAAAAAGAGTGGGAGAGCAATACTGATAGGGGATTCAATTGTAAGGGGAATAGATAGGCGTTTCTGCGGCCGCAACCGAGACTCCAGGATGGTATGTTGCCTCCCTGGTGCAAGGGTCAAGGATGTCTCGGAGTGGGAGCAGGACATTCTAAAAAGGGATGGAGAACAGCCAGTTGTCGTGGTGCACATTGGTACCAACGACATAGGTAAAAAAAGGGATGAGATCCTACGAAACGAATTTAAGGAGCTAGGAGCTAAATTAAAAAGTAGGACCTCAAAAGTAGTAATCTCGGGATTGCTACCAGTGCCACGTGCTAGTCAGAGTAGGAATTGCAGGATAGCTCAGATGAATACGTGGCTTGAGCAGTGGTGCAGCAGGGAGGGATTCAAATTCCTGGGGCATTGGAACCGGTTCTGGGGGAGGTGGGACCAGTACAAACCAGACGGTCTCCACCTGGGCAGGACCGGAACCAATGTCTTAGGGGAGTGTTTGCGAGTGCTGTTGGGGAGGAGTTAAACTAATATGGCAGGGGCATGGGAACCAATGCAGGGAGACAGAGGGAAACAAAAAGGAGACAAAAGCAAAAGACAGAAAGGAGATAAGGAAAAGTGGAGGGCAGAGAAACGCAAGGCAAAGAACAAAAAGGGCCACAGTACAGCAAAATTCTAAAAGGACAAAGGGTGTTAACAAAACAAGCCTGAAGGCTTTGTGTCTTAATGCAAGGAGTATCTGTAATAAGGTGGATGAATTAACTGTGCAAATAGATGTTAACAAATATGATGTGATTGGGATTACAGAGACGTGGCTCCAGGATGATCAGGGCTGGGAACTCAACATCCAGGGGTATTCAACATTCAGGAAGGATAGAATAAAAGGAAAAGGAGGTGGGGTAGCATTGCTGGTTAAGGAGGAGATTAATGCAATAGTTAGGAAGGACATTAGCTTGGATGATGTGGAATCTATATGGGTAGAGCTGCAGAAAACCAAAGGGCAAAAAACGTTCGTGGGAGTTGAGTACAGACCTCCAAACAGTAGTAGTGATGTTGGGGAGGGCATCAAACAGGAAATTAGGGGTGCATGCAATAAAGGTGCAGCAGTTATAATGGGTGACTTTAATATGCACATAGATTGGGCTAACCAAACTGGAAGCAATACGGTGGAGGAGGATTTCCTGGAGTGCATAAGGGATGTTTTTCTAGACCAATATGTCGAAGAACCAACTAGGGGGGAGGCCATCTTAGACTGGGTGTTGTGTAATGAGAGAGGATTAATTAGCAATCTCGTTGTGCGAGGCCCCTTGGGGAAGAGTGACCATAATATGGTGGAATTCTGCATTAGGATGGAGAATGAAACAGTTAATTCAGAGACCATGGTCCAGAACTTAAAGAAGGGTAACTTTGAAGGTATGAGGCATGAATTGGTTAGGATAGATTGGCGAATGATACTTAAGGGGTTGACTGTGGATGGGCAATGGCAGACATTTAGAGACCGCATGGATGAACTACAACAATTGTACATTCCTGTCTGGCGTAAAAATAAACAAGGGAAGGTGGCTCAACCGTGGCTATCAAGGGAAATCAGGGATAGTATTAAAGCCAAGGAAGTGGCATACAAATTGGCCAGAAATAGCAGCGAACCCGGGGACTGGGAGAATTTTAGAACTCAGCAGAGGAGGACAAAGGGTTTGATTAGGGCAGGGAAAATGGAGTACGAGAAGAAGCTTGCAGGGAACATTAAGACGGATTGCAAAAGTTTCTATAGATATGTAAAAAGAAAAAGGTTAATAAAGACAAACGTAGGTCCCCTGCAGTCAGAATCAGGGGAAGTCATAACGGGGAACAAAGAAATGGCAGACCAATTGAACAAGTACTTTGGTTCGGTATTCACTAAGGAGGACACAAACAACCTTCCGGATATAAAAGGGGTCAGAGGGTCTAGTAAGGAGGAGGAACTGAGGGAAATCCTTATTAGTCGGGAAATTGTGTTGGGGAAATTGATGGGATTGAAGGCCGATAAATCCCCAGGGCCTGATGGACTGCATCCCAGAGTACTTAAGGAGGTGGCCTTGGAAATAGCGAATGCATTGACAGTCATTTTCCAACATTCCATTGACTCTGGATCAGTTACTACCAAGTGGAGGGTAGCCAATGTAACCCCACTTTTTAAAAAAGGAGGGAGAGTGAAAACAGGGAATTATAGAACAGTCAGCCTGACCTCAGTAATGGGTAAAATGATGGAATCAATTATTAAGGATGTCATAGCAGCACATTTGGAAAGAGGTGACATGATAGGTCCAAGTCAGCATGGATTTGTGAAAGGGAAATCATGCTTGACAAATCTTCTGGAATTTTTTGAGGATGTTTCCAGTAGAGTGGACAAGGGAGAACTAGTAGATGTGGTGTATTGGGACTTTCAGAAGGTTTTCGACAAGATCCCACACAAGAGATTAATGTGCAAAGTTTAAGCACATAGGATTGGGGGTAGTGTGCTGACGTGGATTGAGAACTGGTTGGCAGACAGGAAGCAAAGAGTAGGAGTAAATGAGTACTTTTCAGAATGGCAGGTAGTGACTAGTGGGGCACCGCAAGGTTCTGTGCTGGGGCCCCAGCTGTTTACATTTACATTAATGATTTAGACGAGGGGATTAAATGTAGTATCTCCAAATTTGTGGATGACACTAAGTTGGGTGGCAGTGTGAGCTGCAAGGAGGATGCTATGTGGCTGCAGAGTGACTTGGATAGGTTAGGTGAGTGGGCAAATGCATGACAGATGAAGTATAATGTGGATAAATGTGAGGTTATCCACTTTGGTGGTAAAAACAGAGAGACAGACTATTATCTGAATGGTGACAGATTAGGTAAAGGGGAGGTGCAACGAGACCTGGATGTCATGGTACATCAGTCATTGAAGGTTTGCATGCAGGTACAGCAGGCGGTTAAGAAAGCAAATGGCATGTTGGCCTTCATAGCGAGGGGATTTGAGTACAGGGGCAGGGAGGTGTTGCTACAGTTGTGCAGGGCATTGGTGAGGCCACACCTGGAGTATTGTGTACAGTTTTGGTCTCCTAACTTGAGGAAGGACATTCTTGCTATTGAGGGAGTGCAGCGAAGGTCCACCAGACTGATTCCCAGGATGGTGGGACTTACCTATCAAGAAAGATTGGATCAACTGGGCTTGTATTCACTGGAGTTCAGAAGAATGAGAGGGGACCTCATAGAAACATTTAAAATTGTGACGGGTTTCGACAGGTTAGATGCAGGAAGAATGTTCCCAATGTTGGGGAAGTCCAGAACCAGGGGTCACAGTCTAAGGATAAGGGGTAAGCCATTTAGGACCGAGATGAGGAGAAACTTCTTCACCCAGAGAGTGGTGAACCTGTGGAATTCTCTACCACAGAAAGCTGTTGAGGCCAATTCACTAAATATATTCAAAAAGGAGTTAGATGAAGTCCTTACTACTAGGGGGATCAAGGGGTATGGCGAGAAAGCAGAAATGGGGTACTGAAGTTGCATGTTCAGCCATGAACTCATTGAATGGCGGTGCAGGCTAGAAGGGCTGAATGGCCTACTCCTGCACCTATTTTCTATGTTTCTCAAAATAGGGTCCATGGCCACACCTTTGATCAGTGGGTCTTATGGAGACATTTCACACCACTATGCCTCACCCTCCTCCCTCGCCTATTGCTCCTGCTCTATGGGTCCTCAGTACCTGCAGCAAGGTCGCTTGAGACGTGTTGTGTATGAGAATGCTGACAGACCCGCCTGAGAATAGGCGGCAGCAGTGTGGGATGGCTGGGGTACAGACTGCGGCAGGTGCAAAAACAGAATGGCAGTGTCGGGAGACTGAATGATGTCCTCCTGAGAAAGGGCATTATGTTTCATCTGGACTGACGGCCTGCCACTCACCTCGGATAGAGCTTCAGCGTCTGGAGCAATCTGGTGGAGCGCAGATTGCTGGCCCTCTTTGGTTCCATTAACTCCTGTTGGACTGATGACCCAGTTGACCCAAGAAACGATGGCAGCAATCAGTGCTTGCATGGCACGAACTTGACCCTGCATCAGAGCAGACAGCGCAGTGATGCCAGTACGCATTGATGACATGGCACAATGCAAATGTTGCGTGGTCTCAGCATTCCGCTCAATGGCTACTGTTACATCAGTCATGGATGGCGCCATCATGTCTTGGACCCCATGGTCACTTGTGGCGTCGAAAATCCATTGCAATCAACCAAGGATGCACTCGACGGGCTCACAATTCGCAAATGCCAAGGTTGAGATGGCTTCCACCACACTCAACGCAAGTGTATCCACGCTCTGTGGGATCGCCGCCAATGCACCGATGAGCTCATGGTTCATCTGCATTGATTCCCTGGACAGGTCCCCCAATTCCAGGTTCTCATCTGCCTGTCTGTAGCAGGACTCATGGGCCGACTTACCCTCCGGAGAGCTGGTCCCCGAGCTTCCCCTTGAGCTGGGCGTTGCTGCAGGCCACTCGGGCCAGGAGCCTCAGGTTCAGCCAATCCTGGGAAGATGGCCTCTTCGACCGAGGTGCTTTCCCCACTCGATCCAAATGTGGATGTCTCACCCTGTCCTGGCACACTGCTCTCCACCTCCTCCTCCTCCTCATCTTCCCCGTCGTCTGAAGAGGTAGGCTGACCTGGCAGACTGACGCTCTTCTGGCTCATCATCTGTAAGCACGAAGTAACAGAAATGCGGTTATCAGCTGGGGAGGGGGCAGGAAGGCAAGAAGGAGGAGAGCATCATTATTTTGGTTGCTACATCTTGCAAGGCATGTGGCCTCAAAGGTAAGGGGACTCACACAAAATGGCCATTTCATTCACATAAGGTCACTGTCGAGCGGGGGTTCTGCCTCCCTGCCCTCCACCGCCATGCTTGCAGCGCCCATGAGGGCGGACATTCACTCCTCCACCTCGATGAGATCCTGGAGGTAGGGCTGGCCTCTCCTGACAATCCAACTTGCGCTGATTGTACGCGAGTTTGTCCTGCAATGACAAAAGCAAAAGGTTGTTAGTGCCAGTGTGGGTGCTGGTGTACCACATGTGTCTGCAGTAGGGTACTCGCGAGTAATATGGCGAAGTATGCATATCAACAGTTCATGCTGCATGGCAACGCACAGTGGTTTTGTGAACAGTGGGTCTGGGGCATAAGCAACTACCAGTACGTATGAGGCTCAGGACTGGGAGCGCATATGAAGAGTTGAGAGGTGCTGTTAGGTGGGCTCAGGCTGTGTAGGGAGCTAGAAGGTGAGAGATGCTTGGATGAGCAGGGCATGTCTGGTGAGGTGATGGAGAGGTCTCAGGCTGGCTTCAGCGATGAGGATGGCCTGGTAGACATAGAGAAGGGGTAGGCAGTGCAAAGTGTTTACATTGTGTTTACACTGAGATTCACATGAAAGCATTGGAAAGTGAATAGAAACAGTACTTACCCTGATGACCATAGGAAGGCTGTTGAAAGTATTGCAACATTGGGTTGCTATTGGCACCGCGCTCCGGGTTGTAACCTGCTCAGCCACCTCCCTCCAGATCCTTCTCAAATCCCGAGATCTGGCCTTCATCCCCCTCCAGGCTGGAGAGCACGCGAGCGATTTTCCACTGGCATCAAGGGCGGTAGAAGAAGGTAGAAAGCTGGCATCCTCCTTGCTCCTCCATTTCCACACTCTGAAGAGCCTGTGGATCTTCAACTGCGCATGCGCTAACTTCAGTTGCCGGGCCTTTAAGACTCGGCTGTTCCTGGGGTCTGACTCGGAGTTCTGTGCATGCACAATGGGTCCACAAATTTTACCAAACGAACTTTCGTTATGGCCCCCCCAAGCTCTGGTGTGCAACGGCTAATTTAGCGCCACTGTTAACTCATCGCCTGATTCGGACGAATTTCTGGACGGAGGGTGCAAACTTTTACAAGGCGATAAAATTACCTCTCTGCCTGGGTTACTGCCCCAAATGAGATGAGACCAAATTTCCACCCCAAGGTATTTGTTTAATTTCTCTGCCATTCCATTATTCCCCATTATAATTCCTCCTGTCTCAGCCTGTAAGGGACCCACATTTACTTTCACTAATCTTTTCCATTTTACATACCCATAGAAGCTTTTACAGTCTGTTTTTATGTCTCTCCCTAGTTTACTCTCATTCTATTTTCCCTTTCTTTATCAATCTCCTTTGCTGAATTCTAAAATTCTCCCAAACCTCATGCTTACTCTTATTTTTGCCAATATTAGAAGCCTCTTCCTTTAATCTGATGCTATGTTTAATTTCTCTTGTTAGCCACAGTTGGACAATTTTTCCCTGAAGGGAATGTATATTTGTTGTGAATTATGAATTATTTCTTTAAATGTTTGCCATTGCTTTTCTACTGTCATAACTTTTAATCTATTTTTCCAAACTACCTTAGCCAATTCGCCTCTAATACCTATGTATTGCTTTGTTCAGGTTTAAGACCCTAGTTTCAGACTTAACTAAATCGCTCTCAAACTCAGCATAAAATTTTATCATATCATGATCACTGATCCCCAGAGGCTCCTTTACTACAAGGTTATTAATTAACCCTGACTCATTGCACAGTACTAGATCTAAAATAGAAAATTCTCTCGTAGGTTCCTTGACATACTGATCTAGAAAACTATCTTGAATGCATTCCATGAAAGCTTCCTCTGCACGATTTCTGTAAATTTGGTTTGCCCAGTCTGTATGAAAGTACAGTCCCCCATGATTACTGCATTACTGTTGTTGCATAGGAACATAAGAACATAAGAAATAGGAACAGGAGTAGGCCATACGGCCCTTCGAGCCTGCTCTGCCATTCAGTAAGATCATGGCTGATCTGATCATGGACTCAGCTCCACTTCCCTGCCCGCTCCACATAATCCCTTATCCCCTTTTCTTTTAAGCAACTGTATATTTCTGTCTTAAATTTATTCAATGTCCCAGCTTCCACAACTCTGAGGCAGCGAAATCCACAAATTTACAACCCTCTGAGAGAAGAAATGTCTCCTCATCTCAGTTTTAAATGGGCGGCCCCTTATTCTAAGTTCATGCCCTCTAGTTCTAGTCTCCCCCATCAGTGGAAACATCCTCTCTGCATCCATCTTATCAAGCCCCCTCATAATCTTATACGTTTCAATAAGATCACCTCTCATTCTTCTGAATTCCAATGAGTAGAGGCCCAACTACTCAACCTTTCCTCATAAGTGAACTCCCTCATCTCCGGAATCAACCTAGTGAACCTTCTCTGAACTGCCTCCAAAGCAAGTATATCCTTTCGTAAATATGGAAACCAAAACTACATGCAGTATTCCAGGTGTGGCCTCACCAATACCCTGTATAGCTGTAGCAAGACTTCCCTGCTTTTATACTCCATCCTCTTTGCAATAAAGGCCAAGATTCCATTGGCCTTCCTGATCACTTGTTGTACCTGCATACTATCCTTTTGTGTTTCATGCACAAGTACCCCCAGGTCCCGCTGTACTTTCTCCATTTAAATAATAATTTGCTCTTTGATTTTTTTTCTGCCAAGATGCATGACCTCACACTTTCCAACATTATACTCCATCTGCCAAATTTTTGCCCACTCACTTAGCCTGTCTATGTCCTTTGCAGATTTTTTGTGTCCTCCTCACACACTGCTTTTCCTTCCATCTTTGTATCATCAGCAAACTTGGCTATGTTTCACTCAGTCCCTTCTTCCAAGTTGTTAATATAGATTGTAAATAGTTGTGGTCCCAGCACTGATCCCTGCGGCAACCCACTAGTTGCTGGTTGCCAACCAGAGAATGAACCATTTATCCCAACTCTCTGTTTTCTGTAAGTTAGCCAATCCTCTATCCATGCTAATATATTATCCCTCTAATTTCTGCCCCACACTACAACCACTATTAGGAGACCTATGGACTACTCCCACTAATATTTTCTGCCCTTTGTAGCTCCACCCAAACTGATTCTGTATTTTGTTTTTCTGAGCAAAGATTCTTTCTACTGTCTTTATTCCCTCCTTTATTATAAGGTCTACCGCTCCTCCTTTTCTATTCATAGAATCATAGAAGTTTACAGCACTGAAGGAGGCCATTTCGGCCCATTGTGTCCATGCCAGCCAACAAGAGGCTATCCAACTACTCCGACTTTCCAGCTCTAAGTCCGTAATCCTGCAGGTTACGGCACTTCAGGTACACATCCAAGTACTTTTTAAATGTGGTGAGGGTTTCTGCCTCTACCACCCTTTCAGGCAGTGTGTTCCAGACCCCCACACCCTCTGCGTGAAAAAATTACCCCTCAAATCCCCTCTAAACCTTCTACCAATTAATTTAAATTTATGCCCCCTTGTTTTTGACCCCTCTGCTAAGGGAAATAGGCCCTTTCTAGCCACTATATCTAGGCCCCTCATAATTTTGTACACCTCAATGAGGTCTCTCCTCAGCCTTCTCTGTTCCAATGAAAACAAATCCAGCCTATCCAATCTGTCCTCATAGCTTAGATTCTCCACTCCCGGCAACATCCTCGTAAATTTCCTCCATATCCCCGTATCCGCTCCAGTGCAATTACATCCTTCCTGTAATGCGGTGACCAGAACTGCACGCAGTACTCCAGCTGTGGCCTAACCAGTGTTTTTTTACAGTTCAAGCATAACCCACCTGCTAATAAAGACAAGCATTCCATATGCCTTTGTAACCACCTTATCTACCTGGCCTGCTACTTTCAGGGATCTGTGCACATGCACTCCAAGGTCCCTTTGTTCCTCTACACTTCTCAGTATCTTACCATTTAATGTGTATTTCCTTTCCTTGTTAGTACTCCCAAAATGCATTACCTTACACTTCTCTGAATTAAATTCCATTTGCCACTGTTCTGCTCACCTGACCAGTTGATTGATGTCTTCCTGCAGTCCGCAGCTTATCAACCACACAGCCGATTTTAGTATCATCTGCAAACTTCTTAATCATACCCCCTATATTCAAGTCTAGATCATTGATGTATACCACAAACAGCAAGGGACCTAGCACTGAGCCCTGCAGAACCCCACTGGAAACATCCTTCCAGTCACAAAAACACCATTAACCATTACCCTTTGCTTCCTGCCTCTGAGACAATTTTGGATCCAACTTACCACTTTGCCCTGGATCCCATGGGCTTTTACTTTTGTGACCAGTCTGCCATGTGTGACATTATCAAAAGCTTTGCTAAAATCCATATACACTACATCATACGCTTTGCCCTCTTCGACCCTCCTTGTTACCTCCTCGAACAATTCAATCAAGTTAGTCAGTCACGACTTTCCCTTAACAAATCCATGCTGACTGTCCTTGATTAATCCATGTCTTTCAAAGTGAAGATTTATCCTGTCCTTCAGGATTTTTTCCAATAATTTTCCCACCACTGAGGTTAGGCTGACTAACCTTTAATTATTCAGTCTATCCCTTTCTTAAACAAAGGTACCACATTAGCAGTCCTCCAGTCCTCTGGCATCACACCTGAAAATGATTAGAAAATGATCGTCAAAGCCTCTGCTAGTTCCTCTTTTGCTTCGCTTAACAGCCTGGGATACATTTAATCCAAGCCTAGGGACTTATCCACTTTCAAAGCTGCTAAACCCCTTAATACCTTCTCTCTAACTATGTTTATTTCATCTAATATTTCACACTACTCCTCCTCGATTGCAGTGTCTGCATCACCCCTCTCTTTTGTGAAAACAGATGTAAAGTATTCATTAAGCGTGTCTTTTCTAAACGTCAAATATCCTGGAATATTTAGTTTCCAACCTTGGTCAGTCTGCAACCACATCTCTGTAATGGCTATTAGTCAAACTTATTAATTCTATCTGTGCTATTAATTCATCTATTTTGTTGAGAATGCTTTGTGCATTCAGATATAGTACCTTTAGCTTTGACTTTTTTCTATTTTTCCCTGATGTCACTTTAGTCACTGATGCCTTATTATCTTTATTAATCTTTCTGTCCCTTCCTGATCCACTCTGCTTATCTTTCCCCAGATCACTACTCTGCTGTACAGCCTTGTCATTTCTTTTATTGTTTTTGAATTTACCCTTTCCTGAATCCTCCCAGCCCCATTCATTAGTTTAAAGCTCTATCCAGCACCCTAGTTATTCGATTTGTCAGGATACTGGTCCCAACCCAGTTTAAATGGAGCGCGTAACCACGGAACAGCTTCCTCTTTCCCCAGAACTGATGCCAGTGCCCCATGAATTGAAACCCGTGCCTCCCACACCACTCTTTGAGCCACGCATTACACCTTCTAATCTGTTTGTCCCTATGCCAATTTGTGCGTGGCTCAGGTAACAATCCAGAGGTTATTATCTGTGAGGTTCTGTGTTTTAATATTGACTCTAACCCCTCAAACTCTCTCAGAAGAACCTCATTCCCAGTTCTATCTATGTTATTGGTTCCTACATAGATCACAACAACTGGATTTTCTCTCTCCCAGTTCTTCTCCAGCCATGAGGAGACATCCTTTACCCTGGCACCAGGTAGGCAACACAACCTTCGGAACTCCCGGTCATGGCTGCAGAGAATAATATCTATCCCTCTGACTATACTGTACCCTATCACTCTCACATTCCTTTTCACCCACCCACTTGAATAGTCTTCTGCACTATGGTGCCATGCTCAGTTTGCTCATCCACCTTGCGGTCCTTGTTCTCATCCCCACAAGTATGTTGGTCATAATGTTGGTCAAAGTCAAGGGCCGAGGCTCCTCCATCACTACATCCTGAGTCCCCATACCTTCCTGACTTATGGTCACACCCTCCTGTCCCTGACCACTGATAAACTCTAAAGTACTACTTAATCTAAGAGGTGTAACTGCCTCCTGGAACAAAGTGTCCAAGTAACTCTCCCCTTTCCTGAAGGCCCACAATGTCTGTATCTCAGACTGCAGCTCAACAGTTCTGATTTGAAGTTCCTCAAGCTGCAGACACTTATCGCAGATGTGGTTGCTCGGGATCTCACTGGTCTCCACAAACTCCCACATGCTGCAGTTACGGAAAAATCACCTGCCTTGCCATGTCTATCTAACGTTCTTTATTTATTTGATTAGTTAATTAATTATTAATATTACTTTTTCAATTAGATATTTTAGTTTTATTAATTAGTTTATCTAGTTTAAGTTACTAATTCAGTAAAGTAAAATAATAGCAAGTTACATTGAATAGAATCATAGAAAAATTATGACCCAGAACGAGGCCATTCGGCCATTGTGTCCATGCCGGTTGAAAAAGTGCTACCCAGCCTAATCCCACCACCCGGCACTAGATACATAGCCTTGTAGATTACGGCTCTTTAAGGGCACAACCAAGTACTTTTTAAATGTGATGAGGGTTTCTGCCTCTACCACCCTTTCAGGCAGTGAGTTCCAGACTCCCACCACCCTCTGGGTGAAGAAATGTTTCTTTATCTCTCCTCTAATCCTTCTACCAACTACTTTAAATCTATACCCCCTGATTATTGACCCCTCTGCTAAGGGAAATAGGTCCTTCCTATCCACTCGATCTAGGCCCCTCATATTTTTATACAGCTCTGTTGTTGAGCTACAGTACACGGATGATGCCTGCGTCTGCGCACATACAGAGACTGAACTCCAGGACAAAAGAACGGAAGAACATAAGAATATAAGAAATAGAGCAGGAGTAGGCCATACGGCCCCTGGAGCCTGATCCGCCATTCAATACGATCATGGCTGATCCGATCATGGACTCAGGTCCAATTCCCTGCCCGCTCCCCATAACCCCTTATCCCCTTTTCGTTTAAGAAACTGTCTATTCCTGTCTTAAATTTATTCAATGTCCCAGCTTCCACAGTTCTCCGAGGCAGCAAATTTCCCAGATTTCCAAACCTCTGAGAGAAAAAATTTCTCCTCATCTGTTTTAAATGGGCGGCCCCTTATTCTAAGATTATGCCCTCTAGTTTTAGTCTCCCCTCTCAGTGGAAACATCCTCTCTGCATTCACCTTGTCAAGCCCCCTCATAATCTTATACGTTTCGATAAGATCACCTCGCATTTTTCTGAATTCCAATGAGTAGAAGCCCAACCTACTCAACCTTTCCTCATAAATCAACCCCCTCATCTCCGGAATCAACCCAGTGAACCTTCTCTGAACTGCCTCCAAAGCAAGTATATCCTTTCGTAAATATGGAAACCAAAATTGCACGCACTATTCCAGGTGTGGCCTAACCAATACGCTGTATAACTGTAGCAAGACTTCTCTGCTTTTATACTCCATCCCTTTTGCAATAAAGGCCAAGATTCCATTGGCCTTCCTGATCACTTGCTGTAGCTACATACTATCCTTTTGTGTTTCATGCACAAGTACCCCCAGGTTCCGCTGTACTGCAGCACTTTGCAATCTTTCTCTATTTAAATAATAGTCAACGTATTTGCTGAGGTGTACAAAAGCATGTGCCTTATGCTAAACATTCGTAAGACAAAGGTCCTCCATCAGCCTGTCCTTGCCGCACAGCACTGCCTACCGGTCATCAAGATTTATGGCGCGGCCCTGGACAATGTGGACCACTTCCCATACCTCGGGAGCCTCTTATCAACAAGAGCAGGCATTGACGACGAGGTTCAACACCGTCTCCAGTGCACCAATGCAGCCTTCAGCCGCCTGAGGAAAAGAGTGTTTGAAGACCAGGCCCTCAAAACTGCCACCAAGCTCATGGTCTGCAGGGCTAAAGTAATACCCGCCCTCCTGTATTGCTCAGAGACATGGACCATGTACAGTAGACACCTCAAGTTGCTGGAGAAATACCACCAACGAGTCTCCGCAAGATCCTACAAATCCCCTGGGAGGACAGATGCACCAACCTTAGCATCCTCGACCAGGCCAACATCCCCAGCATTGAAGCACTGACCACACTTGATCAGCTCTGCTGGGCAACCTACATAGTTCGCATGCCAGACACGAGACTCCCAAAGCAAGCGCTCTACTCTGAACTCCTTCACAGCAAACGAGCCAAAGCTGGGCAGCGGAAACGTTACAAGGACACCCTCAAATCTTCCTTGATAAAGTGCAACATCCCCACTGACACCTGGGAGTCCCTTGCCAAAGACCGCCCTAAGTGGAGGAAGTGCATCCAGGAGGGTGCTGAGCACTTCGAGTCTCATCGCCGAGTGCATGCAGAAATCAAGTGCAGGCAGCGGAAAGAGTGTGCGGCAAAAAAGGTCCCACCCATGCCTTCCCTCAATGACTATCTGTCCCACCTGTGACAGAGTCTGTGGTTCTCATATTAGACTGTTCAGCCACCTAAGAACTCATTTTAAGAGTGGAAGCAAGTCTTCTTCGATTCCAATGGACTGCCTATGATGATAATGATTTTTATATACCTCAATTAAATCTCCTCTCAGCCTCCTTTCTTCCAAGGAAAACAACCACAGCCTATCCAATCTTTCCTCATAGCTAAAGTTTTCCAGTCCTGACAACATCCTTGTAAATCTCCTCTGCTCCCTTTCTAGTGCAATCCCATTTTTCCTGTAATGTGATGACCAGAACTGCACGCAGTACTCAAGCTGTGGCCTAACTAGTGTTTGATATAGTTCTAGCATAACTTCCCTGCTCTTGTATTCTATGCCATGGCTAATAAAGGAAAGCATTCCATATGTCTTTTTAACCACCTTATTGACCTGTCCTGTTACCTTTAAGGACCTGTGGACATATGCTCCAAGGTCCCTCTGTTCCTCCACACTCTCAATATCCTTCCATTTATTGGGTATTCCCTTGCCTTGTTGCCCCTCCCCAAATGCATTACCTCACACTTTTCCGGATTGATTACCATTTGCCAACTTTCTGCCCAACTGACCAGTTCGTCGATATTTTCCTGCAAACTAGAGCTTTCGTCCTCAATGCCAACCACACGGCCAATTTTTGTATCGTCTGCAAATTTCTTTATCATGCCTCCTACATTTATGTCTAAATCATTAATATATATGCCAAAAGTAAGGGACCGAGTACTGAGCCCTCTTGTACCTCACTAGAAACAGCCTTCCGGTCACAAAAATTCCCCTCAACCATTACCCTTTGCTTCCTGCCACTGAGCCAGTTTTGGATCTACTTTCTCTTAGATCCCATGCGCTTTTACTCATTTGATCAGCCTCGCATATGGGACCTTGTCAAAAGCCTTTCGACAATCCACATGAACTACACTGCCCTTATCGACTCAACTTGTTACCTCCTCAAAGAACTCAATCAAGTTATTCAGACTTGACCTTCCCTTCACAAATCCATACTGAGTGTCCTCTATTAATCTGTGTCTTTCTAAATGAAAGTTTATACTTTGCTTAGAATCACAGCTGCTTGAGCTGCTCATGTATTTCTTCCACATACATAACTGCACTGTGACTCACCAGCTTCCTTTCTTTTGCAGGCCAAGATGGCACAGAACAGACTGCAGCAGCAGCAGAAAACAGGGGGGGTGGGGGGAGGGGTGGGGTGGGTGGAGGAGGGGGGGGGGCGATGGGGGGGGATGAGGGAGGGAGCCTGAACTGCACCAGCTCACAGACCTGGAGGAGCGAATACTTCACCTTATGGGCTCGCAGGTCGCCAATCCCGTGGCAGTGAGGACCACCGAGCCCGCTGGGGCCAACATTGGTCAGTGAAAGCCTTCCTCTCATTTAAAGCAGAAGGCCTTATCATTCAGCCGCTCCACATTCTGACCACGTTTCCTCCTGCATGCCTGCCTCCTTTACCTCACCTTACCACCACTGTGTCATTTGTGCTTTCAGACAATGCCCCGGCCGTGGCCCAGCCTGTTCCTGAGCCCCCCAATCCAGACTGCAGGGAGAAAAATGGGAGAGAGGGGAGGTGGAGGACGATGTAAGCACCGCTTCTCACACTCGCACGCACCAGCTCAGATACTGGGAGTACACGGTCGTTGCAGTTGAGCTTAGGAGAGGGGTCTGCACTGGATGATGCACCGAGACCTAGCGGGCTGCAGCAGAGTCAAGGGGTAAGGCAAGCTCGGCAGCCAGCTCCTCGGAGGGCGAGTTTGCGCACGAGTTCTGATCCGCAGGACTCAGATGAGGACATCATTAGGGAGGCGTTTGAACAAAGGGTGATTGTCTTGCACTCAGAAATGATAGAGGCAATGGCATGGGCACCCGAGAGCCTGTCACAAGTAGTAAGGAGCATGGTAGAGTCTGCCTCCCGCATGGTAGACAGCACTGCGCACACAATGAAGCCCATCATTGCCAGTGGGCAAATAGCGGTGGTCTCCCAGATGGACCATGCAGATCCAGACCTCATGAGAGGTGTCATAGACGATGTGGCAGCTTCCATTGAGGCACAGGTGGAAGCAACGTCTTATTGCAGCAATACAGTCAATGGTTGCTCGCATGGTAGGTCAGACTGCTCTCATGCAGTCTCTCCATGATGCCAAGCAATGTCTTGCTGATGTCATGCAGTCTCAGCATGATGCCACTCATGCCTTGACTGCTGCCATCACCGCTGTGTCCATCACGGTCCACCAGGGATCACACGGTGTCGCAGCAGACCACCAATCTGTGCTCCAGCAGCCTCGGGGGAGTGGCACTGCGTCAGTGGAGCAGGAACCTGTTATCCTCTTTCACGACAACATTACTTCTGATCCCACCACTGCCACTCCATCTTTGCAACAGTCCACAGCGGCCACCCAGCCAGCCCAGACTGGCGACGCCCAGCCTGAGATGCTTCAACCTACAGCTGGATCTTCCAGGCCCAGAGCTGGTAGAGGGCACTCTAGATGGGCATGTGTAGTCTCTTGCCCGGAAACACAGCAAGCCTTCCAGCAGCCAGAGGGGAGACACTGCGCGTAGTGGTAGAGTAGGTTTATGTAAAAGGAGATATAAGGAAATGCGCAAGACGGAATGATATATGTTATGTTGATGTTGCACTTTTTACACATAAATGTTGATTCTCATTTTTACTGTTTGGTCTTGTCTCTCATTTCAGTGTTGGGCATGTGGTGTGGAAGGAAGGACTCATTGATGTGGTAATGGGGAGGCACAAAGGAAGCAGTAAGTGGCGAGGACCTTGGAACCAAGATCTTTTGCAGCGGTCTCGGACGTTCCCTGCAGTATCAAGACGGTGTCGGCCCTTCCTGCCTGTCGGCTGTATCTCCTCCTGCAGCTCCTCGTCCTCCTCCTGCGGCTCCTCGTCCTCCTCCTGCGGCTCCTCTTCCTCCTCCTGCGGCTCCTCTTCCTCCTCCTGAGGCTCCTCGTCCTCCTCCTGCGGCTCCTCGTCCTCCTCCTGCGGCTCCTCTTCCTCCTCCTGCGGCTCCTCGTCCTCCTCCTGCGGCTCCTCTTCCTCCTCCTGAGGCTCCTCGTCCTCCTCCTGAGGCTCCTCGTCCTCCTCCTGCAGCTCCTCGTCCTCCTCCTGCGGCTCCTCGTCCTCCTCCTGCGGCTCCTCTTCCTCCTCCTGAGGCTCCTCATCCTCCTCCTGCAGCTCATCGTCCTCCTCCTGCGGCTCCTCGTCCTCCTCCTGCGGCTCCTCTTCCTCCTCCTGCAGCTCATCGTCCTCCTCCTGCAGCTCCTCGTCCTCCTCCTGCGGCTCCTCGTCCTCCTCCTGCGGCTCCTCGTCCACCTCCTGCAGCTCCTCGTCCTCCTTCTGCAGCTCCCTGTCTTTCTGTTACTCCTCCTCCTGAGGTGCAGCATCTATGTCTTTGGGCAATGGCTGTGCCCTCAGGATTGCCAGGCTGTGAAGCATGCAGCAGACGACGATGAACAGGGACACCCGGTCAGGCAAGTGAGTAATATCCTTTTCAGTTTCAAAACATCTCAGGATTGTGGTGTGGAGCCCTCAAGGCGACGTGTGAGCAGTCTATGGCACCCTGCACCATGAGGAAGCATCCTGACAAAGCCAGATGACCACTCCAGCTGCTTCTGTCTCATCATGGGGAATGAGATGTATTCCATCCTCCTTCTGTACAGAGCATCGGTGACATCATGGATGGAGCAATGGCAGCATACTGGGAGATGTTTGAGATGTCTGCTGTGCCTTCCTGGAAAGATCCATTGGCATAGAAATTGAGGGCGATGGTGACCTTCACTGCCACTGAGAGAGCTGTTTCCACCTTGGTTTGAGGCTCAAGATCTGGTTGCAGCAGATGGCACAGATCCGTCACGTCTTTTGTAAATCGCAGGCTTCGGACACACTGCTCCTCAGAGAAGTGGACGTACGAAAACTGTTCGCGATACACCCTGAGCGAGTATGGCCTTCTGTTGGCATATCTGTGTAATCATTTTCTTCTGCCCACATGTTGGTCACTGACCTGCTCATGTTGGTCCTGCTGTTGCTGTCCCTCTGCATCCTCTTGCTCCCTTTGCCTCTCCCTGCGCCTTTCCATCTGCCTGTGTCTGTCCCTCTCCCTGATCTTCAGAGCATGGGCCTCTCCCAGTGCAGGTCCCTCTCCCAGTAGCAGCCTTTCTCTTTCCCTCTCCCGATGCCTCTGCCGAGCTAAACCACATGTTGTTGGCTTCTGTGAACCATCCTCCGATGGTGAAGTTGCAGGAGGCGGTCCACTGCCAACACTGAGCCCATGATTGGCAGGTCGGGGCCATAAAAGGAGCAGCGAGCGGCGGGCCATGGCCCGTGGCGTACCACTTCAAGTTACAGCGCGAGCTGGTGCAGGAGGGCGATGGCAGCGAAGAGGGACATCATCAAGGTCCAGGTCAGTAATTGGACCATGGACAGGTACAGCAGGAGCGGCGAGGTCGGGGCGAAGGAGCGGCGAGAGATTGTGGAGCGACGTGATCGGAGCCCAGGAGAGGCGTGAGTTCGGGGCCAGAAGAGGCGAGGGCCCAGGGACAGCACGGGCCAGCCCACACTGCGATATGTGTGCGCACTAGTCCCATGCAGCAGAGCTGGTCTCCAATTGTCTTAGGTAATCCTTGCCACTGGACTAAGACCTAGCTCTGTCAGGCCCGTGTGGTGGCTGGTGTGCAACGGCCACCACACGTTAAAAAAATCCACGCACAGGTATTTTCCACCCTTCAAGATGTAGTTCAGGATCTGGAATATTAGATCCTTCATTGAAACACCTGTGAACTCATCCCTTTTTGGAGTGGAAGCAAGTCATCCTCGTTTCGAGGGTCTGCCTATGATGATGATGATGATTGGCAGAGAATATTTTGCTCTGCAAACGGAGCTGACTAAAGCAGGATGAGCGATGGTAGTTAAAGGAAACTGAGGCCCAGCAATCAATGACAGCCATTGCTGAATCCAAAAACAAAACAACTGCAAACGGGCGAAAAATTTGGCTGACAAAATAATATCTCGAATAGCACGCCTTTAAAAATCTCGCTGGTGCTGCAGCCTGACGACTTCAAACCGATAGCAAAAGCATCGGCAAGCGTTAGTTGGAGGGGTGTGGGGCAAGTTAAGCTTCCAGGGCAGCCACGAGGCGATGCGCACGGTGATGACCTCATCATCGCCGTTGCCAGAGGAGCGTCGCGCAAAGCCATAGCGCCATCAGCGAAGATGTGGGCAATTCCGTGCGGGTCAATGTGGCCGCCACCCCCTAACTCAATAGTGCTCTGTTAGCGCTGGCCTGAGGCGCTAACTGGCCATGCACAAACGGGCAATTTTGGCCCCTATGTCTGGTCAGGTAGCCAAGGGAGGGGCCAAACCAATCAATTCAAATTCAAGCATCTTTTAGATTTTGTTTGTATAGGTATTTGAATGGCAGCTCTTTGAGTTTGAAATTCGAGTACTGCATCCGCAGTATTTTACTTTTATATTATCTAAGGTTTCTTTGACTCAGTCAATTTTTAATATAAAACAAATTCTGAGCCTGTCTTGCAAAAGTAGACCAGTTAATTTAAACTCAGAAAGAGGCCATAGACGCATTCTGGATGGGCAGCAAAACAACTCTCATGTAAAGGTGAATATCAGGGAACTTGCAACAACCATAAATCTACAGTGCATCATTATTTCTATTCACTCATCCATTTACTGTTGATCATATGAAAAAGCTTACATCCAAGAGATTTAAAGCAGTTACAAGTTCTCTGAATATTAATATTTACATGGTGGTTTGCTGCTGACTGCAGTCTCTGTTTCTCTGACTTACCTATCTTTCTCTGATGATTACAGACAGACTACTCTTTTTTTTAACATAGTAAGGTACCTAAATATGAAAAGAATCCACCAGATGAGTCCCAATCAACAATCTATACAAGGTGAGAATAACTTGTTTCAAATTGATAAGCAAATACACTCCAGATGGACTCCAGTAAATGCTCGGTAATGACAGCAAATCTTTCTTCCCTTTGCAGTGAGATTTTCTCTCCCGCTGAATCACTTTACTTATGCTTGGCACCTTCTCCAGCCTGGAAATTAAACAAACAGGATTGATCAAATGTCCTATTACTTGTGTAAATGTATATACCAGTTGGTTGCTTCAACATTTATGTAAAAGCAAAATTAACAAAGTATACACAAAACTATACAATTCATTGGAACAGGCCATTCAGCCCCTCGAACCCATTCCGCCATTCATTTAGATCATGGTTGAACTGTATTTTAACTCTATCTACCCACTTTGGTTCCATAACCTTTAATACCCTTACCCAACAAAAATCCATGAACAACGGTACAACATTAGCAGTTCTCCAATCCTCTGGCACAACTCCTGTAGCCAGGGAGGATTGAAAAAATAATGGTTAGAGCCTTCGCAATTTCCTCCCTTGCTTCTTTTAATAGCCTCGGATATATTTCATCCTGTCCTGGCAATTTATCTGCTTTCAAAGATGCTAAACTCCTTAATACTTCCTCTTTTACTATGTTTATTCTGTCCAATATTTCACTATCTTCCTCCTGAACTTCAATGTCGGTATCACCCCCCTCTTTTGTGAAGACAGCCACAGTTTCCTCGCTCTGAGGTTAACCCACTTCCCTAGCTTAGAGGCTAAAATAAAATTGTAATACTCACCAACCAATCACCTACCTGCTGCCCTGTGATGTCACTCCTTGATTTTTTTTTTCTGTGTTGAAGGTTCCTCGTGCTGCCTCTCTTTATAGCACTGCTGCCGCTGCTCTTGCCTTTTTATCTCAGGTCCAGTCCTCTCACTGTTCACACTGCCTCTCTCTCTATAGAAACTCCACCGCTGCCCTCGTCATTTTATCCCAGATCCACTCTTCTCACCGCTGCATTCATCCAAGTGTTGCATTAATGAAGTTTGGGATGGCTTCACCCATCCACAGATCTCCGGGGGGAAAAATGAGAAAGCTTGGTGATATAGGGGCCAGTAAAGTTGTACTCAAAATAGTGGCAATGCTAATGTGGTATAATGCAAGGTCAACTAACTTGTCTGATAATGTGTTGCTCCTGGCCATGCACTAAGAGCACATATGGTCACTGGAGGACTGTCTGGTACAGCAGCACTTAAAGGGTTCCTGATTACCCTTAAAGTGGGCGTGGGGGATGGGGTGGAAATGACAGCAGCCATGGGATTAGCAAAACTGCTTCGTTCCATGAAGCTTCGTTGAAAGCCTGTTTCAGGAGGAAATCTAAGAAACATGCTGCAGGTCAAAACCAGGGAGTGCCAGGGAGCGGAGGGGGGGAAGGAAGGGGACGGGAGGGTGAAGGAAGCAAGGAAGGAGGGGAAAGGAAAGGAAGGAAGGAAGGAGGGGGAAGGAAGGAAGGCGGGGAAAGGAAGGAAAGAGGGAGAAGGAGGGAAGGAAGGTAGAAGGGGTAAGGAGGGAAGGAAAGGGAAGGAAGGAGGGAAGGAGTGAAGGAAAATAAATAAATAAATAAATAAATAAGGAAATAAGGAAATTAGGACATTTATATAGCATCTTTGACGACCACCGGACGTCTCAAAGTGCTTTACAGCCAATGAAGTAATTTTGGAGTGTAGTCACTGCTGCAAGGCGGGAAACACAGCAGCCAATTTGTGCACAGCAAGCGCCCACAAACAGCGATGTGATAATAACCAGATAATCTGCTTTTGTTATGTTGATGGAGGGATAAACATTGGCCAACACCGGGGGTAACTTCCCTGCTCTTCAAAATAATGCCGTGGATCTTTTACATCCACCTGAGAGAGCAGATGGGACTAAAAGTATGAATGTTCTCATACCTGTAGACTGAGCTTGGATGTAGGTGAGAAAGGAACCTGCTGGTCTCAGGAAGGTTGCCATGGTAAGTGTTGTCACATTTTGTTTAACCTTACAAGGTTCTGAAGCATCTGAACAGCACTAAGCTTAGTGGTGCATTACGAAGGTTGAATGTGCAGCATTCTGGTAACTGTTTATCTACTTTCCAAATGCATGTCCAGGTTTTAGCAAGGCACTCTGTATTGCTGCCATGTCAATACATTGGCACTGGTCAAGCAATAAACCATCATCATCATCATAGGCAGTCCTTCGAAATGAGGATGACTTGCTTCCACTCCAAAAAGGGATGAGTTCACAGGTGTTTCAATGAAGGACCTAATGTTCCAGATCCTGAACTACATCTTGAAGGGTGGAAGATGCCTGTGCATGGGTTTGACAGAGGTCTTGGCCCAGCAGCAAGGATTACCCAAGACGACTGGAGACCAGCTCTGCTGCACAGACCTAGTGCGCACATATATTGCAATGTTGGCTGGCCTGTGCTGCCCCGAGGCCCTTGCCTCTTCTGGCCCTGAACTCACGCCTCTCCTGGGCCCTGATCACGTCCCTCTACAATCTCTTGCCGCTCCTTCACCCAGACATTGCCGCTCCTGCTGTTCCTGCCCACGTTCCAATCACCGACCTGGACCTTGATGACGTCCCTCTTCGCTGCCGTCGTCCTCCTGCACCAGCTCGCACTGTACCTTGCAGTGGTACGCCGCCCCGCTGCCCATGGCCGCTGATCGTCAGTCCTTTTGTGGCCCCGAACTGCCACTGATGGTCTCTCGCAGGTCGGGACTGCCACGCTGTAGCACAGTGATAGCTGTGAAGTGGAATGAAATTGTGGAGTGGTAGAACACTCCATCAGAGTGGAGGTGTGTGTCATCAGCAGGAATATGCTACCCAGAGCTATACCTTCAGATGGTGTCACCAAGGGTCAACATATAAATAATGAAAAGAAGGGGCTGAGGATAGAACCTTGGGTACACTAGAGGGGACCATGTGCGGGTAGGACATTTGGTGGCAGCACAGGGATAGATAGCAGTGCAGCCACACAAGTGTCAATAAAATGTGATCAGATTATTTTTTTGTGTTTGTGGACTGCTTAACCTCAAATCATGTGGGCTCGGGGGCAACATATAAACTTAAATCAATATTGCTATTAATTTGCCTGGATCTCAAACTGCTGATACTTACAAATCTTAGTGTTCTGACTTAGGATTCACGACTTGATCCCACGCATTTCCGGATTCAAGGGAGGCGGGGCGGATGACTAACCCACTCCCAGGGGGCATTACCTCAAATTAAATATTGTAATGAAGCTGGAAGTCTTTTTTTTTTCCCCTCCAGCAATAAACCACAAGCACATTGTCAACATAAAAAAATGTTTTACGTTTTTGGGGTATAACACTAGATATTTTCTCAGATTCTCCCATAAGTGGACCTCACATCCTTCCATCTAAAGCATACTTTAACCTGCGCAATATCGAAGAAAACAACAGTGAGACCCAGAGATGGCAACATAGAACGCAGGTGCACTCGCTCTTCTTCAATCGTTCTCTATGTCTCACCAAGTGCTCCCTTGTGCAACTTACAAAAAGCTGGCAGTCATACTGCACCAGGACCCAGTGCCCTCCTCGGCCTGAAGATCTGGTATGTCAACAGTTAAGGTCCTCTTCTTTCCTCCCCAGTATGATTTTCATGCTTCAGGGCCTCCTGGCTGCTGCTCACTGAGGCTTTTTTTCCCATTCTGCCCCTGCCATGCCAGTGGCCAAGGGCAGGAAATTTTATATACATATGGTAATCAGCCCAATAGGTCCATGCCGGTGTTTATGCTCCACACGAGCCTCCTCCCACCCTTCTTCATCTAATCCCATCAACATACCCTTCTATTCAACAACCCTTGACCCCACTGAGCTTGCAGTGTACCGCCCTATCTCCAAACTCCCTTTCCTCTCCAAAGTCCTTGAACGTGTTGTTGCCTCCCAAATCCGTGTCCGTCTTTCCTGGAATTCCATGTTTGAATCCCTTCAATCTGGTTTCTGCCCCTTCCACAGTACCAAAACAGCTCCCATCAAAGTCACAAATTACATCCTTTGTGACTCTGACAAAGGTAAACTATCCCTCCTCGTCCTTCTCAACCTGTCTGCAGCCCTTGACACAGTTGACCACTTCATGTTCCTCCAATGCCTCTCCACCATCGTCCAGCTGGGTGGGACTGCACTTGCCTAGTTCCATTCTTATCTATCTAATCATAGCCAGAAAATCACCTGGAATGGCTTCTCTTCCCACTCCTGCATCGTTACCTCTGGTGTCCCCCAAGGATCTATTCTTGGCCCACTCCTATATCCTGCCCCTTGGTGATATCATCAAAAAACACGGCATCAGTTTCCACATGTAAGCTGACGACATCCAGCTCTACCTCACCACCACATCTCTCATCCCCTTCATGGTCTCTAAATTGTCAGATGGCTTGTCCGACATCCAGTACTGGATGAGCAGAAATTTTCTTCAATTAAATATTGGGAAGATCGAAGCCATTGTCCTTGGTCCCACCACAAACTGCATTCCCTAACTTCACCCTAGCATCTGCCTGACACTGAACCAGACTGTTCACAACCTAGGTGTCAAATTTGACCCTGAAATGAGCTTGCGGCTGCACATCTGCGACATAACTAAAACCGTCTATTTCCACCTCCGTAACATTGCCCGTCTCCGCACCTGCCTCAGCTGAAACCTTTGTTACCTCCAGACTTGACTACTCCAACGCACATCTGGCTGGCCACCCACATTCTACCCTACGTAAACTTGAGGTCATCCAAAATTCGGCAGCCCGTGCCCTAACTCGCACCAAGTCCCGTTCACCCATCGCCCCTGTGCTCGCTGACCTATATTGGCTTCCAGTTAAGCAACCCCTCGATTTCAAAATTCTCATCCTTGTTTACAAATCCCTCCATGGCCTCGCCCCTCCCTAACTCTGTAATCTCCTTCTGCCTTACAACCCCCTGAGAAATATGCACTCCTCAAATTCTGCCCTTTTGAGCATTCCTGATTATAACTGCTCAACCATTGGTGGCCGTGCCTTCAGCTGCCTGGGCCCTGAGCTCTGGAACCCCCTCCCTAAATCTCTCCCTCTCTTTACCTCTCTTTCCTCCTTTAAGATGCTCCTTCAAACCTACTTCTTTTGGTCAACTGCCGTAATTTCTTCTTATGTGGCTAGGTGTCAAATTATTTTTGTCTTATAACACTTCTGTGAAGCGCCTCATCCGCATGCCCGATACTAGACTCCCAAAACAAGCGCTGTACTCAGAGCCTTGACATGGCAAGTGAATCCCAGTTGGGCAGAGGAAACGTTTCAAGGATACCCTCAAAGCCTCCTTGAAAAAGTGCAGTTTCCCCACCGATACCTGGGAATCCCTGGCTGAAGACCACTCAAAGTGGAAGAGAAGCATCTGGGAAGGCACCGAACACCTCGAGTCTCTTCGCCGGGAGCACGCGAAAGCCTGGCGAAACAGCGAAAGGAGTGCCTGACAACTCAAGCACCCCACCCACCTGTCCCTTCAACCACCATCTGCCCCACCTGTGACAGAGACTGTAGGTCCTGTATTGGACTCATCAGTCATCCTCAACTCCGAGGGCTGCCTAAAAAGAAGAAGCGCCTCGGGATGTTTTACTATGTTAAAGGCGATATAAATACAAGTTGTTGTTGTTATTCCTTTTTCCCTCATGTGTTTATCTAGCTTCCACTTAAATGCATCAAAGCTACTTGCCTTAACTATTCCTTGTGATAGCGAGTTCCACATTCTAACCACTCTCTGCATTAAGAAGCTTCTCCTGAATTCTATATTGGATATATTAGTGACTATCTTATATTTATGGTCTCTAGTTCTGGTCTCCCCCACAAGTGGAAACATCTTCTCTACATCTACCCTATCAAACTCTTTCATAATCTTGAATATCTCTTTCAGATCATCCCTCAGTCTTCTCTTTTCTACAGAAAAGAGCACGAGCCTGTTCAATCTTTCCTGATAGGTATAGCTACTCCGTTGAATGATCTGTGCTCTTCACAGGTGCAGTGCATTTCAAGGCTACTTGCCTGTCTGGGAACCGATGCAGGGGACCAGGTCGAGGAAAATCGGAACCTTTGGCTCCAATCCACAGAAGTCAGACTTGTCTCGTTTGGGCTGGATTTGAACACAGCCGTGCATTTTTTGGTAGTATTGCAATATGTTTCTTCATTTTGAAAGCAGCAAAGGATATGCTTGGAACCTCTTTCTGTTTCTGACGTAGACTTGAAAAGGTAGCGAATAAACGTACTGTCAGAGCCATTAAAATATTACTAAACATCCTTTTCTCCCACTTTACAACAGTGACTACACTCCAAAAGTACTTCATTGGCTGTAAAGCACTTTGAGATGTCTGGTGATCGTGAAAGGCGCTATATAAATACAAGTCTTTCTTTCTTTGCTACTGTACAAGAGAGGTTTTACCTGTATAAGAAAGTGGACTGGGACGGTAAAAAATCACATTAGAAGATTTAAAAGGCAATATGGAAAGAGGCTAGCAGATAATATTAAAGCAAATAGTAATGGTTTATATAAGCATATTAACAGCAAAAGAATAATTAAAGAGAGGGTAGGACTTTTTTAGGAAGAAGGAGGAATCCATTTGTAGGATATGAAGGTATGGGGAAGATACTAAATATATAATTTGCATCAATGTTTATAATTGATGGTAGAAGTGATTAATGATTTAGACTTAAATGTCGGGGGCATGATAAAGAAATTTGCAGATGAGTCAAAAATTGGCCGTGTGTTTGACAGTGAGGAGGAAAGCTCCAGACTGCACGAAGATATCGATGACCTGGTAAATTGAGCAGAAAAGTGGCAAATGGAATTCAATTCGGAGAAGTGTGAGGTGATGCATTTGGGGAGGGGCAACAAGGCAAAGGAATACACAATAAATGGGAGGATACTGAGAGGTGTGGCCGAACAGAGGAACCTTGGATTATATGTCCACAGCTCCTTAAATGTAGCAGGACAGGTCAATAAGGTACGGAATGCTTTCCTTTATTAACTGAGGCATAGAATACAAGAGCAGGGAAGTTATGCTAGAACTGTATATCGCACTAGTTAGGATACAGCTTGAGTACTGCGTGCAGTTCTGGTCACACCTTTCAGGAAGGATGTGATTGCACGAGAATGAGTGCAGAGGAGATTTACAAGGATGTTGCCAGGACTGGAATACTTTAGCTATGAGGAAAGATTGGATAGGCTGCGGTTGTTTTCTAAGGAATAGAGGAGGCTGAGGGGAGATTTAACTGGTGTATAAAATTATGAGGAGCCTATTTCCCTTAGCAGAGGGGTCAATAACCAGGGGGCATAGATTTAAAGTAGTTGGTAGAAAGATTTGAGGGGAGATGAGGAAGAATTTCTTCATCCTGAGGGTGGTGGGAGTCTGGAACTCACTGCCTGAAAGGATGATAGATGCAGAAACTATCAACACATTTAAAAGGTACTTGGAATCCACTTAAAGGGATCACGTTTCGGCCTGAGTTGCTCCTATTTTTTTGGAACAACTGGTTTAGAATGGAATATCTTAGAAATTGCAATTCTCAGCATTTAGTTTGCTCCAGTTCTAGTCAGTTAGAACAGTTTCAATTCGGAACAGATTCTTTTTTCAAAAGGGGGCGTGTCCGGCCACTTAAGCCTGTTTTGAAAGTTTAGGCAGTGAAAACTTACTCCAAACTAACAGAATGGAGTAAGTGTAGATTTTTGTACGCTCAGAAAGTGCCTACACTTTACAAATCAGGCGTAGGTTACAAATCAGGCATAGGGAACGAGGGGGGGGGAAGGGAAGTAATTACATTCTACAAGCATTCAACAGTCTTACTTATACAAATAAAGAGCCATCCTGAATAAAAAATTATAAACAAAGCAAAGACAAAATATTGAATATTCCTACCTGTGTGAAGCAGCAGCAGCCTTCGAGCTGCGGTGCTTCAGGCAGGCCTTCCTTCCATGTAGGAAACAGGGGCGGCGTCAGTGGCTCGATGGCGGCCAAAGACACCAAGCAAGCAGCCTTCAAGCTGCGAGGGAAACTGAGGCCATTCGGCCACGGGATAGGGGCGGCGTCAGTGACTGACGGCAGCCAAAGACACAGCAAGCAGCCTTCGAGCTGCGAGGATAACTGAGGCCATTCGGCCACGGGATAGGGGCGACGTCAGTGGCTCGACAGCAGCCGAAGACGCAGCACTCACTGATTTCAGCAGGTGATTTCTTCAACAGTGCTGCTAAAAGCACTCCTTCAGACACCAAAAAATCACCAAAATTCAATCCCAAGTCTTTCCATGGGTTCAACAGACAAATGAACACTTTTCTTTAAGTCCCTTTAAAAATGGCCGAGTGCCAGTGTTTATGGGCTACTGCGCGTGCGCGCACGCTCCAACGCGCACGCGCAAGGCTGCCGGCACGACGTTGTCTCATTTAAATTAGCCCCGCCCCCCCACTACTTGTAGAATCAGCGCGACTCTGTGGCTCCGCCCCCCGCTGCTTTGTGCAAGCCGCGCTGAGCTCCCAAGGACCTGCAGGGAGCCGGAGAATCTGGAGGTATTTTTCTGATGCACTTTTAGGCGCGAAAAACGGGCGTCCAGGTCGGGGCTGCGCCGTTCTAGGCGCAGCCCGAAACTTCACCCCACTGAGCCGTAACCTACAGGGCTACGGACCTAGTGCTGGAAGGTGGGATTAGGCTGGATCACTCTTTTTCGACTGGCACGGACATGATGGGCCGAATGGCCTCCTTCTATGTCATACTTTTCTATGATTCTATGATGTGAGATCGAAGGCTTACTGAAGGAGGATTTACAACAATCATTAGTGATAACTAGAAAAGGTTTTACTTTGGAAAAAAAATTGTAGAACTCAAAGTAGATAAGTCACTGGTTCTTGGTAATATTCACTCCAGACTGTCAAAAGAAGTCACCAAGGAGATAGCAGAAGTGCTGACTACAATTTTTCAACCTGTCTTAGATAAGAAAATTGTGCAGGATCCAGCGAGGGTAGCCAATGTAAGACTCTTTGTTCAAGAAGGGACAAGCAGTTCAGATGAACGTGAAAATAAAGAAATCCACACACTTATAGTGTACAAAAATTTCAGCACAGAGAAATTGTAACTATTGTAAACTTTATAAATCATCATGATAATCTTCACCAATTAAGAACATTATGTCTTGGCCTTAGCAGAGATAGAGGTGCCCGGAACATACACTCTCAACCAGAGAACATTCATCTCCATGACAACGCTCACTGAATACTAACAGGCACGACAATTTCTAGATTTATTTTAAACATTCTTTAACTTATAAATAATATACTTCTTCATCTTTTAAGAAATATACTTCCTCTTAGAACAAACTACATAGCTTTCTTTTGCTCAACTTCAAACAAATTTCTAACAGTGCATGAGGGCGTGTCCTTCTGTGTTGAGAAAGGCTCTCTCCAGTGCATCAGGATTGCTGGGTAAATGCACTCCGAGAGCAAAGGAGGAAGTGTTTAGAATGCACTCCAAACACTGTCTTTCACTTTGCAAATTTGTCACAAAATGGAGACCATTACTAATGGGGAAAATAAACATTTGATATCGTCACATTTTATTGAAGCAGAACGCGAGCAACCCAAAGAAAGAAAGACAAATTAAAATAGCAAGAATGAGACAATACATGAAAGCCATGGGGTTGAACTTTTGCTGTGTGATATTCATAACCCATTGATTTAATTAGGTTGTATATGGATTAGTGATTTTGTTTAAAAAAGCAACAACCTGCATTTATATAACAAATAGAGGAGCTTCACATTAACCAGCACGTTACAAATATCGCATTGTGGGACTTTAACCCAATGAGAAATAACAAGAATACAGAGGCCGGAATTTTGATTTGGAGGCGGATTGGGAGAAGGGGGGTTAGAAAGCAGTTGAGGAACTTGGGAGAATGGGTTTCCCGTAAGCGCTGCCGCATTTAACGACAGGGCCTGATTAATATTTCAAAGCTCTGTTTCCTGCCCACAGCCAGCCAGATGGAGAGACTGGCTGGCTGTGGGCAGATAGGCCTGCGGCACTAGGCCACAGAGAGGAAGGACAAGGGATCGCGGGGATGGGTGCTCGGGGGCCGGAGAAACATCGGATGCCAGAGGAGTATTGTGGGGGTGGGGAGGGGGTCGGGACTCGGGAGCCAGAGGAGCATCGGGGTGATGGAGGTGTGGTGGGGGTGAGGAGTAATGTGGGGGTGGGGAGGGGTTCGGGACTCGGGAGCCCAGAAAAAGCATTGGGAGCCGGAAGAGCATCAGTGGGTGGGATGGGGAGGGCGGGGGTGATCATGACTCGAGAGTCAGAGAAGCAGCAAGAGCCGGAGGAGCAGCGAAGGGTGGGGCCGGGACTCTGGTGCTGCAGGAGCATCGAGCTGGAGGGGGAAGTCCAGGAAGGTGATTGGAGGCCAGAGAGAGGATCGGAGGCCTCAGGGGGGGGCTGCCTGATCGCTGGGGGTAGGTGAGGCAGGACGCTGGATCCAGCATGTAAGCATAAAGGCACTTACCTCCTGGATCCAGCAGTCCTCACCTTACTTTCGCTGCTGGGTTCATGGTGGGTCACCATGAGGCACGCTAGCCTCATTATAATATTTAAATGACTTGGGAGCAGATTGGCTGCCTACCCCCCATCACGCCTGCATTATAAACAGAAGTGGGCGGATTGGAGGTGGGTTGAGATCGAAATTCAGTTTTTTTAACACTTTAATCTCCTACCCGACCCGAACCCACCCATTCTTTGGGGTTAAAAGTCCTCCCAGAGATACTGAGAAATGAAAAAAGAGTATTTGGAATTGGAATGAGCAAAACAAATAACCATAAAGGCAGAAACTAAAAGTAACAAATGCTGTATAAAAATAATAAAAATGGAAATGCTGTATTAAGACATAGAAGATTTTAAGAACATTTTAGTTAAACTACAGAGCAAGATATCTAAATGAGGGCCTCAGCTTGTGCTGATGATCATCTAATTTCTCATTTGTAAGAAATTCTCAAATAAGTGAAATAGTGAATGTATTATTTATGTTATTTATCAGTTTGAGTACATCTTCAAATTTAAAACAGGCTCTACCAATGATACCTGACTGGTATTTTCCCACTGTTACTAACACGTGTAAAATTACAGAATTAATATTTTCAAACTACATAGAATAATTCCACGCCCAGAATCATTGCACTACAATTGAGAACTTAGAACAAGATACAACAATAAAAATATAATACATGCTGTTCTAGAACGAAAATTAGCAAGTGTTTGATTCTGTCTTAATGTGATTTCAATTGGCACTTACAGCAAGTTACAGTTACATTACTAAGTTTATCAAAGAATTCCACCCCTCCCCTCATAAGTTAGCAGGAAAAGATTTTTGGCAGCTCCCTGTACAGAAGTGGGCCAACCCTTTCACCTCACGTATGATTTTCCCCCTTGGAATCTAAAGCAGAGTCCCTGAGCTGCTACTCAGTGTATTGACTTCAATGGCAAGCTGGGGTGGTGCTGTGGAATTCACCCTTCCCTGTCATGCACATTTTAGGCTGCCAAGAATGGATTGGAGGAGCTAAGGACCTTGGAGTGTTGCTCAAATGACTTAGGTCATTAAAGGTGGCAACACACGTAGATAAGACTATATATAATAAAAGGCAACATGTATCTTTGGTTTTCTACATCAAGGCATAGAATATATAAGCAAGAAGGTAATGTTGAAACTAAAACAAAAAATGCTGGAACTGTTCAGCAGGTCAGTTAACATCTATAGAGAGGGCAGACAAATGAATGTTTCAGGTGAAACCTTTTATCAGTATGGTAATGTTGAACTTGTATAAGACCTTGGTTAAGCCTCAGTTGAAATATTGGGAAATTCATGACACGAAGAATATAAAAGCAATGAAGCAGTTGCCATAGATGTTCACTAATATGTTATCAGGGATTTATTTGGTTTAGTGTTATGAAGCAATACCTGAGAAGTTGGAGCTTTATCATTAGAGCAGAGAAGGTTATAGTCCTCAACGATATGAAGGATTATGACAACAACAACAACTTGTATTTATAAAGTGCTTTTAACATAGTAAAACAGCCCAAGGTGCTTCACGGGAATGTTATAAGATCAAAAATAAATTTGACACCAAGAAGAAATTACGGCCGATGCTTGGTCAAAGAGGTAGGTTTTAAGGAGTGTCTTAAAGGAGGAAAGAGAGGTAGAGAGGCAGAGAGGTTTAGGGAGGGAGTTCCAGAGCTCAGAGGATAGGGAGGATCGAGGCCATGGAGAGATTTGTAAACAAGGATGAGAATTTTGAAATCGAGTTGTAGCTTAACCGGGAGCCAATGTAGGTCAGCGAGCACAGGGGTGATGGATGAATGGTACTTGCTGTGAGTTAAGGCATGGGCTGCCGAGTTTTGAATGACCTCAAGTTTACGTAGGGTAGAATGTGGGATGCCAGCCAGGAGAGCATTGGAGTAGTCAAGTCTAGAGGTAACAAAGGCATTGCTGAGGGTTTCAGCAGCAGATGACCTGAGGCAGGGGTGGAGACGGGCGATGTTTCGACGTGGAAATAAGCGGTTTTAGTTATATTGCAGATATGTGGCCGGAAGCTCGTTTCAGGGTTTAATATGACACCGGGGTTGCGAACAGTCTGGTTCAGCCTCAGACAGATGCTAAGGAGATGGAGTCGATGGCTAGGGAACGCAGTTTGTGGCGGGGACCAAAGACAATGGCTTCGGTCTTCCCAATATTTAATTGGAGAAAATTTCTGCAATCCAGTATTAGATGTCGGACAGGCAGTCTGACAATTTAGAGACCACAGAGGGGTCGAGAGAAGTGGTGGTGAGGTACAGCTGGGTGTCATCAGCGTACATGTGGAAACTGACGCTGTGCTTTCAGATGATGTCGCCAAGGGGCAGCATATAGATGAGAAATTGGAGGGGACCAAGGTTAAATCCTTGGGGACACCGGAGGTAACGATGCGGGAGTGGGAAGAGAAGCCATTAGTTCTGGCTATGATTAGATACATAAGAATGGAATCAGGCGAGTGCAGTCCCACCCAGTTGGATGATGGTGGAGAGGCGTTGGAGGAGGATATAGTGGCCAATCATGTCAAAGGCTGCATTCAGGTTGAGAAGGACGAGGAGGGATAGTTTACCTTTGTCACAAGGATGTCATTTGTGACTTTGATGAGAACCGTTTTGGTACTGTTGCAAGGGTGGAAACCAGATTGAAGGGATTCAAACATGGAGTTCCGGGAAAGATGGGCACGGATTTTGGAGGCGACAACACATTCAAGGACTTTGGAGAGGAAAGGGAGGTTGCCGATGGGGCGGTAGCTTGCAAGCACCTTTGGGTCAAGGGTTAGGTTTTTGAGAAGAGGGGTGATGACGGCAGATTTGAAGGCGAGGGGGACTGTACCTGAGGAGAGAGAACCGTTAAAAATGTCACCTAACATGGCAGTCAGAAAAGAAAGTTGAGTGGTCAGAGAGAATAGGGTCGAGGGAGCAGGAAGTGGGTCTCATGGACAAGATGAGCATGGAGAGGTCAAGAGGGGAGATCAGAGAGGAAATGGAGAAAGTTGCAAGTTTAGGGCTAGGACAGGGGGGAACCTTCGAGGAAGTTTGGTCCAGTGGGCTAGGGAAAGGAAGGGAAATGGTGGAGGCAGCTGATCGGATGGTCTCAATCTTTGAGACAAAGAAGTCCATGAGTTCCTCGCACTTGTTGGAGGCGAGTGTGGTGGAGACAGGGGAAAGGGGTTTAAGAAGACAGTTTGCAATAGAGAATAATAGCCGGGGATTCTCTTTGCATTCCAGAATGATCCTGGAATAGTGAGGCGTTTTGGAAGACAGGAGTGAGACCCGATAATGCTTTATGTGGTCCAGACAAACCTGGCAATGAATGGCTAAATCAGTTGTCTACCACATCCGTTCAAGTCTGCGCCCCTTGGCCTTGAGGGAGCGAGGATGAGGGCCATACCAGGGGGAACAGCCAAGTTAAGATAATTACAAAAAGAATTAAAGAAGATGGTAGACAAAAAAATACACTGAGTAGTTAGGATGTGGAATTATCAGCTACAAACTATTATTGTCCATAAATTATTTTGAAAGAAAATGAGTTGCTTGAAAGGGAATGGGAGCAAACAGGAGAACCATAAATAATTGGGGCCATTTTGTTTAGAAGCAGATTTTAACATATAGCAACATAGCAATGTTTAAGGTAGAAAGTCCTTCTAGCCTTACCCTTCCAAGCTCAACCTTGGTTCTGCACCATGTTTCTGGAACTAATAGCCTGAAACCGCAACTCGTGCAGTCCCTTTTTAAAAATAATAAGTGATTCAATGTAATTAAATTCAAATAGCTTCAGAAAATTTGATACTGAGTTGTGAAATCTGTACAGTGAGTACTATTTTATATGAACACTGCTTGATAATTAGTTATCATGACATTTGTTGTGAACATTTCTTCTTCGTTATTTGTAACAAATTTATAAAACCATTTTTTAAAGAATATTTTTACAATTTTATTACAAATATTAAACATCAGGATCCTCCACAAACTCATTTGTGATACTGCTGGATGCAGCAATCAAAGGAATTTGTAGCCCAATATGATGGGCCTGTATAAACACAATGAAAAAAAAACTTGCAACATCTCAATACATTTCAGTAGATTCAACTTCTAAGGGGAATTTATTACATCCTAGGCTTTTCCAAGAAGTGTCAGAGGCTATAAACTGGGTGATCCTTACATTCCTGCCACTGATGTAGAAAACGATGGAACTGTGCAATAATGAGAAATTAGCAATGATTTAGCATACAGAACAACAGTCATTGCATTTCAAAGTAATTCATTGCATGAATAACTTTGAGATGTTATGACATAATAACATTTTATATAAATACAAGTATATTATTATTAACCATGTGGAGTATATGCAGCTAGCTAAACTCATTGCAAGGGTGTGTGTGAAAAGTTACAGTTTGGATAAAATTGTGGTCTAGGTTCGAGTTGAGTACATTGTGCCCATTTCTAATACCCTGTATGTGCTCGAAGGCAATTGACATTTATTTGGTACTGCACACTAGGATGTTTATAAATATTCATTTTGTTATTTGAGTAATATTCTATAATGCTTTTCTGCCTCCCAATTTTGAGTGGCGTGGGAGAGAGCAGTGGTTTTGAGTGATATTGGGTATTAAAACAAATTCACTGGAAAATACCCTAAATGCCCTTTGGAACTCCCAGCTCTTTCACAGTGAGATATTTGTAATTAAAAGAGAAATAAAAACCTTTCAATATATCGTGAGGATGCCTCCAAGCTGACCTTACCAACAGGCTGAGCTGAGGCTACATTACTACATCAGCAATACTGGTGGTACCATAGTAAAGGGGACTCATATCTCTCTGAACCCTCCACAATGGCACAGCATCAGACTCCTCCACATAATGCCCCTATCTTAGAGAAGAAAATGAGCCAGACTTCAATAAAACACCAAAGGAACACAGAGGAAGAATAGATTTTTGTCCCAAGAAAAGAAGCAGGTAATAAATAACAATCGTAAAGTGAAATTGACTTATTTAGTCACTATAAACCCTGGTCATGGCCCGCATAATTTTTAAATAGTCCTGTTCCTACTACAGCTCCAGAAGATATCACTTTATTCATTTGATTAGTTTTTCACAATTGGAGGTGTTACAAAGCAATTGTTATCACCAGAATGTATAATAACCTATGGTAACTATGCTGTTTTCCAACAAGAACTGACTAAACTGTTCTACTACTGTAAACCATCTTCAGCTGCCATCTTTTCTTTCATAAATCATTCAGAAAAACAATTTTATGTAAACCAGCAATGACAAATATTCTAAAGTCAAATGACAAAAATGCACCAAATAGTGATTTCTTAACTCATATATTTGTAATAAGCAAATAAATTGTATTTTAAACATGATATGCTCGTGTTCATTACTATGGAATAGGACTGTTCTTGAAGAATGCTAACAAGTTCACACTGCAATGCTGGATAAGGCACTATGGGCCTGAAATTGGTCAGGACATAAGGTCCGGCCATTTCTCGGCGGTATGCCGGTGGTGTGTCGTTTCAAACTGCCAGCATACCGCCGAGACCGAAGAGCGCAATTTTGGTGGATTTCTTTTCAGCGGTATGCGAGCGCTGTGCAGTGGGCGGTATGTAGCACTGTAGTCGATCCAGATCGACTTTCTGATGGACGGTGTGGCATGCGCAATTTTTTTTTTGCTTTTTTTTTCAGAGAAGCTTTTTACCTGCGATTTGGGGGGTCAGAGAGTTGAAGTCAAGGGAGAGTGTGTGAGAAGGAGCAGCAAGCTATTCGAGGGCCAGTTGGTTTAATCACAGATTGCAGAGTTAAAAAATATTATTAACAAATAATAATTATAAAATATCAACAATAATAATATATATTTTATAAATAAAAATTCATATAATAATATAAATATAATGGAAATGCTTAAAAAGAAGTTGAAGCGCAGGAACATCAAGAAGGACAGGTGGTTGAGGGCACCCACCTTCGACAAGACGGAACTACCTGCCCTGCTGGAGAACATCACGGAGAAATACTCCGACTTAACGAAGGGTGGTCATGGAAAGCCCCCCGACCCCCAAAGAAGTACAACAGAATGTGGGACGAGATCGGGGAGGCTGTGTCCTTCACAAGTGCAATGGAACGCACCGGGGAAAGGTATGGTAAGAGGTGGAACGACCTGGTGAGGGAAGCAAGAGTAAGTAATGATTTTATTTATGCACCCCTCCATGTGCCATGTACTATGAAAAAGTAGGTTCAGTGTCACACGGATGATGTTATTTATCTTAAGGTATTCTTGCTTTCAGGCAATGACAAGAGGATCAATGAGTGTTTTGATGTGAGTGTGTATGTGTGACCCTGTGTATCTGCGATGTTAAATGGATTGAAGATTTTTACTTTCATTTACTTCACTTTCTGCAGAAGAAGACATCTGCAATAGCAACAGGTCAGCGGAGTAGGGGGGAGGACGCACAACGTAAGAACCATTGATGGAGATAGAGATCCGTGCCCTGTCGCTGGTCAGGAATAGCAACTGTGCCACCACCGGCATTGGAGCTGACCCACTCACACAGGATGGTCAGTTCAATACAATCCCCAATCTGTGTTGCGGTCCTGTAATGTCATGTAATGTAACTGTAACTACAATGTTGGCCTGATGTAATGTAATGTAAGTTTATTGCACTGTAATGTTGGTCTCATGTGATGTACTGCAATGTTCGGGGCATGTAACGCAATGCATATATGTATTGTCTGTCTGCTATATGTAATGCAGTAATGCAGCAGTGGTGGACATTGAAGTAAGACTGCACTATGTAACTGTACTCATGTACTCATGTACTCATGTAACCCTGACCCCTCCCCTGGTACCAAGCATTTTTAAATGCTGTTTTGTACTTCCAGACTTGGACGATTCAGATCAGACATCTGCAGAGAGACCAGATGACAGACCCACTGCCTCCACCTTGTATTGCATTGCAGCGCCTTTGCTACAGCGATGGAGGTTGGTACAGAAAAGGTCCATTGCTGCAAGATAGATAGGCGTGTACCAGGACGTGGTGCGTCTATCATAGGCCAGCGTCAACATAGGTCGAAAGCTGCTCAAGGCTATGGCTACGATAGCGGGAAACATCTCGGCGCTATCAGAGCGACAATCGGAGGATATGTTGTGTCTGATCACCGCGATGGAGCGCACCGCCGACTCCGTCGATGCCATGCGGCAATCAATAGGATCGGGACATGGTGCAGAATCCAACCATGCCATAGTAGTCAGGTCGACAGTGTTATGTATGCAATAAAGGTTCAAACTGAGTACTGTTTAACTAAGCAAGGTACAACCTTGCTTCTGCTTTATTTTGGCCCAAAGTGCCTGACTCACAAAATGGCTGACCTTTTATACCAGAGCAGCACCATGTGCGCGCTGCTCAGTGGCCTCCATTTGGTGGCTACAAACAGCATGTACATGCAAGACAATACCCTCTTCTGAGATCTTATCACAATCTTTCACAGGTTGAGATGGTCCGGTGCTTTACGCTCCCGGGTTGACCGTCTCAGTTCGATTCCTTGGGTGAATGTACGGAATCTGTTGTGGCTGGTGGCTGGATGGCTGACTTGTTGGGGGTGGCAGTGGCCATGTCAGGAATTGCAAGTCCATTTTTATTGAACAAGTCCGTGATGGAAATTCCGGGTGCACTGAAGGCTGCTGGTAGGTTGGTTGGTCGTCGACGGTTTCTTCGTCCGACTGCTCTGGCTCGCCTGTGTGCCTCAGCTTTGTTTGATCCGTGTGTTTCCTGCAAGTTTGCCCATTCTTGAGCTTAATAACAAATACTCTGTTGGTCTCCTTGGCCATGACCGTACCAGCGATCCATTTGGGACCCTGACCATAATTCAACACATATACAGCATCATTCACAGCAATCTCGCGTGTCACAGTTGCGCGATCGTGGTACACTTGTTGACTCTGCCTTCTGTATTCAACATGATTACTTAAATCGAGGTATACAAGAGATAACTTGGTCTGAAGACCTCTTTTCATCATGAGTTCAGCAGGCGAGACTCCTGTGAGTGTGTGGGGTCTTGTCCTGTAACTCAGCAGAATGCAAGACAAGCGGGTCTGCAGTGACCCTTAGGTTACTCTCCTCATGCTTTGCTTGAGCATTTGTATTGCACATTCTGCTTGCCCGTTGGACGCAGGCTTGAATGGTGCTGACCTTACATGTTTTATGCCGTTAAGTTTTACAAACTCCTGAAACTCCTGACTGGTGAAGCACGACCCATTGTCGCTCACCACTATGTCAGGCAGACCATGTGTCGCAAACATGACATTGAGATTCTCTATGGTTGCCGTGGACGTACTGGATGACATGATTATGCATTCTATCCACTTCGAATAAGTATCCACCACCACTAAAAACATCTTGCCCAGGAAGGGATCTGCAAAATCTACATGGATCCTGGACCAAGGTTTGGATGGCAATGACCACAGACTCAACGGCGATTCCGCTGGTGCTTTGCTGAGCTGCATGCAGGTGTTGCACTGATGCACGCATGCTCCCAGCTCAGAATCAATTCCTGGCCACCATACATGGGATCTGGTGATGGCCTTCATCATCACTATACCAGGATGTGTGCTGTGTAACTCACGCACAAACTTCTTTCTCCCTTTCTTAGGCATTACAACTCGATTACCCCACAATATGCAATCTGCTTGAATAGAAAGTTCGTCCTTGTGACGAATGTTCAGTTTGGCCTCCTCGCACATTTGCTTAGGTATGGCAGGCCAATCCCCTTTGAGGATGCAACCCTTTACCACCGATAATATTGATCCCTGGCTGTCCTGGTCTTAATTTGTTGAGCCGTGACAAGGGTACATTCACTCTCAAAAGCATCCATGATTAACATTAAATCTGCCAGTTGTGGCGTTTCCATCTCCGGTGTGGGCAACGGCAACCAGCTCAAAACATCGGCACAATTCTCTGTGCCATGTCTGTGGCGAATGACATAATCATCAGCAGATAATGTCAGCGCCCATCTTTGGATGCGGGATGAAGCGTTGGTATTGATACCTTTGCTCTCGGAAAACAACTAAATGAACGGCTTGTGATCAGTCTCTAATTCGAACCTCAGACCGAACATGTATTGATGCATCTTTTTAACTCCATACACACACGCTAAAGCTTCTTTTTCTACCATACTGTAGGCTCTTTCTGCTTTAGACAAACTTTTGGATGCATATCCGACAGGTTGATGTTTCCGCGACTCATTGGCTTGTTGTAACCTGCAACCAATTACATATTACCATGCGTCACAGGCCAAAACCAAACAGTTACATGGGTCATAATGTACCAACAGCTTGTTCGAGCAAAGCAGATTGGTGGCTTTCTCGAAAGCTCTGTCTTGTAATGCGCCCCACACCCAGTTGTTGCCTTTTCTCAATAGCATGTGCAGTGGTTCAAGTAATGTGCTCAATTTAGGTAGGAAGTTACCAAAGTAGTTGAGTAGACCCAGGAACGAACGCAGCTCCGTCACTTTCTGTGGCTTGGGTGCATTCTTGATGGCTTTGGTTTTCACGTCAGTAGGTCTGATGCCATCAACGGCGATTTTCCTCCAAAGGAATTCGACCTCCGGTGCCATGAAGACGCACTTTGAGTGTTTAAGTCTGAGTCCCAGTCTGTCCAAACACAGTAGAACCTCTTCCAAGTTGTTCAGATGTTCAATGGAATCACGACTGGTGATCAGAATGTCATCTTGGAACACGACGGTTCTGGGAACGAACTTCAGTAGACTTTCCATATTCCTCTGGAATATTGCTGCAGCCGAGCGAATTCTAAATGGGTACCTGTGGTAAATAAACAGTCCTTTGTGCGTGTTAATGTACGTAAGTCTCTTCGACGTCTCGACCAACTCCTGCGTCATTTAAGCCAACGTCAAATCCAGTTTTGTGAACGATGTCCCTCCAGCTAGCGTCGCAAACAAGTCATCAGCCTTCGGTAATGGGTACTGATCGTATTTCGAAACTCTGTTGATCTCCGCAGATTCTGACTGTGCCATCACTTTACAGCACAAAAACAATGGGGCTGGCCCATTCATTAAATTCGACCGGTGATATGATCGCTTCATGCTGGAGTCTGTCCAGTTCAATTTTGACCTTCTCCCTCATCATATACGGCACTGCCCGAGCTTTATGATGGGCGAGTCTTGCATCTGAGTCCATGTGGATCTGCACCTTGGCTCCTGTGAAGTTGCCGATACCCAGTTCGAACAGCGAGGGGAACTTGCTCAATACTTGGGCACATGTATCTTCCTCCGCCGACAACGCCTTTATGTTGTTCCAGTCGATCTGATTTTCTCCAACCAGCTCCTGCCGAGCAGCGTTGGGCCATTGCCTGAAACAATCCACAGCAGTAACCCGTGAACTGCGCCGTTATACGACACGTTAATTTGTGCACTGCCAGTCACTTTTATCAGCTCTTTGGTGTACGTGTGCAGCTTCGCGTTAACAGGGCTCAGTCTGGGCCTCACAGTCTTAGTATCCCACAACTTATTAAATGCCCTCTCATTCATGATCGATTGACTCACCCCTGTGTCCAGTTCCGTCGAAACCGGTATCCTGTTAAACTTCACGTTAATCAAAATTGGTTTACTTTTGGTTGTGAAAGAGTACAGTCTATACACTTCCTCCTCTGGCATCTCGGATTGCGTATCCGGATCCGTGCTAGCCTGACTCTCATCCTCCATGTGGTGTGTCATAGCTCGCTTGCTCATCTGCCGACACTTGCGCTGGAGATGCCCCACTCTCAGACAGCCTTTGCAACTATATTGCTTAAATCGGCACTGCTGGTGCCGATGATTTCCCCCACAACGCCAACACGGAGAAGTCGGATACATTCCCGCTGGTGGACATTGGGCAGCCACAGGCTTTGTGAACGCAGCTGGATAGGCCCTGCACTGTACCACTCTGCCGAATGCCAAATCATTCGCGAACACAGCTGGATAGGCCCTGCACTGTACCACTCTGCCGAATGCCAAATCATTCGTGAACACAGCCGGATAGGCCCTGCCATGTGCCGCTCTGCTGAACGCCGAATCAATCGCATTTGCAGTACTTGCCCGGGTTCAGTTCGTCATATATGATTGAGCGATCTGGATGGCCCTTTTTAAATCCAACTCCTCCACCGCCAGAAGTTTGCGCAGGATCACCTTGTGATTGATACCGATAACAAAGAAGCCCCGTAGCATGTCTGCCAACACCACCCGAACTTGCACAGTCCAGCTAGACGTCTCAGGTCGGCAACGAATTCGGCCACGCTCTGGCTCTCTGATCGAAAGTGTGTATAAAACCTGTATCTCGAGATGATGATGCTGTCGTCTGGCTTGAGGTGCTCCTGTACCAATGTACACAAATCCTTGTACGTTTTCTCTGTTGGATCATTGGCATGAGTAGATTCTTTATCAGACCGTAGATCTTTGAACAGCACACAGTGAAGAACACGGCCCGGCATGATCTGCATCGTCGACCCCTTCATTTTGTTGCCCACGAAGTACTAGTTCAAATGGCTCACAAAGTCTGCCCAATCTTCTCCCTTCACGAATCACTCTAAAAATCCAATTGTGCTCATTTTGTAAACAAAGGTTCTTATATTCTCATCGCCAAATGTTATGTATGCAATAAAGGTTCAAACTGAGTACTGTTTAACTAAGCAAGGTACAACCTTCCTTCTGCTTTATTTTGGCCCAAAGTGCCTGACACACAAAATGGCTGGCCTTTTATACCAGAGCAGCACCATGTGCGTGCTGCTCATTGGCCTCCAACAATGACACTATCTGCTGGCTACAAACAGCATGTACATACATGACAGGCAGCACCTGAGGGTAGGGAGCTGCCAGCAGCTTCCAGCCCTGAAGCTGTGCCTTCCAGATCATGAGAATCTCCTGAGGCCCGATTCATTGCGCCTGTCATGTATGTAAGCTTTATGTAACAACACTGCAATACTGTATATACGTAAGAAATGCACACCTTGACCACAGGGGTGAACTTGTGGGAGACACTCCTCACCTGGTCACCCAGGTATTTAAAGGGAGGTCCCATGCAGGGTCATCACTTCTTGGTCCCGTGAATAAAGGTTCAGGTCATGGAGTGACCTTGTCCATAGAATGTGCCTCGTGTGGATTTGTGGTATTGTGTAAGGACTTTACATTGGCGACGAGAAACGGGAATCAACGACCCACGAGAATGGCCACCGGCAGCACAGATGAACGGTACTGTGTTGGTGAGGACTGGGACGATTTCATTGAGAGGCTCCAGCAGAGTTTTGTCACGAAGGACTGGCTGGGAGACGCAGCGGCCGACAAGCGAAGGGCTCATCTGCTGACCAGCTGTGGACCTAAGACTTACGCGCTCATGAAAGACCTGCTAGCACCCGAGAAGCCGGTGGATAAAACCTTTGAAGAGCTCAGCAAACTAATCGGTGAGCACCTCAAACCGGCGAGCAGTGTACACATGGCTCGACACAGACTCTATACACGCCGACGTTGGGAAGGACATAGCATACTGGATTTCGTTGCGGACCTCCGGCGCTTGGCCAGCCTCTGTAAGTTCACAGAAGCCTGCAGGGGGGAGATGCTGAGGAATTTCTTTATTGAGGGCATCGGTCATGCTGGGATTTTCAGAAAGCTAATTGAGACCAAGGACTTGACCTTGGAAGCGGCGGTGTTGATGGCTCAGACTTTTATGGCGGGGGAGGAGGAAACCAAGATAATATACGCGCACAATTCTGCCTCCAACGTGGCGATGGATCAGGAAGTCAATATCAATAAACGCGACACAGAGCCCCGCAGGCAGGCAAGGGCAGTTCGAGACACCCCAGGCAGCAATAGATCCAAGAGTAAGTCTCCAACAGAGACAATGGCAGGCTGAACGGACATTTACGCCCCCCCAGTGGACAATGCGGCCCGGGATGGGGCCATTGACACCCACGAACAGGGTGCTCAAGAGCAGTCAAAGGGACAATCAGTGAGGAATGCCTTGCAACAGCCCTTTTGTTTACAACAATGGGAATCTCAGTTCATGCTGGAGGTGTGGGGGCAGACATGCTGCCAGGACTTGCAGGTTTCAACAGTTCGTCTGCAGAAATTGTAATGTCAGTGGCCATTTAGCCAGAATGTGCAGAAAGCCTGTAACCAGGCTAATATACGAGGTGGATGAACCAGATGAGGGGTCTGCGAGGCAGGATGACGCTTGGGGCAAATCAATGGACGCTGAAGTTCAGCGGGTTCATGTGACAAACATTCACAGCTCATATACCAAAACGCCACCTATGATGATGAAAGTCCTATTAAATGGCATCCCTGAATGCATGGAGCTGGACACGGGGGCCAGCCAGTCACTCATGAGTGTTCAACAATTCGAAAAGCTGTGGCCACTCAAAGCCAGCAGACCCAAACTAGAACGCATTGAGACGCAATTGGATGTACACCAAAGAAATCATTCCAATGCTAGGCAGTGCAATGTTGGTGGTCATGCACAATGGATCAGTGAACCAGCTGCCGCTCTGGATTGTCCCAGGCAATGGTCCCGCACTGTTGGGGAGGAGCTGGTTAGCTGAGATGAATTAGAAATGGGGGGGATGTGCACGCAATGTCATCTGTGGAGCGAAGTTCATGCTCACAGGCCCTACAGAAATTTGAGTCACTATTTCAACCTGGCGTCGGGACGTTCAAAGGTACCAAAGTAGTGATACGCATCACCCCGGACGCCAGACCAGTGCACCACAAAGCCAGAGCTATGCCGTATGTGATGCGGGAGAAAATTGAGAGCGAGTTGGACCGGTTGCTGAGAGAGGGCATTATCTCGCCCGTTGCATTCAGCAACTGGGCAAGCCCCATCGTTCCCGTCCTAAAAGTGGATGGCTCAGTCAGGATCTGTGGCGACGACAAGGCCACCATCAACCGGGTGTCCCTACAAGACCAATACCTGCTCCCGAGAGCGGAGGATCTTTTTGCCATGCTGGCAGGTGGCAAGCTGTTCACCAAGGTGGACCTCACTTCAGCCTACATGACCTAAGAACTGGCCGATGAATCTAAACTACTGACCACCATCACTACGCACAATGGACTGTTTGTTTACAACAGGTGTCCGTTTGGCATTCGATCAGCGGCCGCGATTTTTCAAAGAAACATGGAAAGCCTGCTCAAATCCATTCCTGGAACAATCGTATTTCAGGACGACATCCTCATCACCTGTCGTGACACGGAGGAACACCTCCACAACCTGGAGGAGGTGCTACGCCGACTGGACCGGGTAAGCCTGCTACTCAAGAAGTCTAAGTTTGTGTTTTTGGCTCCCGAGGTTGAGTTTCTGGGCAGGAGGGTTGCATCAGATGGGATTTGGCCCACCGAATCCAAAACGGAGGCAATTCAACCAGCGCTCAGGCCCTGCAACACATCGGAGTTGCGTTCATTGCTGGGACTCTTGAACTATTTCGGGAACTTTCTGCTGAACTTAAGCACATTGTTGGAGCCGCTACACGTGCTCCTGCATAAGGGTTGTGATTGGTTTTGGGGGGACTGTCAGGAACGGGCTTTCAATCGGTCACAATGCCTACTCGGTTCAAATAAGTTGTTGACTCCGTATGACCCCCATAAGAAATTGGTTCTGACATGTGATGCATCGTCCTATGGGGTTGGGTGCATGTTGCAGCAGGGTAACGCTGAGGGCCAACTACAACCTGTGGCTTATGCCTTCAGGTCGCTTTCTCAAGTGGAACGGGGATATGGGATGGTTGAGAAGGAAGCACTTGCATGTGTCTATGAGGTGAAAAAGATGCATCAGTACCTTTTTGGCAGGAGGCTCGAATTAGAAACGGATCACAAGCCATTAACATCCCTGCTGTCAGACAGCAAGGCTGTCAATGCCAATGCGTCAGCTCGCATACAACGATGGGCTCTCACACTCGCTGCTTATGACTACACCATCCGACACCGGCCCCGCACCGAAAACAGCGCTGATGTGCTCAGCAGGCTTCCACTGGCCACCACTGAGGGGGGAGCGGAGCAAAGCGTTGAGATGGTCATGGCTGTCGATGCTTTTGACAGCGCAGGCTCCCCCATCACAGCCCGCCAGATCAAAATCTGGACCAACAGAGATCCCCTCCTATCCCTGATTAAGAAATGTGTCCTGACTGGGGATTGGGCGCCCGCACACGGAGCATGCCCTGAGGAGGTCAGACCATACACAGACGGATGGATGAGCTCTCCATTCAAGCCGACTGCCTACAATGGGGCAGCCGGGTAGTCATTCCCCAGAGGGGCAGGGAGCAAACATTAGGGAACTCCACAGCGAGCACCCAGGCATCATGCTGATGAAGGCCATTGCCCGGTCACATGTGTGATGGCCGGGAATTGATTCAGACCTGGAACACTGTGTTCGCAGGTGCACGACGTGTGCCCAGCTAGGTAATGCCCCCAGGGAGGCCCCGCTCAGCCCATGGCCCTGGCCCATCAGGCCATGGTCACGTATTCACGTAGACTACGCGGGCCTGTTCATGGGAAAAATGTTTCTCATTGTGGTTGATGCGTACTCGAAATGGATCGAGTGCATCATTTTGAATTTGTGCACGACATCCACCACCGTGGAGAGTCTGCGTGCGGTCTTTGCGACCCACGGCTTGCCAGACATCCTTGTTAGCGATAATGGCCCATGTTTCACAAGCTACGAATTCCGGGAGTTCATGTCGGGTAATGGCATTAACCATGTCAGGACAACACCGTTGAAGCCAGCCTCCAATGGCCAGGCGGAACGTGCGGTCCAAATCATAAAGCAAAGCATGCTCCGGATTCAAGGACCCTCCCTTCAATGCCGCCTATCGCGCCTCCTGCTGGCCAAAGGTCCCGAACACACTCGCTCATGGGGGTCCCGCCCGCGGAGCTACTCATGAAACGAACACTCAAAACTCGGCTGTCCCTCATTCATCCGGTCCTGTCCGACATTGTTGAGGGCAAGCGCCAGTCCCAAAATGAGTACCATGACCGAAATTCAAGGGGGAGATGTATAGAAATTGATGACCCAGTATTTGTTCTCAATCACGCCTTGGGGCCCAAATGACTTGAGGGTACTGTAATAGACAAAGAGGGGAATAGGATCATTGTGGTTAAACTTAACAATGGGCAGATATGCCGCAAGCATCTGGACCAAGTACAAAAAAAGATTCAGCATGGACACTGAGGAACCTGAGGAAAATCATGAGATGGTATTCACATCACCACCAGTGAACGAGCAACAAGAACATTCAGCAGCATGCACAGTCCCTGTGGTCAGCTCGGACAGGCTGGAATCACCACAGGTGACAGACACGCATACCAAGGCTCAACAGCCAGAGCCCCAACTGCGGCGCTCCACGAGAGAGCGCAGACCACCCGAGAGACTTAACCTATGATCCCAATAAGATGTTGAGGGGGAGGTGATGTCATGTATGTAACCTTTATGTAACAACACTGCAATACTGTATATACATAAGAAATGCACACCTTGACCACAGGGGGTGAACTTGTGGGAGACACTCCTCACCTGGTCACCCAGGTAGTTAAAGGGAGGTCCCACGCAGGGTCATCACTTCTTGGTCCCGTGAATAAAGGTTCAGGTCATGGAGTGACCTTGTCCATAGAATGTGCCTCATGTGGATTTGTGATATTGTGTAAGGACTTTACAGCGCCTGCAATGTCTGACCCCCAACGACAGCGACTGTACTCAGGGTGCACTGTTGCACGCCAGCTTGGTACCACCAAGGGGAGGTCTGGGCTCTGGGGCAGTGGGAAAGGGAAAGGCGGAAGTAAGAAAGGGGGGAATAGTTCCAAGGATGGTGTAGCACGTGGTCGAGGTCAAGGACAGGGAAGGGTGTTTTTTGGAGTCAAGTGTTTATTTAAAATAATTGAATTTTGATTTTTTAAAGTTTATTTCAAGTTGTTAACGTTTTGTTGAAGTTGTTATTAAAGTTGTTACAGTTGTTCAAAGTTATCGTTATAAAGTTTACAAAGTTTTACAATTGTCGTATATTTTTTCATTTTTACATAAACGTTTGAATTGAATGTAAGCACTCTTGTACAATGTCAAACTTTTGGGGTAACAGTCATCAGGGTCCCAAAACACAGCTCTCCACATTCAAGCAAAGCGTTCATTTATGAGCTGTTGATGTAACAATTTTGCACTGGCATAAGCTCCGCGTGCCCTCCGCTGTGGTGTTGGGGGTGGTCGGGCCATGGGTTCATCTGAAAGCTCCTCTTAATCCCCTTCATTTTCCTCTTCTTCCTCCTCCGTCTCCTGCCCTCTCTCCTCAGGTAGTCCCGCAATCCCCTGTGGCAATTCCTGTCCCCGCATGATTGCTAAGTTATGCAACATGCAGCACACCACTGTGACCTGAGCAACCTGCTTAGGGTGGTATTGCAGCCTGCGTCCTGAGTGGTCCAAGCATCGAAAGCGCTGCTTCAACACTCCAATTGTCTTTTCGATAATATTACATGTGGTTATATGGCTCTTATTATATTGTTGCTCGGCTTCCGTCTGAGGGTTTCGCAGGGGGTCAAGAGTCAGGTGATGAGGCCCTTTGTCCCCAGCATCCAGCATTTACCTTGTGGCTCAGACTTCAACAGGTCAGACACCGTGCTCTCACGCAAGATGTGCGCATCATGGATGCTCCCTGGAAAGTTGGCATTCACTGCAATTATTTGCTGTGTATGGTCGCAGACGAGCTGCACGTTGAGGGAGTGGAAATCTTTATGATTTCGGTACACCTCTGCGTCCTGTAATGGTGCTCGCTGGGTAATATGGGTACAGTCAGCAGCACCCTGCACCTTGGTGAAGCCGGCAATGCATGCAAATCCCAAAGCCCTGTCACTCTGTGCCTCCCTGGTCATTGGGAAGTTTCTAAATTCCATCCAGCGTGCATACAGTGCTGTCAAATGCAGCAATGAGTAGCATACTGAGAAATGCAGCATATGTCCCCAGCTGATGCTTGAAAAGAGCTTCATGCATAAAAGGAAAGTGCCGCAGTCACCTTCAAGTCGACAGAGAGTGCAGTAATGTTGGTGGTACTGGGCTGCAGGTCTGCCTTAATGAGCTGGAAAATCACACTGATCACCTCTTTTCGGAAGCGCAGCCTTCGAATGTTCTGTCGATCGGTCAGGTCCAATATGAGCGTTTCTCCCTGAAAATCCTTTGGGGGATTATTAGGCACAATAATTGGACAGTCTGGAATTAGAGAATCAGTCAGAGAAGAATCTTGGTTCTGGGAATGGAGGAAAAGATTGGATAGGTGGAAAAGGGATTGAAGGAATATGAGAATAGGTTGGGTAAATGTGATCAGGTTGCTCAGATGGAGAGTAAACATCGACAATGATGTCTCCGCAAGATCCTACAAATCCCCTGGGAGGACAGGCGCACCAACATCAGCATCCTTGTCCAGGCTAACATCCCCATCATTGAAGCACTGACCACACTTGATCAGCTCTGCTGGGCAGGCCACATAGTTCGCATGCCAGACACGAGACTCCCAAAGCAAATGCTCTACTCGGAGCTCCTTCGCAGCAAACGAGCCAAAGGTGGGCAGCGGAAACGCTACAAGGACACTCTCAAAGCCTCCCTGATAAAGTGCGACATCCCCACTGACACCTGGGAGTCCCTGGCCCAAGACCGCCCTAAATGGAGGAAGTGCATCTGAGAGAGCTGCTAATGAAAAGGACGCTCAAAACCAGGTTATCCCTTATACACCCTGCTAGGAAAGAAATTGTTGAGCGCAGGCGTCAGTCACAATGTGACTACCATGACAGGAATGTGAGGGCGCGATGTATTGATGTCAATGACCATGTTTTTGTCCTTATTTACGCTGCAGGACCCAAATGGCTTGCAAGCACTGTGATTGCCAAAGAGGGAAATAGCGTTTTGGTAGTTAAACTTACCAATGGACAAATCTGCCGCAAACACATGGATCAAACTAAAAGGAGGTTCAGCAACCACATAGAAGAAGCAGAGGAAGAACATGACATGGAGTTTATTCCACCACAGGTGACTGAACACCGGAACCAAATGAAGGAGAGACCAGTCACTGTGGGCAGTCTGGACAGGCCTGAGGCACTGCAAACAGCAGACACTCAGGCCAGCGCCCAACAACCGGAGCCCCAACTCAGGCGCTCTACAAGGGAGCGTAAACCACCAGAGACTTAACCTGTGATCCCAATAAGACTTTGGGGGGGAGGTGATGTCATGTATTCAACTATCATTGTAACCCATGTATAAGCTGACCTAAGTTGTACACCTTGAGAACATTGACCACAAGGAGGTGAACTTGTGGGAGACACTCCTAACCTGGACTTTCAGGTATAAAAGGGGAAGCTCCACCCACCTTCATCACTTGAGGACTTGGTAATAAAGGTAACTGGTCACAGAGTGACCTTCTCTCAAATATGGGCCTCATGTGCATTTAAGGATAGTAAGGACATATCAGATAGTCAAGGGGATATAGCGGGGGGAGGAACTTAACACAATCACAATCACTAAGGAGGTGGTACTCAGTAAGATAATGGGACTAAAGGCGGATAAATCCCCTGGACCTGATGGTTTGCATCCTAGGGTCTTAAGAGAAGTAGTAGCAGGGATAGAGGATGCATTGGTTGTAATTTACCAAAATTCCCTGAATTCTGGGGAGATCCTAACAGATTGGAAAGCTGCAAATATAACGCTCCTATTTAAAAAAGGAGGCAGACAAAAAGCAGGAAACTCTAGACCAGTTAGCCTAACATCTGTGGTTGGGAAAATGTTGGAGTTGAAGAGATCGCAAAGTTTCTGTTTAAAGAATGGACTCAGTCGAGTATATTTCGTGGATTTTATGGTGTCACCCTGCATAGATATGTGAAAAAGCTGGTTTTGTTAAAACTCCAGAGACCACAAGACAGTTAGCTGTGACAAAAGAACTGTCAGTCATCCAGAACGGGTTTGCCCACCAGTCACAGATAAAGGAAGGGGGCCACGAATATTGACAAAAGAGCTGTTAGCCAGGAAGGGGGGCCATTGACAAAGCCACTCTAATATGCAAAAGCACTTCTCACTTCCATCTCAGAAGGAAAACAGAACAATGAAACCACTAGCCTGGGCAGCCAAAGAGGGGCCGGATTTTTCCCAACACAAAGACTCAGAAAGATGCCCAGATTAAGGGCCATCAGCCCAATACATATGGGTTGGATGGCCCATCACTGACTAAGTACCCGTGCTTAGAATAAAAAGGGATTTTAAAGATTGGCAGGAAAGACATGGGTAGCAAGTCTCCCATAAAGACAGGGTCTTTCCACTTTATTTTTAGATTGGAGCTTGGAGTGAAGCTTGGGGCTTGCAGCTTGCAGCTTGTATCTAGAGAGAGCTCTCTCTCCCTCTCGCTCGCGCTCCACTAAGATCGATGTACCAGAGCAAGAGGCCGCAGTACCGCAGAAGAAGCCACCGAGACTGAAAACCAACAGGCAGTGGCTTCCCACAGCTGAGCTGAGCAAGGAAACCGGCTGCGTGTGGTGGTGAGCATGGTCGCGTGTGTCCCTAGCCAGTAACCAGATATCCCAGGTGAGCTGTGTAAGGGCTCAGGGTTTTCTCAGAAGTGAAGCTTTTCAGGGCTATTCTGGGAAGGATAATTCGTTGGTGGGGGTAGAATTAGAATCCACCTGGGAATTACTGCATGTTACTAGGTCTCATTTATGTACTATATGTTGTTTGTAACCTGGGTTTTATTCGCCACAGAAACGGTGATTTCATTTAGTCGTGCATGTTTTAGCCAGTATATGTTAGACCAAATAAATATAAGTACGATTTTTCACCGAAGCATTCCTGTCCGTGACTCATTTCATTTTCACTCTGAATAATAATTCCCGGGTCTAAAACTTTCGTAAGGCGGGGGCGATTCGAACTATCCGTCTAGCAATTGGGCTAGGATCAAAACTGCTTACAGAGTCCATTATTAAAGAAGCAGTAG